>NC_092864.1:27285152-27407397 GCF_032062135.1 Pyxicephalus adspersus
CAACCATTGGGGTTTGTTTCCGCTTCCCATGGATCCTGTAATTTACATGAATGTAGGTGGCCTCTCTGGAATGCTATTGAGGATTTAAACCCCTAGAACCTTCCGATATAGAACCTGCGATGGTTGCACACATTTCTTTCCATTTAACCCCCCCCTGCAATCTCGCCTATCCTCTCTGATTTGTTACTCTGAGCATTGGCTATAAAACGGCCTCAGGAGCTAAAGCCACTTCTCCCGGCCTCTGATCTGGCCCACCATAGTTCTTCTATTACTATTTGATGTCTTTTTTTTACATAAAGTATTCAGTGTTATCTAACCCAGCCAGATCTCACTGGTTGGGCTATCAATGGCTCTCAGTAATCAAAACTCTCTCTGCTTTCTGCAGAGAATTTCTGTATTTTGATTTTACTGTTTTACAGGAGTTTTACGGGAGCAGGCAATGGAGATTTGTCCAATATTTGGCAAAATAGAATGTGTATTTGTGAGTTTTTTCCAATAAACCTTAATCTGCAACATGCAAAAATAAATCCACATTCATTTAAGGCCTCTATTAATAAATTATTCCCCTTTCAATTTGCTTTAGATTCGTTTTAAGGATCTATGGTGGTCTCAACAGCAATTATTAACTGGAAGCTGCAGATTTAAATTGCATCAGCATGTGGGATTTCAGTGATTGGGTTTACCTATAGTGCTAAGCCCAGCTCATGGCTGGGCACCTCTGCTTTTGTTTTTTGCCCCTTTCCTTCCTTGGAACTTCCCTATACCACACATAAATAAAACCAAAATACATATATTTTTTATTTTCATTGGGTCATTAGTCTGGTCACATGACATCATGGCCCACCATTTTCCGTTTGCGTGGGAGTGACCTCAGTGTGGCATAGAATGGAGCTACACAATAAATTGGCAGTGCCCTCTGCAGCATTCTCCTGTAAATTCGGGGAAGTTTGATTATGAGCCCTTGGTGTGTATCCCCAACACCCTGAGCTTACAGGAGCCTTATTCAACATGGAAAAAAACTGGTGCTGGACCGCAGGGGAGGGCACTAAAGTGTAAGGAGGGCACTGCTTGCAAGTGGGAAGCGGGGCACTGCTTGGTTTCTTTTTATAGAGGTGGGAGGGGGATGGAACACCCATTTGATATACAAAAAAGGAGCCTAGAATTGCGCATAGCCCTCCATCGTGCCCATCCTCTGATTCCCATCCATGCTCAGACAAACAGCCCCAATGATTACACAAACCTATGTGCTTGTTGCCATGGTTAATGACTTCCTGCGGGGTATTAAAACATTATCTTAATAAATAATATTTTCTGATTACAGGTCAGTGACAAGACAGCTAATTACAATTTTACAAGGTGATTATATTATACCGAGCTCTATTAATAACCGTAATTAAACTCTAATTAATTAGCTATTAGACCGACTCCTCTGTTACAGTATCCAGGAGATATAGATTTGGAGGAGGGAGAAGCTGATTTTCTGTGACCTGCTACATGTAAACCTAATCCTGCACACTCCAAGTGGATGATGCTGATTGCTTGCTGTGTGTTCTGCCTAAAAGTTAAACACACATTAGATATTGAAAGGATAACAATGTGAGGGTTGATTTACTAAAGAAATTTAGAATGCTCACATAGCTTTGTGTTTGTTCAAGACTTTGGAGTAATGAAAACCAGTCAAGGCTGACAACACCAGGCCACTTCAACCAAATTACTGGCAAGGTTGTCAGGATGCAGTGCTCCCTCAGCTGGCCATTGAGTGCCATCTGATTGGCCCGATTGACAGCACAACGGCAAACTCAAGAAGTGCAAGTGGTATAATAGGGAAGTCTTTCACTGTATGGTGGGCGTGCTTCCATTGTTAAAGATGCCTCCCTACATTGGTGTTCTGTGGAACAATATGACCTGATAATGGTGATCAATAGAGAAGAGAACCCTATAAATTGGTGGTAAGTAGCAGCATCTGCCCCTTAAATTGGTGGTCATTGGAAGAATATTGCCTTACATTATTGGTCAGTGGAGCAGTGACCCTTTACATTGATAGTAAGTAGCAGCAACCAACCCTTTATATATATTGGTGTTCTGTAGAAGAATATGACCTTACATCGGTAGTCAGCGGAGAAGTGACCCCTTTACATTGGTAGTAAGTAGAAGCATCAACCCCTTATATTGGTGTTCTATGGAAGAATTTTGCCTTACATTGATGGTCATTGGAGAAGTGACCTTTTTACATTGGTGGTATGTAGTAGCATCTGCCCCCATATATTGGTGTCCTGTGTCCTCTCTGCATTGGTAGTCATTGGAAGAATATAGCCTAAAATTGATGATCAATGGAAAAGTTACCCCTTTACATTGATTGTAAGTATTGCAGCATCTACCCCTTGCATTAGTGGTCATTGGAAGAATATGACCTTACATTGGTGATCAATGGAAAAGTTACCCCTATACATTGGTGACATCTGCCCCCATATATTGATGGTCATTGGAAAAATATAACCTTACATTGATGATCAATGGAGATGTGGCACCTTTATACTGGTGATAGTTAGCAGCATCTACCCCTTACAATGGTTCTCATTGGACGAATATCACCTTATATAGGAGATCAAAAGAGAAGTGACCCCTTTACATTGGCATTAAGTAGCACATCCACTCCTCACATGGTGATCATTGGAAGCATATACCCTCGTACACTGTTGTCAGTTAAAGAAACATGCTTTATGATTGGAGTCAGTGGGTTGCCTGTGTCCAGTTGGCTCTGGCTGATTGATATCAGTGCCAGAACCATTCAGGCACCATTGGGAGAAAGATGATTCTTGGTGTAACAGAACAAGGCCAAGTGCATTAACCGGAAGACATAATGCAGCCAATAAACCACACATGGTCAGAAAATCTCCAGTAATTTCACACGCATACCTATCACCTACACACCATCCATGTACATTGCCATGGAACTGACACATCGCCAGTGATGTCACCAGCAATAAAATGTCAGAGAATACAAAGATACTGATCAAAATGTAATTACATCTCTGGATTTAGAAAACACAAATAGAACACCCAAGGAACATAATTCTTTGGGAAAATACAGTAACAAGCATAGAAGAATGACTTCAATCTCTTGTACTCGAGATGGAAAACTCAGATTTGAGTCCCCAGAACCTGGGACAAAGTGAATGATGATTTGGGGAATAGTGAGCAAGGTGTGGAGCTTAATGATTCCTATTTAATCATAAAAAGGAGAAAAAGGATTTCTTTATTCCCCATAGGGCCACTGTGTCTAATTTACAGCATGAAGATATAAAAGAATCATTCATTTCACAATGGCTTGATGGCCATCATAAGTGAATGTATAAAACCCATGGCGTCCATGACAGTTTAATATCAAGGTGAGACGTTTCTGTGATCATTCTGAGTTTATTGGCTGGTCAGATAAATTTCAGAGTTTTGGGAGTTCTTCACTATCTATTACTTATATGATGCCAACCCTGGGTAATCATAAAGTTCAAACAGATATAGACAAGACATAAACAGAGGGGTTTTAAAAGGCATACAGCTTTTTTTCTGTGTTACCATAAATAAAGTAATAATCAAATAACAATGTCAATGTCAATATTGATTATTCGGGCCAGAGGTGGCACTATACAAAGCACTTCTAATGCACCAAAAGGTAAATTTAGGAAATAATTGCTCGTTCAAGTGTCCAATCAATGAATGCAGCTGTTTTTGTTACTGATGTGTTTCTCCGTTAGAAAGGCTTCCTCAGGAGTGATTGCGGCATGCCGTATAGAATGTTTGGACAATCAATAGGAACTTGTTCAGACCCCTATGAGGGTCAAAAACTTCCTGGTGCCCATTAAAAAGAGCTTAAGAAAAGCAATAAATGTAAATCTGGAAAGAACAGCCTAGCCTGCTGATAAGTCACTAATTGTTTCCTAATGCAAAACATGATAATAAACAAAATTTTCAAATTTTTCTTTTTGGCCAAGTTAAAACGGACTTTTTTCTTTTCCTAAATTGAAATCGGTGATTAAAGGAACACGCTTTGATCAATGGATACAGTAAAGAAAAAACATCAGATATCAGAAACTGATCTGCTCCACACCTTCCACCAGTGGGAAACAAGATGGCATTGGTGCTTCATTGAGAATGGAAAGAATATTGAAGGAGACAAGCATTAGAATTGTCATATAAATAAAAGCCAGTTATTATATCAGTCTCCTTATTAAATACACAGAACTTGTATACTTTGTTAAGCACCCTGTAGCGCAGTTAGGCAATCTTCTATACATCATACAGTCAAAAACTTGTGGACATCCAAACATCAAACTGATATGAGTTCTATTACTTGGAATCATACTTCCATTTCTCTTATGGCTACAACAACCCATGATATCTCCCATGATATCCTATCTTATAGCTTTAAAGAATCAGGCCTCCTGTCTTGTTAATGGAGCTGGCTTTTTACCCCGGGGCACAGTCATGGGGGAACATAGCTGTGCCCCAAAATGTGACCACAAGACTGGAAATGCACAATTATCTAAAATGTATGGTGTAAAATTACAGATATCCTTCACTGGGGACACCTAACTTTCAATATATCATTTCAAGTTTGGTTCTGAGCTCCACAGATATCGCCTTTTTTTGTGATTATAATGTTGAACGGTTATAATGAAAAAGGTGTTTTATTTGCATTTTTTGGCTCATTTTGCTTTTTAAAAATATAAATTGATTGCACATTAAAAGTCTGCAAGTTTGATTCTTGTACAAAATATCTCTCAGTATGGGGGATGGGGGGATATCATAGAGTGGATTAGAATAATCACCGACATGTAGCTTCAGGCACCGGCCATCAATCTGTTCTCCTCCAGGAATCTCCAGCAAGACAATTACAGCACCAAGACAAAGTGTAACGGGGAAGTAAACAGCAATTGTGTCTGCGTTTCACATGGTCCAACGCTCGGAATCCAAACGTTTGTGCACCGCCTGGGGTGGCCGCCTCTCCATTACCTTAATTAGTGTGATATGTGTCAGCAAGGGACAGACATGTTCTAATATCTATATATCAAAGTGCCGGATGCAGCGTTCATGACAGAGCGCCGTCCATGTCTCCCAGTCAGGTATCATGCATCACATCCCTGGGTACCTGACCTCCCTTTCCAAAAATATTTCCACCAATCCAAACATCTATAAAATAAAATTCATCTGGTGTTATTCCCATTGGATGTAAAGTAGAGATAATTTAACCATAGCAGTCAATAAATAATTGTGTCTTACATTCTCAGATATGTATGATCGGTCCTTATAGGTTCCAAGTGGGAATTCTTGGGTGTAATAGGTAAAAAGCCAAATTATGCAAGACAGTGGTAGAGAGACGAGCTCATCAGTCTTCTGCTTCTCCTTTCACTGTCCACTCACAGGCTGGGGGAGCTCACAGGCTAGTGTCAAGTCCTGTAAGAATTACTTAACTACAGCAAAGATCTGGTCTTCTGTCTATTTCCACATATGCATACTGTTGTAGAGACATTACTGTGCATGTGATGTTCTGCATTAGTTACACCATTGGTGGCAATTTTATAGGTGTAGTTACACCAACAGTAATCTAATAGGGGTATTTTCACTAATAGGAAATGTAACAGGGTATTTATGTGAATATTAATATTAAATATTAAACATCATTTATAAAGCACTAACATATTACACAGTGCCAGGGTATTTGCCCTGACAGATAATGGGGCTGTTTACACTTTATTCAATGTAACTAGGGTTATTACACTGACAAGCAATGTAGGGGGGTAATTACATTGATAAGTAAAATGAAAGAAGTATTTACACTGAAAAGCTCTGTAACAAGGGTAACTATCCTAACTGGACATGTTAAGGGGTATTTGCACTGATTTGCAATGCAATGGGGTAATTATACTGGCAGGCAATGTAGGGGGGGATGATAGTGTCAAGCAATGTAAGAGGTGTTTGCACTGACTGGCAATGCAATGGGGGTATTTATATTAATAAATAAAGTAAAAGAGGTATTTACACTGACAGGTTCAAAAACAGGGTTATTTACACGAATAGGCAATATAATGGGGGTAATTATTGTGACAAGCAATCCCGGAATCACCTACTCTGAAACTCCTCCTGGAGAAACTTAGATTTTTGTACAATGAGTACAGTTGCAGTGGTTGCATATTTCCAGCTACAGCGAGATCTGCAGCTTTGTGCACAGGGACTTCCAGGCTCACAAGGAGGACAGAATCTGAAGTGATGCTTCCATGGTGGGAATCCGGCAATGAGCCCCTCAGGCCATTATTGCGTCTTTGTTGCACCTTTGACTGTTCCTGGACTCACCAAGATTGCAAACATTTTCCAGCATAAATGATGGGATCTCAGTTTTTGCGGGGTTACTCCTTAAGAAACGCAGAAAATGCTGTAAATATAAGTCAGTGTGAGCTGCAGGGAATGAGACATCGTTTAACACAGCGCTTAGACTCCAGGGAAAAGTTCCTCCTGGAAAATGTCAGTCAAGGTGATGAGATTGGGCTGTTAACTCCGCTCATCCTGCGCTGTCACTGTGACAGGCAGACGGGGGACCGACTTAAGATGGAATTCAATCTTTGTTCCTGTAACCTTTTCCATCCGCAGCCCCCTGATTTTTATAGAGGGAGATGTTTTGTGGTTGCAATAACCTGAGCTGAATTGTATATGAAATGTCAATGTCAGCTCTCAGCCCCTGCACCTGCATAGTGTGATTTATTATTAAGGTGGATTCTTCATTCTAAGTGCAACATGGACAGTATTGGGTCAGGGTGACACCTCCAGTTATTTATTACCCTTCAGTGAGATCACATGACTTCCCCTGACAATGGCTTTATTATATTATAGAAGGATGGAGCCAACTTTATTCAGGCATCATCCGGAGTCACCATCTACTTCCTAGACTGAGATGCTGGCTCGGAGGTGACACCATCATATGAATCCCGGGGTCTGGGCTGTGATCACCAATGTCTGATACAGATCCTTCTGCACCATGTGACTGGATGCAAAATTACAATGGTGCAATATGACCACTGGAGGAGGGGTAAATGAGGAAATGTTAATGACAGGTCTACTTTAGTCACTCATAATGGGTCTGATTTATTAAAGCTCTCCAAGCTGGAGAGGATACACTTCCATCAGTGAAGCTGGGTGATCCAGCAAACCTGGACTGGATCTCTTCAAAGTCATTTGCTATTTTCCAGCAAATGTTTTCAATCCTGGACCAGATCCATTCCAGATTTGCTGGATCACCCAGCTTCACTGATGAAAGTGTACCTTCTCCAGCCTTGGAGAGCTTTAATAAATCAGGTTCAATGGGTCCTTTTTATTAAAGCTCTCCAAGACTATCATGGAAAAACCTGGGTGATACACCAAACCTGAAATGGATCTGGTCCAGGATTGAAGAAATGTGCTAACTAATAGCAAAAATTTAATAATTTAATAAATCAGACCCAATGGCTGATCTGTAGGTAAGTGGACACAACATCCAGCTTAATACCTACCAAGCTTCTCCACCATGATTAGCAACGAGAGAAGAAAATGATAATTGTGGTTAAAGCCGAGATGAGTGGTAGAAGAATAAGTCTAGGAATGTCAGAATCCTAATAATGCTGACAATGAATATAAAATATAAACACTTAGTAATTACGGAAAAAATAAATATGGAAAAAAACCTGAACGTAATTTGGCATTTAAACCACACCCAGAAAGCCTACAGCCAATCAGAGTGAGAGAGAGATGACCCTATCAGACTGCTCCTTCACCATTCACTGTCCAATGACAAGCTGGGGGGGGGGGGACAAGACCTGTGGGTGTCAACGAAATGCGTCAAGTCTGCTGCCCAGCTTTGCTGTGTAAACCTCAGCTCTGGATAGACAGAAATATAATCCTTTGCAAGTAAAACATCTTCTTATATATTTTATCCATATACTTATCTGTCTGGAATTCCCCTTTGAACCCTTTCCCGGAGGAATGCAATCAGAATCACTTTCACTCTTAGTGTCTAGTCAGTGAAATTCCATTTCAGATACAGAATGAAGTTGTCCATTTGGAGGATCCATTATGGCGCTGATTCTGTTAGAACCACTTAGTGTTCTGATTGTAAAACACCAGAGACCATTTGGAAAGCAGTGAATCCCTTCAGGGTGCGATATAGATATATATGGCGTACGTTCACCGGTGGGATGGGTAAATCTGTCTGCATTATGAAAGATTCCCGGTGACACTATTAGAGTGAATGTTAATGGCTCGCTCTGTGGTGAGGGGAGATTTTCTGTGTGAATGTTTATTTCATCTGTACAAAACAATCTACAGACGAATCTAAATCAATTTTGTGCCATTTCCCTGGATGCAGCTTTTGTGACGAGGCAGAAAATGTACAAACCCAGAAAAACTCACAATGAGTCGGTATAGAATTAAATCAGTGATGGTCCATGGGGTGCATTCCATGTATCGGGGTCACCCTGGGCACAATCCAGGGGATCCAGGCCATGAACTTAAAATTATATTCGAGGTGACAGCTAAATAAACAGATGAATATACATGGTAACCATTTACCTGTCAATGATCTTAGAATTCTGTCCAGATTTACACAACACAGCTCTAACAATTAAAGAGAACGGATCCGTCTCTTCTGCAGTATCACTTTCACTTACAGGTCTCCTTCCCCAACCTGTGATAGTCACTAGAAGCAGCACACTGATGGGTGCACATATTTCATCAGAATTATCACACCTCCTTGTACTGCTCCTTGTACTGCTTCTCTCTCTGATCTCTGGGCTCTGCTGTATAAGGCAAGTTTAAAAACTTACAATGCATGCATTTTAGTTGTACCTGAAGTCTGGTATTTTAAGGAATTTGTATGTTTCCCTCCGAACTATGACTACCGTAGTTAGTAAGTCTTTTATAGCTAAAGGTGTTGGGGATCTGGAATAGGAGCCCCCCCTTCTTTTGTGGTTACATTTGTGGTAACATTTTCCACTCCATTGGGATGGCTTTCACAAGATTTTAGAGGGAAGGACAAGTTGTGTTGGGGGTGGTTGTGTCATGAATATAAGGACTATGTGGAAGGAGGAGGAGGTAGGAACTTACTTGTTGACCCCTACATGCGATTACTCCTGCACTCTGTGCATCACATACATATGACCCCTGCACTACGCATTACACATTCCTGTCCCCTCCATTCCATACATTATACACTCCTGACCCCTACATTCTGCGCATCACATACACCTGACCCCTACACTCTATGTATTACACATTCTTGACCCCTACACTCTATGAAATACACACTCCTGACCCCTACACTCTATGTATTACACATTCCTGACCCCTACACTCTATGTATTACACATTCCCGACCTCTGCACTCTATGTATTACACATTCTTGACCCCTACACTCTATGAAATACACACTCCTGACCCCTACACTCTATGTATTACACATTCCTGACCTCTGCACTCTATGTATTACACATTCCTGAACCCTACACTCTATCCTACACTCTATGCATTACACATTCCTGACCCCTACACTCTATGTATTATACATGCCTGACCCCTACACTCTATGCAATATACATTCCTGACCCCCTACACTCTATGTATTATACATTCCTGACCCCTGCACTCTATGTATTACACATTCCTGACCCCTACACTCTATGCAATATACATTCCTGACCTCTGCACTCTATGTATTGCACGTTCCTGACCCCTACACTCTATGAATTACACATTCCTGACCCCTACACTGTATGCATTACACATTCCTGACCCCTACACTCTATGTATTATACATTCCTGACCCCCTACACTCTATGTATTATACATTCCTGACCCCTGAACTCTACGCATTATACATTCCAGGACCCTGCACTCTGTTGCATTCTTGGCTAATTTTAGGTTTTATGTGACCATACCAAACCTCACCCCTCCCCAAAAAAACATAAATTGTCCTTACACTCCATTCTCTATGGAGTGCTACCTGCACAATATCATGCTCTGCACAGCATGTCTTCATAATACGTCCTCAGTCACTACCTGAAACTACTATCAAAGATAAGGAATTCATACATTCATACTATGATGGCTATCAATATGTATTGGCATCTATATTGTTAAAGAATCATCCATTCTTCTAGGAAGGCTTTCCACTGGATTTTGGGGGTGTCTATAGAAAATTGCCCCCATTGGTGAGGTCAGGTACTGATGGAGAAGTTTTGTCCCCATTGGTGAGGTCAGGTGCTGGTGGTGGGGATTTGCCCCATTGGTGAGGTCAGGTGCTGGTGGTGGGGATTTGACCACATTGGTGAGGTCAGGTACTGATGATGGTAATTTGCCCCCATTGGTGAGGTCAGGTACTGATGGTGTGGATTTGCCCCCATTTGTGAGGTCAGGTACTGATGGTGAGGTGGGAATCAGCCCCATTGGTGAGGTCAGGTGCTGATGGTGGGAATTAGCCCCATTGGTGAGGGCAGGTGCTGATGGTGGGAATTAGCCCCATTGGTGAGGGCAGGTGCTGATGGTGGGGATTTGCCCCCATTGGTTTGCCCCCATCTCAAAGGTGTTCAGTAGGGTAAGGTCAGGGCTCTGTGCAGGACACTTAAGTTCATCCACACCAAACTGGTGACCCCAGGTCTTTATGGAGGGAGGTTTCTACCCCAGGGCATGGGGAAGGGCACAATTGCTTGCAATGAGAATTATCAGAACCCTTCACTGGGGACACCTGGACTCCATCATTTAGAGAAGGAGCCGCAGACTTTTGGTGGTCAGGGTTTTCCTGTATCAATGAAATACCCTTATTAGTGTTATCAGAACCCTTCAATGGGGACACCTGAACCCTATCATTTGGAGGGGTCCACATGATTCTGGCCATACAATGCACCCCCACAATATTTAGAAAATATTATTTTTTATTTCTCCACCTCCAGCAAGGAATAAAAACATTAAATAATCTCCATCACTTCATCTTCTTTGGTTGAAAGACTTTTAGATCCTAATTAAAATCTCATATTTACCTGGAGCAGCAGAGTATAAGATCGATATTCACATGTGATTAACAAGATTTTCCAATATTATTCTTGCAGGGCAAAAATATTCATTTTGTTTTCTTTTTAATGTATGAAACAATAAGAAATGAAAAGATATTAGAATGAGAAATGAAATAATGAGATTGTTCCAGATGAGTGGTGGAGGACACAGAGGTCTATCACGCTGGTGGGTTATTGTACTATTAATATTAATAAACAGGATTTCTATTGCGCCAACATATTCTGCAGCACTGTACATTAAACAGGGGATGCAAATAATGGACAGATTCAAACAATGACACAGGAGGAGGAGAGGACCCTGGCAGAAAGAATCTAAAGCTACGTACACACTTCCAATTATTATCGTTGGTAAACGAACGACGAACGATCCTGCACGATATCTGAGAACGATCGTATAGCACCGATCCTGTACATACAGATAACGACACGATCGTTCGCAGATATTGTACACACGATAGATGCGATCGTTTGAACGATACAGGAAGTGACGTGCACCACAGGAAGTGAGCGAACGTTCGTTCACCGTGCATGCTCAGACCATGGACGATCAATGAACGACCGTACACACGATAGATGCTCAACGATCGTCGTCCAATCTGATCCGCCGGTCCGGTCGTTTATTTCCAACGACTATCCTCGTTCGTCGGCGTCGTTGGTTACTTTTTTTACGAACGATTTTTGCCCAATCGATCGTTCCTCGTTCATTTCCAACGATAAGAATTGGAAGTGTGTACGCAGCTTAAGAGTTGGGGGAGGTTTATTGTACTTGAACCTGGGTGGCTGGAGCATACAATGTGACCAAACGGGGAAATATTGAATCTTCTGCACATGTATATGACAATTGCCAAGTGTCATGTCAGTGTCCAATTTTTCATATAGGTCATGGTAACTGGTTCTCTTGTAAGATCAACCCTTACCATACCCCCCACACTGGTAATACACTTGCCCCTTGGACTGCCTCATCATTGCTTCATCTGAGCCCTGAGGAAGTACCCAGTACTTCTGAGTATGAGGAAACATGTGACCTGCCCGCTCTCTATCTGGAGGCAGTGCCTTTGTCTTGGTAGCCAATCAACAAGTGCGAACACTGTCACATGAGAAGGTAGGGAGCTTAAACAAGGTTTGGATGCCTGCCACTGAAAGGATTGCAAGGGGGCATGGGGGTTGAGTATTAATGGGCGAGGAGTATTCCCCATAAGAAAAAACTGCTCAGAATGTGAAAAGATTTAAAATATCTTTAAAGCTGAACTCTATGCAGGTATAAAACACACAAAATAACACAGCTATTACATGATAATGCATTATGCCATTTATTGTTTTAAATAGTAATCGTATGACCTTGTATTAGCCTCATTAGCAGAAGGAGTCAATCAGTTATTGTGTGAGGAGCATTCTGATAGGAATGTCTGCCAGTTCTCCTGTCACTGGCCAATCAGAGGCTTAGGGAGGGACAGGACCTAAAAAAGTGTTCAATAACTGCAGCAGAGGAAGAAAGGTCTCCTGCTCTGCCAGACAAAACTGTGCTGTATAGAGGAACTGTGTCATTCCTAGGAATGGTTGGACATGCGTCAATTCTTTTATTCTCATGTATATTATTTCATATTCTCTATTTAGCTGCAAGGCTTCAGTTCATCTTTAAAACTGAAAGCTCAGAAGTTACATACCCAGTACAAAAAAAATGGAGTTCCTGTATCTTTGGATAGGAACATATGACAGAACAGCTTTCTCTGATACATTGTAACATTCATCAACCTCTTTGTGCCTCCCTGGCATTGCAGCCCTCCCATCTTGTTGGTGGTGCCATATATCTTCTGATATTAAACAATGATTAGCTCTGCCAGGCACACAAAGCTGTAATTAGCTCTGATCACTTTGTAATGAGGATGCCGGATATACGAGAGGGGCCAAGACTCCATTCATCATCTGCAGGTGAGGAGGGGTGATTGATAGATACGCTTCTCTGTCAGTTTATACAAAGACTCAGATTCATGCCGGAGCGAGCGAGAGGTCTGTGCCGGTGATGGCGGGAACGCCAACCACATACCTGTAGGAGCTTTCATACTCTATACAGAGTTCAAAATGTTCAGATGATTAGACCAATTCAGTCAAAGATGACACAATGGACCTGATTTAACACTGGAAAAGATAGACTATCATGGGAGAACCTGGGGATCCAGAAAACCTCGAAGGGTCCAGGATTTAAAACATTTGCTAAATAATATTTTAATAAATCCATTTCAGGTTTGCTAGATCAGCCAGGTTGTTCCATGATAGTCTATCTTCTGCAGGCTTGGAGAGCTTAAATAAACCCGGGCATAAAATTAACTTGTGAGAAATGACGGAAGTGTTTGTAAAAGAAAGAAACGTTATAAAAAGATTGCTTACTGTCATGCTGGGGAGTCTGTGAGGTCATGCCAGGACATTTTTTATATTTGGAAAAGTTTTCAGGACCACAGACCTGGGTATTGTGTCTTAGAAAACCCTTGAATATTAGAAATGTCATTAATGTGCTGAGAGATAAGAATAGGAATAGGGAAGACGGATGGATAGCTGACAGCTTTCTGAAATTTGGATAAAAAAGAAATCCCTCCTGACATACTTCTAACTGTTAATACCACTGTCATGCTGTCATCCCTCCCCTCAGGCACGATGTCTTGGCGTCACTTTCAATTCTGCCCTCTCCTTCACCCGACACATTCAGAACATTTCCAGGTCCTGTCACTTTCACCTACGCAACATCTCCAAAATCTGCCCCTACCTGTCCCCTGAGACCACCAAACTCCTTGTACACGCTCTTATCATCTCCACCTACCCATCTTCTTCTGTCTCCTAACTCTCACTACTCACTTACCTTATTATATCACTCCTTCTATTGTGTGCTGCTTCCCCCACCTCTTAGATTGTAAGCTCTTAGGGGAAGGGTCCTCTCTTCCTCCTGTGTCACTGTCTGTCATTTGCAACCCCTATTTATTGTACAGTGCTGCGTAATATGTTGGCATTCTAAAAATACTGTTTAGTAATAATAATTTAGAAGGAAATTGGAAAGCCAAAAAGGAGGCAATTTTTCTGTCTGCACTGATCACAACAACCTTCAGAAATCATATAAAAGTCAAACAATTTCCCTGGACGTTATATTTATTTCTTGTACATTCTTTCCACAGAAGTCACAGCTGTGTGATTGTCATCTCTCGATCACCCTGACATTTTCTGTTCTCCGTATGATTTGCTGAATATTTTTGACACATAAAATGATTATCTGGAGAATTTGTTTAATCTTTAGCAGAACAAAACCTGAATTTTCCCTTCTATGACCTCATAGCATTGATATTGATTTTGATGAATCTTTCCACCTGTGTGAACCCGGCGTTCCCATGGACATTCCACTACGGCGGTGGCCTCGTCTCTTTCATGGGTGTCAAGCTTTAAGTTTCTGATAATTGAAATTTGGATCGCTATCCTAATGATATCATCGGAGGCAGCGCGAGTCGCCAACCTTTGAGGAGACAAATAGGGACTTCCAGAAACTGTGAAGTTAATTAGCGAGATGGCGCGATATGGGGCAACTGTCACTTCCATATCATGGAAAAAATGTTGCATCTCGCCAAAACCTGCAGGGTGATAAACAGACTCAATCAGAACTATTTGCCCAACAGAATTTTATCTTTATTTTATATTTAATAGCAATTCTTGCTGGCTCGGGCGCCTCGGCGGAGGAGCTTGGTCCAATGAAGCCATAATTGAATTTAGATTGTATCAGGTAAGCTGTAACCTTGTTACTCCCAGAAAGGTCATTATCTCCTTTTGATATTCATTTGAAGTTGGAGGTGAGAAAACAACAGACCGCAGCCCTTAGATCTGATGTCTGCATGCCGTACAGCCCCGGGTAATGGATAGTGTGGGGCATACACAGTAACTGCTGCCAGACTGATAAATTTGGTCACAAACAATATTCACCGAATATTTCATCTGCCGGACAATACAAACATCTCTCAGCTCTGTGGCAAGTGTTACAAGGCGGACAACATTGTTCAATGTCTATGGTTCTGCAGACTCTGTGTCACTGCACGGCCTCTTGCTGAATTGCTATAAAACAGAAATGCACTTAAAGCAGAACTGAACTCATTCTATACTTACCTGTCTCTTTTCCCTAGCGGGTGCTGCCATCTTCTTCCTTATTCTCTTCTACATTCTGATTTTTGGCCATATTGATTAGCTAGGTTGGGATGCAAGTCTTCAATCAGTCACAGCAACTGCAGGGGAAGCCGGGATGTGCTGGGAATCCTGGCAACTAACCAGTGATGGACAAAGCCAACAATGGGCTCCTATGCAGAACTGATTTGGGGTCCCCTTGCTGAATTAATTTGAGGCCCCTGTTGGCTGAGGAGGATTACCTGTTGGCAACTCAAAAAATCAGATTTTGGGAAGCTGCAGTAACAGAAAAGGTAGATGTCTAAATTACATTTACAATATTAGGTAAGATATAGTGAACAGTAGGGCATTTATTTAATTATAGGGCAGTGTTATAATCTGGGGTGAACATGGGGGCAGTGTTATGACCTGGGGTGTGTGTGGGAGCTGGGGTTGCCTCAGTTGGCCAGGTCTAAGTTCACCACTATTTTGAACCCAAAAAATATGTCAACTGACTCCCTGAAAATTCTGAATGACCAGGTTTTTTCATCAATGGATTTTTTCTTCACTGATGGAACGGTCATATTCTAAAATAATGTCAGGATTCATTGGGCTCAGATTGTGAATGAGTGGTACAGGGAACACGAGACATCATTCACCTATGGATTGGCCACCATAGAGTCCAGACCTGAACACTATTGAGAATCTTTGGGATGAGCTAGAGAAGACTTTACACAGCTCTGACTCTCCCATCATCAATACAAGATCTGTAAAAAAAATACAACTCTGGATGGCAACAAATGTTTTGATTCTGTATAAGTATATTGAAACAATACCATGGAGAATGTGCGCCATCTCCTTCCCATGGTGATGTTGGAGGTGGTGAACTGAACCACAGCATGCACCAGGGGGCCAGCCATTGTTCATGTTTGGTTGCTGAGAGTTGGTAGGGGTATTGGTTCCCTGGCACATGCATGGTGTATCAGGCCCTGCAAATAGCATCAATGGGGCTTGGGAATGACAGCACCATGGCTCAGTTGTGATAGGCAACAGGTTCTCTTTAAGGTGAAGTATTTTGCCATTTCCAACAGATCCGCTGCACATTCTTCCCCACGCTCTGCCTTCCTTCAAATAAAAAGCTTTGTGCTAATCACTAAAGTTATTGGAGGAGTTGGAAGTCAGCTCGCAGTGAGAAGCGGCTCCCCAGACACTCTTTTCCTCCCTGGTGAAATCAGAGCGCAGTTTGTGTCTCACGCTATTTGAAGCGTTAAAATGACAAGCGGCATACCTTGGCCCCAGAGGAGATGAGATGCCGTCTCTTCCCGTTTCATCTCAACAAACTCAAATGAAGGTTCCTTTGTTTCCTGGTTGCGCTTCCAGTTTTCTCACACTCTGCACTTTCAGCAAAAGTTCGAAAACACGTTTTTAAGAGTGTCGATCAGCAAAATCTCCAAAGGATTCCCTGGCGTGTGCGTCTGGAGGCATTTTTACTGCTCATAAAGTAATAGATTGTAACACAAGTGCTAAACTTTTCAGCTGAGATGGTGCAAAATCTTTCTTAATGTATATCTGTTGCTTTAAATGTTGTTGTGTGTTTCATTATCTTATATTTATATGGTGCTCACATAATACGCAGTGTTGTACAAAGTCATATCACTAACTGTTTCTCAGTGGGGCTCACGATCTAATCTCTCTACCATAGCCTTTAATCCAGTCCAAGGCCAGAAGTCAGTTTTGGGATGTAGGAGGAAACCGGAGTGCCCATGCAGATAGTGTCCAGGCTGACATTCAGACCTAGGACCTCAGTTCTGCAGGGGCAAATCTAGCCATGAAGGAGGCACATGGCATCAGGGGATTATCTATATTGCCATCAAATGTTTGTCAGGAAAAGCATAGGGACAGTGAGACCCTAATCTTATAGGAGCAATGAAGTCCAGAGCTTGGTATTGGGGTGTATACAAGGTCTGTCTATGAAATAAGGACACTGTGTTTTTATCCCTATACAAAGCAGTGAGATGATTATGATTTCTTGCCATGAATGTGTAAACTTCTCCAAACACACAGGACAAACGCTGGCATTCTTTGCCATTTAGTTTGTTGTCAGTCATCATTTAATGTTGTTGTGTTTCCCCTCATGTGCTGAAATCATGAGAAGTATAAAAGTTGAGCAACACAGCAATATAAATGAGGCATAATCTTGACAAGTAATGAAATAAATAATAAAGCACTTTGGTTGAGATGAACATCTGATACTGATACTCAGAGTATCAAGGAATACAAATTGGAGCTCTTATGCAGAAGTGTAGTTAAGCCACTAGATGGTGCTGGTCATATAGGTTTATTTTTTGCTGATTTCTAAATTAATTTGTATTTCTCAATGAAATCAAACAAAAAAGGTTTACCTATAAATAAAAAAATTTTTTTACACACTATAACAATTTTGCACATCAAAAGTATCTTGTTAAGAAAATTTATAAATCAGAGCAGACAGAGGGAGAAATGAGGAGGTGAAAGGATAAGAAATATTTTGTTCAAAAGTGGGAGAGTCCCTCAAAATGAAGAACAGCTGCGGGTGATGCCACCAGGGATTATTTTAATGAAATCTGAAGATTTAAAAATATTGAAAATTACTTTTGAAAAGATAATAACATATTAAAACTTTAATGAGATTTTAATGATTGGATTTAAAAAGACTTAATTAAAGGACTGGGGTTGATACTAATATTATCCTAAGGTTATGAGGAACAGCTGTATGAAGTTCAGTGCACATTAGAGATTCATACATTTTGTGTTCAGTAGCCAAAAGCAGTGATATGGCTGATACTTACAGAGGCGTGCGTGTGGTGTGTATATATATTCATATAGAGTATAATTATATGTGTAATATATATAATTGTTGAAGTTATAATAATACAGCACAGAATAGGTGCAGGTTTCAGGATCTTCAGTTTTTTACCCACTACTTGCTCACCGATATTCTGCCTGTTTTGACTTTTTGGATAGGAAGCCCGACTTGACCCCGACCCCACTCTCTGTTCCTCTGACCCGGTCTGTTCTAAGAATGATTATTGCCTGCCTCATTCTCAGACCCTGGACTGCCTCAACCTTGATCCTCACCTGTTGCCTGTCCCAGTCTTAGTACAACCCACTCGTCTTGCTATAACCTTGGTCTTGATACAACCTACTGGTCATCTCAAACCTGGCCATGGGACCTCTACACCTTCTGCTGTTACCTAGATGACCTGGTACCCATTAACTGGCTGTTCCTACACTGAAGTGTCTGTTCCTTGCTCACCTCTGGTGATCTCCCCAGTGGCAACCAGTCCATCATGCCTTGAGCGTAATCAGGTGAAGACCAGGAGACACTTAGACTGTTCTCTGGGTAATCCAATGCCTCCTGCCAGTGGGCATAGCCCTAACATTTACAGGTTAAAGTATTTTGTATTTTCAAGGTGGTTAAAATGGGTCACATGCTTTTATATGTATTAATGGCACCAGTACCTGGCGCTGTGTCCACATGTAAAGCATGTAACAAACTCTAATAGTGTCTCAGATGGTACGAATTTATTATACACTTTACACAGGACACTGCACCATCTAGTGGTCTAACTGGAGTAAACAAAAAGGTTTGTCATTTAGTTAAAAAAATGTAAACAAAAATAAATGAGAGACAGACAAAAGGTAAAGAATACAGTGTTTACTATATATTAATTGCATACATAGTACAAATACAAGAGAAGGTAGTCAAACCACTAGTTGCCACTAGACAGGGTATATCCTAATCAGGAATTATTTCCCTACACGTTTTGTCAGAGAACTTTGTCAGGGGTACTAGGGGGCTTGCCGAGCATGACTAAATGATGAAATGTCAATATTCCTGAAATCCTTTTTAATTATCCTGTCTGGGGTTTCTGATGCTGTGTACAAAGTATGAGCAATGGATGAGGCTAATGACTTCTTCTGAACCTCCTTCTCATGTTCAGTTTTTGGAGGAATAACAGCGCTCTGCTTCTGCATCATCGTTGTGGTTTATAAAAGACCAATTAATATTTTTGTTCCTCATCAGTTCACAGCTGTTTAATGAAATTTCACTCACTCTCACCTTGTGTTTTAAAATTAATGAAATGAAATGAACTTTGCAGAATCCTGCGGCGGTTTATTTGTAACGATGGAGCAGAAAATGTTTCATAAAAATGTTGTAGATGGAAATTGAATATTTAGGTAGTGCATGCCAGGTGTTCGAAAATCCATGCAGATATATAAAATGTCTTTTATTCATTTATAGATCTTTTAAAATATTAAATCAACCAATAACTGGATGAAATGCAGGTGAATTACTACAAACAAGCTGAGAGTTCAGATCAGGGGTGCAAAGAAAATGCTGATGCTTAAGCTCATAGATGAGAGAAGGGGACCTCTGATAACTTCAAACATTATATGCAGAGTGCTTTAGGAAAAAAGTACAAGCAGTCCTCGAATTACATATGAGATAGGGACTGTAGGTTTGTTCCTAAGTTGAATTTGTATGTAAGTCAGAACAGGTACATTATTTTAATAAATGCAATTAGGACAGACATTTGTTTTAACATAAAATTAGGCAGTGTGGTGTCAGGTACTGAATAAAATCTTCACTGTGAATTAATCAGAAACAATGCAAGACAAAAAAAACTTTATGGAGCCTAGACCTTCATTCTGGAGCAGGCTGTGCTTTGATATGCAAAAAGAAACAACTGCCGAGTTTTACTTGGTCTTTAAAGAGCTACAACCATAGGACATCTTCTTCAAGTCATGCAAACGGCTCCCTCCCCCCACCAAGACTCAGTCCTGGGCACAAGTGAGCAGGGAAGCCTGTTCATATCTAGGAGTCGTCTTTATGTCGGATGTCCTTAACTTGGGGACTACCTGTATTACCAGGGACATCTGAAAAAAATATAGTGGTTATTGGAGATTTTAACACCTTTTTAGAGCCAGCAATAACCCCCAGGCCCTAGCAGTAACCCCTCCGACTGGCCCTAATCCAGCAAACAATAATCCTCAGCCATGTATTATTCTATATTATAGATTAACCTCCCAGTCCAGCATTAAATTCCAGCCTGACCCAGGGCCAGCTCAGCAATGTCAGGCCAGTAGTACAGCTAATTCTTATTGGTATAGAATAACATTGTAATACATTTACCATCCATGCCTGGCAGCCTCAACTTCCAGGCAACACTGCTTGCCCTACCTGCTGGCCATCTCTTTCCCCGCTCCCGCTATGATCTTCCATTCACCCTGACCCTCTCTTGAATTTGTGTGTTGGGAGGTAATAATTCCATTGGTTGCAGGGTGAAGAATTGAACCTACTCCTGTTGTATTTGCACCATGGTATTACTGTTCATCGGAACAGCTCCCACCCTTAATAGGGACTTCTGGCTGAGAACAGACTTGCAGGGGGGCACAGGCAGAAGACCTAGCAAAGGTTGGCAATTGCATCACATCATTTACAGGTGAGGGCCACTGAATAGAGAACCTCCCAAATCATGGGGTCCAAAATGAATACATGAGACACCTTAGGCTTCAGCTTCCTTAAAGCACCACAACACCCTGCCTTAGTAATCATGTACATGAAAGCAGTGGAGGGGTTCTCTTGGACATGAGGGTTGGGGGGGGGTGCTTGTAGTCTGAACTAGGAGAGCGACCTAGGGTGACAACACTGCTCTTTCACCAGTGCAATAAATAAATGAGGGAAGTGTGTTAAAATAAAGAAAAATAATCCAGTAAAAGAGAACTCATGTGGCCAGCACATCACAGGACTGGACAGGTGCAATATACATTCAAGTTTATTTTGGCTCTGGATACAAGTAACCTCATATAAGCCAATTGCATAAAAAATCCAACTCACTTTTTTGAGTTCTACTATTAGAACTACTATCTACTATCTACTACTATCATGGATAGTACTACTATCTATGTTCTCACTCACTTTCAGTGAAACCCACCAGCAGCCTCTGCATGGATTGGCCAGATAAACACTTACAAGGGTTAGATTATCCATTATTTGTAATGCTGTTTAGTGTCATGTGGAAAATAATAATCCAAACATAAGTAATATAATATTGTGTAAAATATTCATAAAAATATAGGAAAACAACTCCACTGTGTGTGCCATAAATGGAGCAATTCACATCTTCAGTGCGATTCCAGGGGTGGACTCTAGATGGTGCTGCAGTATAACTAGCATACAGCAACTGCTGGATAAGAAGACCATTTCACCTCCCTGCTGAGTACAATGTATCTCTAGACAAAGTTTTTTTGTATTTAGAGCAGGAAGAGTTTACACGACTCCAAAAAAATATTTAGCTGTGAATGTACAATTAGAGAGATTGATCTTCATATTCTATTCCTAGGACTTTCATTCACACTGGGATGTTAAATACAAAGAAATCCTTTTCCTTATCTGGTGACAACAGTAAATCTTCAAATTTCTCATGACTTTCTATCTTGGATTAATACAGAGTGTAAAGCTTCCCAGTGGGGACACAGGCATAATAATCTGAGGTTCTGTTTTCCACCCCATCAGTCCTATCACTGGCCAGCATGCTGCAGGGAGGGACTCTTACTGTTTGGAAGCAGTGGGCTCTTTGCAGAGGTCTCACGTGTTTGCTGCTGGGTGAGAGTTATTGTCGCATACCAGGGTCAGAATTGTAGCTTGTTCTTGTTCTGGTAATGGGTGCTCAGTACTGTAGCTTGGCCCAGGTGCAAGTCTAAGAAGCTATTGAAGCTCACCAGACCCCCTTCCTCCATAAAGGATGAAAACTTTGTTGTGAATGTCTTCCAGGCTGCGGTTTTTAGGTAAACCGGAGACCGAGGTACCACAATGCCAGTCTAGAACAAGCCAAGGGTCGGAGGGCAGGAATACAGATGTAGTCAGGATTAAGCTGAAATTTGGTGCGGCAAGCAAGGCAAAGGAACACCAAGGCTGCAAGGCTTTGGGGTCACCAACAGATTTAAAGCCATAGAAGGCACTGGGGTGACAGAAGGCTTGGGGTGGTGGTGGTGGTGGTTGGGGGGTCACAGGGGATTATGAGATATAGGAATTAAACATAAGGAAATTAAACTTCAGCTTTAATTCTTCCTCCATATTCAGGTTCAGTAACTTCCGGCTCTATTTTCATGGTTTGTGTGTCTCAAACACATTAACTTGGTTCCATTAAGGCCAAGAACTGGCGGATAATGATAATTTTTATCCCTTCATGCCCAGGTTTCACCATCAGTTGTGGGCGGTAAATGAAGCCCTACATTACCTGCACAATTTAACATGCTGATTACACATAATCTATGTAATCCCATCCATGTTCATACAAAGCAGCCTCTGCAGATCTCGGCAATACTGACGTCTAAATCTGCTCTAATGATACCTTAAAATGAAAAATCAGAGCCCATAATATTTAGCATACAAATTATTTGGAGCAATGGAGGAATGAAGATGGAAATGTTACCTGGATTTGTAAAATGCTAAAACCCTGTACGTCCTAAACAACTAAAATTCTGCTTCTGGGTTATTGAGGGGGGGTTGCTGGGGCTTTTTTCCAGAGTTTGGGGGTAGTTGCTGATCTTGACACGAAATAGGGGTTATTTCTAGGAGTTATCATTTCTGGTCATGATACTTAATGGGGGGTTATTGCTGGCCCTGGTTTTGCTGGAGTTTATCATTAACGACCATGACACTTACTGGGGATTGATTTTGCTAGCACTGGTACTGTGTTGAGTGTTTTAATTCCATTTATATCACTGCTGCCCCTTGGCCCTTGCTGGGGGTTATCATTTCTGGCTCTACCACTCCCTGGGGGTTATCAATGCTGGCCCTTGCTGGGGGTTATCAATGCTGGCCCTTGCTGGTGATTATTATTACTGGCCCTGGCTTTTGCTGGTGATTAATATTACTGGCCCTGGCTTTTATCAATGCTGGCCTTGCCCTTTCTGGGGGTTATCATTGCCCGCGCTTGACCTTGCTGGGGGATATCATTGCTGGTCCCTGCTGGGGGTCATCATTGTTGACCCTGTACCTTGCTGGGGTTACCATTGTTGGCTCTCACTCATTGATAATCATGACATGTGATGAGGATTTTTGCCGGTCCTGGCACTTGCTAGGTGTTACTATTGCTGGCCCTGGCATTTAAAGGCAGTGATCAATGTTGGCGCATGCCCTTGCTGGGGTTATTAGTGCTGGCCATGGCCCTTGCAGCCTATTTTACACCTCTGTACACCCTTTCCTTTTTTGTCTACATCATAGCAAAGTAAAGAAGGAATGGTGGATCACGGCAAGCCATACACAGTGAGGCAATACCCATTTTGTAGACAATGCCCATATTTTGGCCCCCTTTAAAATCCAGCATTTACCTCTACTAAAAGTCTCAAACACTAAGCTGTGAAAGCCATGACACAAATGTTTGTTCTCTATTCCTCTACTCCTCCTCCTCATACAAACACACCCTCCCCGCCTGATGTACTTCAGACATCTCATCATTCCCCCAATTCTGACCTCTGGCACATCCAAGTCCTCCCTTTCATTAGGCACACAGAAATCTTCCCTATTATTTCTGTTCTGATCTCTGCATTCAATGCTGGGGAGTCTCAGGGCTGCTTGTTTTATTGAGTTATTGGCAGTTCACAATGTCAACACATCACTTTATCATTCACATTGCATTTCATCAGCGTGCGTGTGTATGAGCGGCCCCCACAGAACAAAGGATTATTATTCATTTTTGTATTCATTAAAACTTTACAGTCTACCTTTTCAGCATCACAAAAGCACATTTTTCATTTGAATTTTAATTAATATTTCAAACGAATTTCTTTTTGTTTCTCTAAAAAAAAAAAAAACCTTATTAAATTGAATTGAATCAAGGTCTTCAATAAGGTGCAATGCGCAGTTCTGAAAATAGCCTTCCAAAGTAAAAGCTTTCTCGGAAAGCCTTCGGCAACATCCTTCTCTGCCGCATTTAATAGGCAGAAGTGAAGGAAGACTCATAGCAGATCGCAGGAATATGATGTGCATGTCGGCTACCTCTGGGAGAATGACAAAAAAATGGATATCGGCGGTTTTAATTTGGAAATTTTGAACCCTGGGGACCAACATGAAATAGGAAAAGAGGAGTACAAGGCAAATTTTGGAAAGTCATAAAGGGTCATGGAGGACGCAGCCATTTACTTCTTGGCAGGGCTTTCCACATGGAGGGCATTGGAAAGCCATGTGGAATGTGATCTGAATCTGTATGGTTGTAGACATTGCCTGTTTATAAAGTATTAGGCAAGCTGCAGACACTTTTTAAAACCCCAGCTTAGGTTTTTCAATCATGAGAAAGTTGCATAGGTTCCTCGCATGTTCCAGCATTTCCCTCTGCTCCCTCTATTGGCAATGGTCTCCAGGTTTTATGACATCCAATGTCATCTAAACTTTTCTGTAAGCCCAGGCTGTCATGGACACCCCCACCGACCCCAATGGTTCACAGTGTACTGGTGCAGGAAATAGTACTCACATATCACAATAGCAGGACTGATCCTCAGGGGCCATATAGCCTAATGGCATCACTTAGTTGCTGCAGATCCATGATCTGATTGTCCCATTCCACCACCTCATGAAGGTGCTCTTTTGGAAGGAGATCTGGTGATTGAGTCCAGTGATCTCATGATCATGTTGAAGAACCCAGTCGGGGATGATTTGAGCTTTGTGACACGGTGTGTTTTCCTGCTGGAGGTATCAGAAGATGGGGACACTAAGGTCAAATAGGGATGGACATGGTAAGCAACAATACTAAGGTAGGCTGGAGGATTTTTTACCATGCTCAGTTTGTACTAAGGGGTCCTAAGTGTGCCAAGAAAATACCCCCACACACCATTTCCCCTCCACCACCAGCTTTAACCAGTGATGTAGAGAATGGATCCATGCTTTTATGTTGTTGTCACCAAATTCTGACCCTGCTTTCTAATGGTTGAAACGGAAATCAAGACTCATCAGACCAGGCAATGTTTTTCCAATCTTCTCTTGTCCAATTTCGGTGTGCCCATGTGAATTGTAGCCTCATGTGCCCGTTATCAGCTGACAGAAGTGGCCCCTGGTGTGATCTCCTGTTCCTGCAACCCATCAGCTCCAAGGTTGGACATATATCTGAGACTCTCTTCTGCAGACCTCAGGTGAGTATTTTAGTTACTAATACTTTACTAGTAGCTGGAACTCATCTGGCCATTTTTCTCTGACCTCTGGCATCAACAAGGCATTTACACCCAGATAACTGCACTGCGTAACATATTGGCACTATGATAGTTTATTTTTATCATTATTAATAATAATATTAATAATAATAATAACTGTCCCTCACTGAATATTTTTCTTTGTCCATTCTCTGTAAGTCCTAGAGATGGTTGTGGGTGAAAACCCCAGCAGATCGTCAGTTCCTGAAATACTAAGAGCAACCCGCCTGGCACCAACAACCATGCCACATTCAGAGTCTCTTCAATCATCATTCTTCTCCATTCTATTGCTCCATTTAAGGTTCGGCAGGTTGATTTGACAATGTCTCCAATCCTAAATAAATTGACTTGCTGCCACGTGATTGGCTGATTGGACATTTGGATTAACAAGTCATTGAACCTTGTACCTAATAAAGTGGCCATTGATTGTATATATCTTCTGACATGAAATCATGAACTGGACTCCAGAAACCTTTGCATCCACAGCAGATGTGGGTCTCATTGTACAATCTTGTCTTCCAATGACTAGAAATCAATCTGGATAATATTTAACTGATAAAAGAACCGTATTACCGGAATGAGTCAGCGGTCATTAACAGAACGCTGCGGACTGTCTGCATCTTTGTGCAGATTGGGTTCCAATCAGAGTTGGTCAATAAGTAACGCACGAAGCGATCCATAGCCACGCTCAATACTGAAGACGGCTTGACAAGGTCATGGTTTGCCAGGCAGAATCCAGAAATCATCCGGTGTGAGTTAGAAGAGTGAGATATCATGTTTGTCATCTCTCTGATTTCACTTTTGTCTTTGCTGACTCCATCAATGAGATGCTCAGGGCCTCCCCTCCTCGGAATGGTAATTTTATCGATTGGACAACAGGAGGAAAAACACTGCAAGGACATGACGGCTGGTCACAGCATTGGTTTTTGTGAACTTGAAATGTGTCAAGAATTGAATTTGATTTGCAGTAGAAGTTCTCCCAATTTAAAACTTGGATAATAATGGAGAATATGGAATCGTTCTAATTCAAGCATCCATCATGCTGGGAGAAACATGCTCACAACTTCACTGGGTGTTACCTTGTTACTGCACATCTGCAATCCTATTAAAGCAGATGCTAATAAAATCCTCATTTTCAGCTTTTTTTCATCCTTTGTTTCACTGCTGCTGATCCTTTGAAGCCTCCGTGTTGCCCACTTCCTGTCCATATACAAGGATAAGTCCATGGCCTTTCGTCCATTTTTCAGTGGCTCATGTCTGTATAGGGTAGTGCATTGATATTGGCCAGTTGTAGTCTCCATCAGGGTCCCATGAGGCAAGGTGACAACGCAGGAGCACAGTTATGGAACGTTGTCACAGGAAATGCTTGAAAAAGTTTATATTTTTATTTAGGAAAAAAACAAAAAACAAATCAATTCTTCTTTTATCTGAGTTTTATCAGAATTCAGCATCTCTTTGTCTCCTATGTTTTGCTCTGCATCCTCCAAATGCTGGATAATGATAGAATGAGTAACAACGCAGGAGAGCAAGTGTTGTCACCTTATAACAAAGTGTACCTAAACAAAGAGCCAGAATTTATCTATCCATCCATCTATTATTTCTGAGTTTTTCTCTTTCGCTCTCTCCAGTAATGAAGATTTTTACATTCTACCTGCCATCCTCTCCTGAAAGAAAATACAATTATTTGACCAATCCAATCTCAGCGTGCAGCGAGTTACAGCCACTTGTAAGGATCTGCGGGGACCGGGGCTGTGTGCTGACTCTATTTAAACAGAATTCTATTCTCTTCTCATACATTTGTGTTGGTGCCGGTGCTTGGGAGCCCGGTGTGTTTAGAGAACCCAGCGAGAGGTTCACATTTATTGAAGTGCTGACACCCTGCTAGATTTAATCAGATTCCCGCATTTATTGGTCATCTGCTGCTTGTTGGCGAACATTTAGTACCAGCTGTATACCCTGACACAATTTTTGTACAGTAATATCCCCGCCTGGAACGTGTTTTTAACATTTGTTTGTGTTGTCTTGCAGGATATGTGAATCCTGGGGATCATGAAGTCAAATCTCCCGGGGGTTATTAATCTTCTTGCTTGAACCTAAAAATACTCTTCTTTATGTATATATTTATTTATATTTAGGTAGTAGCCCCGGTTCACATCATAGTGGCATGGTACCATACCTAGCCAGCTGACCTACAATACATGACACCGCATTCCATATGACATGGCCATAATGCATACACCAGACATTGTGCTGAACAAGAGCAAGCACAATTCTTGTGCGCTGCTGTGCAGTGTTGTTAGAAGACATTTATCTGGTTTGTGATACCGTGCTATGGCGCAGTATCACACCCTGTTTATTCTGTCCAGCCGTGTCACTTGCAGCAGCAAGGAGAACAAGGAATTAGCAGCATCTTCTGCTTCCGTTTAGCCATGCAGCCTGAGATGTCTCTTCTCAGCATCCCCAGCACATACTCTGAGGCTGTGCACAACTAAAGGGGGATTTAGGAGCTGACTAGTCCCTGGCATTATCCATTGGCTGCTAGGACATTCACCAGCTGCCCTATTGTAGTATTAAGTTGGTCTGACCTGTTGCTGATCTGATCTTTGCCTGTGACCCCGACTCTGCTTGTCTGTACCCTTGTTTGTGGAATGGATTACCTGTGTATGACCTCTGGCTCTGTATTCTGGACTTTCTTTTGCTGGAATTTTGGTATAATATTATCTGTGAGCTCCTGGTCCTCTGTCAGTCCTTCTCCAGTCACCATCCCTTGCGCACAGAAGTCTTGGGGGACAACCATGTGCTGAAATGGTGCAACTAGCCTCCCGAGGTTGAGCAGAGATTGGGCCGTTAGATTGGGGGACTGGCATCTGGCGAGCAGTGGTGCTGGACCAGGCACTTACAAGTGCATTGTGTGCCGTTGTAGAGCCCCGGGCATATTCAAATGAGCTGCCTAACCCCCACAGCATGGCAATGACCAGTACAATGCTATTGTTAAGTAAACACGTGCAATGGTTCTCGGCTAATAATCAGTTTAGGGCTGATATCAGACAAGAATCTAGAGTAGCATTGTACAGCGCTCACCATCCATCATCAAAACGACCGTCCTGGCGAATTTGCGGACGATGGACGATGAACAATCGTAATGCAAGTGAAGAGGAGAGAGCTCAATGGGGTGGCGCTCTGTCGTTCTTTTCTTTTTACTCTCCATAGAGCAGAATGGTCCTGTATGTACCGCATTCTTTTATGGATCGTGCAGTCATTGGAAAGGATTGTGAAGGACAATTATTGCACGTGCGTACGCAGCCTATATCCCCCCCGCCCAATATAGACATAAACCTGGCCTTTATTTTATCTATATGCCTATATATGGAACAAAAATGTATTATATTGCAGCTTTCCATTTCTTTGATTTGGTGGCTACATTAGTTGTCTTTTTGTTTATGCACCCTATTTATTTTTTGGTGAACTTTTGTTTATTTTTACAAGTTTCAAACAGCAACACGCCTCCATTGTGTTTGCCTTCAATAGTGTTTGAGGAGTGGACCTGATATGTGCACCTAATTTTTGATTAAGATGCAATTAAGCTTCACAATTGCCGAATTTAAAATAAGTGTGTTTAACTTAAACGTAGCACTAATCAATACACTTCAATGATGCTGTGGTTGGATGTACTTCTCCCCTTGTGTTTCATGTCAAGAATTTTATGTTATGTAATAGGTTTGATATGCCCTATTTTGCTCCTGAAGAAGCAGACATTATGTTCTGTGAAACGTGTTGAGCCTGTTTTTGGAACATGTGAGTATGTGGGTATATGAGACTACCAAATGATTGATGTTTTTTAATATGCACTATTGTCTTGTGTTGATGTTTTTTCCTTTTTTGTTTTTGTATTAAGTTAAAGATGTTGATTTATTTGCTTTTTTTATTTAAATGTTGCTTTGTTCCAGTAAGTTATTTGTATGCTTCTAAAGTCCCTGGTATTTTTAAAAAGTTTTCTTTTTCTTCTTCAACATAATGAATTAATGAGATGTGACATTTATTCATAAGTGTTTGATAACGTAGAACACGCAAAAGAAATATATCGATTTGAAAAGCTTGCAAACAACAAACATCAGTGATTTTCATAAAAGCATGTATTTAAAAACACAAAAAATATAAATAGATATATTTTAACTGGAAACACACAAATGGAATGCATGAACATCCTCAATGACCAAACTTTCGTAACATCACAAACTCCCCTCACCTATATTACTTCTTAAGGTCAAGAGGAGTTTCCATTACCCTATGCATGCAGCTCTTTTACAAAAACCCTGCCATCCAAAATCTATTGGAGTGATCAAAAAATAGAAAAGAAATGCCGCTCACCCCGAGACTGATCCTACCTATAACACACTTCCTGTCCTAGACTGACAATGCTCATCATGCTGTGGTTATAAAACAGCAGGTTGTCACCCTAGGGCAGGACCGGAGAACCTTCTATTCTCCAAACATACAGGGAAGCGATCTGTAGTCCTAAGACATATTGGGGGCAATGTAACTGATTACAGTACAGGCAGAGAGCCCAGGAAGTTATCATTCTATAAGATTTCATTAGATGGTGAGCTCCTTTGTGGGCAGTTAGTGACATGACTTTGTACTTTGTACAACGCTGCGTAATATGATGGCGCTATATAAATACTGTGTAATAATAATAATAATGTGTGTAATAATTTGTGCTACAATCAACACTTATTTGCTGCACTTTCAATGGTATATTTAATGGACCAAAAGGGAGCAAACAAAGTTTATGTTAGGGGGCAAATACAGGAACCTAACATGAGCCAAGCAAACTTTCTTTATATTACGCCCAAACTCTGTGAAAATTCTACAGGATCAGCCATTCCTGAAAGTTTGTGGCCAACAATTTTCCAGCCAGTGATATTTTCATGGCCAAAAGAACTTTCAAGTTTTGGTCAGGCAACAACTGCACCCCCTGATCATGTCGGCACCTTTATGTATTGGGTTGCAGCCATATGATTGATGGTTGTAATTTACATTAACAAATACGTATATACCAAATGAAGTAATTGTGTGCACAATATTACCCGGAGCAATGAGTGGGAATTTACAGAAATTCTAAGAGACCACACAAACCGAAGACTTAAATCAGAACGCTTTGCCAGCAATACATAAAAAGTCAAATGTTTATGATATTATATTCTTTCTCCCACAAAGAATGGGCTGTGATTAGGAAAAGACGCAGAGCGCAGGTGCTTTTACCTTCACCAGATAAATACATTTCCCAAGCTGGCAGAACACACAATCATTGGGCTTCACCAGCTGCAAGCAAAAGTAACTTTGTATGCACTCTGGATATTGTCAATGACTCCACAATGCGCTCTTTGCAATATATATTTGTATGATATCGTGTATATTGGTTTTACCTGCTGACCTGGCAGTGCTGATATCTGACATAGTGCACAGATCTCTCCGACCAAACTGTAAAACATTCCATATAGTGTATAGCTGACCATCTCTGACATCCATGGGAAAAGGACAGGCTATGGAGTGAAAGCTTTAACCTTTTCCTGGGAATAAAAATATAAAAAAAACATTATTACAGACTTTTAAAGCACTTTTAATCAATGTGTTGACAAACATATTCATAAAATCATAATTTGTTTAAATGTAAAAAAAAAAATACATGTATCATTATTATTGGACATACATAACATAACATAACAAGCAAAATTTGCTTTTTCAGGAAAGAAAAATTACGGGACTAATACATAAATAATGTTGAGTCGGCCTGAGAAAAGCTTGGAAAGGGCATTTGTAAAAGAGTGACAACTATATGCCTTTGTCCATACCAACTATACCCTATGTTGTCACCCTATCACACTGGCTTGTGATGGAGACTTTTAACACGCATCATGCAGGTATGGTCCGCTGTATCCACATCAGTAAACCAGCTCTGAGAAATGCCATGAAGCCATCTCTGGAATGCATGTAGGCAGAAAGTTTGCAAACAGGCTGCAGGAGATCAGCTGCACTGAGATGCAACAAAGGATTATATTGGATATACATACTCCAGTCTTGGTATGTAAAGGTTTGTGTTATTCAGAACAGTCTTCTCCTCCTTTATCACTCTCTTTATCTGTCTGTCATTTGCAACCCTTATTTAATGTACAGCGCTGCGTAATATATATATATATATATATATATATATATATATATATATATATATATATATATATATATATATATATATATATATATATATATATATATATATATTGGCGCTATATAAATTCTGTTTATTAATAATAATAATAATAATAACATTAAAATAAATAAATTGTCTTTTCTATACGCTACTGATCCTTTTTTTCTGCCATCTATCACTCCTTGATTTCTTCCTGCATGATGAAATAACAAATAACTTTCCCTGCTATTGTGAACTCCTTGCAGCCAGCCGGTTTATACTTTGCGGACCATCATGATGGCTATGTGAGCACGGTCTGTTCTTATCCATTTGGCGTCAGAATGTATGAGTCCTGCACAGCAGATGCTTAATCTATGCTGTGTAAAGTCTCCAGCAGGCCATGGCCATATCCTAACTCTTGGCACACAATTACTGGATGGGTCTCACCGCCATATTTACACCACAGCCATTTCCAGGCCTGCCTGCTCTCGCCGAGGTCTTTGTTGGATGCTTTGTGCAGATAATGCAGGGGATCCAACAATGCACTTCAAACAGTTCACAGCTTCTGCAGCGGCTGCTTCTCTTCCATTATCAAGCTGTATCATTACTTAGCGGAGCCACCTAAACCATCAAGACATAATCACGTATTGCCCAAGCTGTGCCAACATGCCTAACGAGTAACAGAAAGTCGTTCTGGCAGGGGAAGCTTGTTATATTGGGGGGGGGGGGAAGCTCTATAAAAGGAGCATTATGCTTTCTGGGTTCAGACATCAAGTGCAGAGAAACAGGCTGTTATGTAAATTGAACAGCAGGGGGCACTGCTGAGTCCTGGATGTGATTAGGATTTCCCGCCAATTGTGATGTTACGGAATGTACCAACTTATGTCTTATATATGGCAGAATGGGTCACCTCCTGTCCTAGATGGTACGATCCATCTTTTGTGGATCATTTTACTTTGGTAATTATGGATACAAAGCTGACAGATTTTGCAACAACTTTACCAAAATTTTTAATACTTCGGTGAAATTTCCCTATTTTAGTGAGGTGGCCTTAAAAGGAGAAAAACATTTAAAAGCAAGCAAGAGAAAATGTAAAGAGAAAGCAGACATATATGTTCATTTATGTATTTGTTTTTATTATTATATATTGAGTATTATTTTCCTTTTTAAAAAAAAAAAAAATTAAAAAGCAAAACACTGCACTGCACTTCCTCCACCTCTTAGATTGTAAGCTTTTCGGGCAGGGTCCTCTCCTCCTCCTGTGTCACTGTTTGTGTCTGTCTGTCATTTGAAACCCCTATTTAATTTACAGTGCTGTGTAATATGTTGGCGCTATACATATCCTGTTTATTATTATTATTAGTAAAAATAATAATAATAATAGGAATAATAATAATAATAAAAAAAAAAAAAATAACAAAACACAACATAAATAAAAAAAAAACCCCACCAACATCACCACCAGTGTTATATAACAACAAAATACACAAAAAAAAATAATAAAAAAACATATACTTTAGGTATTTTTATTTATTAATTATTTACATGGGAGGCATTCTTAGTTTATTAACAATAGTCATGTTACTTCCATGTCCTTTACAAACAGAACAGTTTGTAAAGTACTACCTCATCCCTTAAGGTTAGTTACCCAAACATCTTCATTATCATCCACGGTACAATAAAGAGGTACTCCCTCACTCCGTGAGGTTGTGTACCTACTATGCTAGACACAGATCAACTCTGTATCAATCATATAAGTATTTTTAACGCAGCCGTGTTAACCCAACACGTTTCGCCCAATCTAGGCTTCCTCAGGGGTGATGCTACGTGTACTGGAGTTCAGAGCACTGATTCTTGGATACATCTAAATATTTAATAGGCAGATGTTACAATGGTATATTGGTATTTAAATAACTATCTTATCTCATACAGTTAGTGATGGTTAAATTGTCATTAAAATATACTATCTATGTTTACAATAGTCAATGTCCTAATAGTCTTAATTAATTGAGCTCATATGGCATATCAAGGATCAAAATGAATATCCTGTATATATAATATGCTGAAGTAATCTCTTTGGTACCTTAATAATGAATGGTTTTATTAGATAGAATTAATAAAATATCATAAAGATATGATAACAGACTTACATTATCCTCACTTGTGCTCATATGTCAATTTGTGGAGTAAAATAAAGAAATGATTCTCTCATGCTTGTGTTTTTGTAGAGGGTTTCTTACAGGTTTCCTTAAGGAAAGGTCGTTAGAGATATAATGATATGTAAATATTCATAATTATATAGGTAGTGTACTGTATAATAGTAATGATAAATATTATAGATGGTTAAAGTTATTTCTTACCCTTCTGGATATAGGGGAGACCTCTAATATGGGGATAAGTGGGTGTAAGATATACATCTAAAAAGGGTCCACTATTAAGCCTATAATAGGTAAAGTATTGCAATAAAATCTTATTCATTCTGTGCCATGGTTTATAAAGGCATTAGTTAAGTTAGATATTTTGTGGCCTAACCCTAGATGTGTCTCGGAGTTGCCAACAAGCTGAGCCACAGCTTCAGTCAGAGGAGAGGGAACTGAATGACAGAGGAGTCTCCTGAAGCCGCCTATATATGAACTAATGGGTCGGCGTTCCGGAAGTCCTCCTCACCATGTGCACGTTGCCCGGTGTGGCCAGGACGTGTACAGAAGTTATCTGATTGGAGGATATTCCGTGGCAGTCCGCCCACAGAATGACGTGTCGAAAAGAACGGGCGCATACGGGAACGCAGCGTGATGGTGTGATACTGTGCACCGTGCTCCTAATGCACCGACTATATTTTACTGATGCCCCCATCTCCGCAAGTCAGGAGGCGTCCCCAGGGGGCCCCACCCCTTGATATGTGTCACAATACTGAAATATTGAACTGCAGAGAAATGATTTTAAAGTTATTATAGTTACAGTAAAAAGAAAACATTGAACTACGAAAAAGTTAGCAATCAACTTTGATGAATTTTTGATCAAATAGGCAATTTTGCTCCAGAGTCAAGTTCTCTGCATTCTGCCTCACTGAATAAATCCATAGATGGCATTATCACCAGTAAGGATAATTTACTGGTGATAATGCCATCTATGGATTTATTCAGTGAGGCAGAATAGTGCAATATTCAGAAACATCCTTTTATTTAGGTGATTTGTATCTTTCTTTTACATAAGGAAATGCCATTGCTAAGTAATAATGAAGATTTTCTTGCAGACTTGCTTGTTGCCTGGCTGTCATTCTTATCCAATGGCTTCAATTCTGAGTCACTGATCAGAAGAGCTTAAGCCAGGAGAGCAGAATTTTCAGCAGGAGGTCCGCATTTGTACAGCCTGCTTATCACTCAGAACAACTGAACTATTTATTTTATTAGTGAGATGCGGACGGGCTGGCATACAAATAAAAAATGTGTAAAGTTTTTTTTTGGCAATGCATTGTTGCTTTACTATTATATCAAACTGAGCTGTCTCGGCAGCACGCTGGAGATCTGCACCGCAGCTTTCACAAAGCACAGCACTCCTAATCTCCCTGCACAATGCTCCAATGAACAATGCTGCTCAGTGTGTGAGGTGTTAGATTGGACCACAGTAGGTATGGCTGTGGGCTTGTCAAAGCAATTTTATGTAATATTAAAAAAAAACTCTCTCTTTTTTTACCTTTAGGGTATCTAACCCCATGAACAAATTTTTAATATATTGCATTTTAACAATTTTTAGATGGGGACTGACTTTATTTTATTTTCTGGTGATGGTGGCTGTTTTTCTTTTCTTTATTTTCACCTGGTGATTATGGCAAATTTAATGATGGGAAGGCCAGAGGCTGATTAAATAAAAGGGAGGTTGGAATGCAGATAACATTTTTGGAAAGTTGGATTGAAGATTTAAAGAAGAAGAGGCTGAAGGGCAGATTTATAAAGGGTAGGCTGGAGGGCAAATTTTTTTAAATTAGACGTTGGATGGCAGATTTATTAGAAGGGAGGCTGGAGGGCATATATAATAAAGGGGAGGCTGGAGGGCAGAATTTCTGAAAGGAAGGAGGACAGATTTAAGGGAAAATGTGTAGCATAGTTTTAGATCAGTATACATTTCCGCCGGAACACTAAAAAGAACAACTTACTTTAGTACAAAACATGTTTTTCTAAACTGCAAATTTTCAAGAAATACAGTGCTTTTCATTTGCTATAATAAACTCCACCATCTGCTTGTAATTTGGAGCATTGTGTGAAGCAAATTCTTGGTTTAGCCCGTTTGGCTGCGGACAAATAGCTGTAATAATACTTCAGCCGCAACAAGACGAGAAAAACAGAAAGCGCCCAGAGAAGGTGAATACGGCTTTATGTTTTCCCTTCAAATTTCTTAACGGCTGTTCACCTGGACCAGCTGGAAGTGCCTCTCTCTACCAATCACTCAGCTTGATACAATCTGACCTCGTACCAAACCTGCAATTACTGAGCTAACGATATGCATTCAACCAAGAATAGAAAAATGCAAACATACCAACACCTCTTCAATGTTCTGAACGGAAGAAAATCTCCGCAATACGCTCCAAATGGAGCTCTGTGGCTCTGCCCCGCACCGCCATTATCAACTGCCGATCCACAGCAGCAGAAAAAGGGCCACAGTAAAGTAACTGATCACCACAATCTATTATCTGCTGCTGGATCTTCTGTGATGTCTGATAAATTGTTCATGCTGATGTCATGTGACTAATGCCAATGCTTAAAATCTAGAACAGCAGTTTTTCCAGGTTGATAAGCATTCATTCTTTTCCTTTATCAAAGGTGGACCTGATCATATATGGGTCTCTGAAGATTTTCTGGAGGCCCCTTTTTCAACTTCTGCTCAAGTGCAAACATTTATCACTGTATTTATGGTCAGCTGACCACTACATATAAACTTGTTGGACATCCCACTCCAAATGGCCATGGCCATTCATGTGAAGTTGACTCCCTTTGCAGGCTATAGGAAACTTCACTCCACTGGGAAGACCTTCCAGAAGATTTTGGGTTGTACCTGTTTACATTTGCCTCCAATGGTGAGGTCAGCTACTAATTTTGGAGGAGAAGACCTGGCTCACCATTCCAATTCATCCCAAAGATATTCAGTAGGGTTGTGGTCAGGGCTCTGTACAAGACACTCAAGTTCCTCCACACCAAACTGGTGACCCTATATCTTTATGGAGCTGGATTTGTACCCCGGGGAACAGTCATGGGGGAACAGAAAAGGGGCTTCATCGAACTGTGACCTCAAGGCTGGAAGAGCACAATTGTCTGCAATGTGTTTGATAAACACCACACAAATTCCAGCACTTGCTTGGCCCACATTTTTTATAAATGCCCCCTCACTCTCCGTGGGCCTTTGGACAGCTGAACAGTCCATACAAATAGAAGGCATTTTGTATCTAAGTTCAAGAGAAACTTTTCATTTCTAATTATGGCAGAAAAGCCAACACATTTTGGATGTAAAGAAAGGGTCTGTAGGATGATAAAAATTAGAACTATGCTAAGATAATGTAGAACAAATGCAGCATGTGTGTTAGAATTCTGCTTTTGTGTCCCCCTTTTTGTGCACTGTATGTCCTTCAGCCATTGCTCATGGAGATGTGCAGCCATGTGCATGTGCATGATATCCCATTGGACTTTATTCAGCCCTAAAAGCTCCTCTGTTTAGCAGCTTATAGAACCTCCAGCTTCCCTTTAGCCATATGCACTCTGTCCATTTCTGCATCCTTGGCACAGTGTGCTCAACTAGAGGGAAATACAGGAAATGTCCTGCAGCAAATGAACAGATTAGTTCCTGGTTGTGATCCTGTCCTGCTATTGGCAGCTGCTCCTATTTAGGCCTAGGTTTCTGGATACTTGGTGTGCTACTTGCTACTTTACTGAGCGGTATTCTGCCTTCTCAGACATTGACCCGGGCCAACTTTTTGGCATGTATTGGACAACAGATTGCCCTGACCCAGAATATTGTCCGCCACCTGACCTGACCTCAAACTATCTTGACTTCGATTCTTGCCAGGTGCCAGCCCGAACCCCGACTTGTCTGCCCCTACACCTTCTAATTAAATCCAGCTTGTCCTGTATGGCGACACCAAAGCCATCTGATCCTCCTGCCCAGTGAGGAGAGCTTGAGGGCTGCAACCTGGTAAGTTATCTGCAGCAAAAGTAGCTCAGTGACCACAAGGGTAACCGGCCCATCACCTCTTGTGGGGGCTCTGGTGAAGACCAGAAGTCACTTAGACTCTGCACCTATGGTAATCCCATCTCATCTTCCAGGGGTTGCAGCTCTAACCATATACCAATATAACACTGCTGCTGTAATAAACAAACCCAATGAACTGAATTAGTTCTGAACTATCTTTGCCTGGTCCAGAATTTTTTTTCTCCCTTGACCGAATCCTAGAGGTTTGAAAAAGTGGGGACTTTTCTTACCCACAAAATACATCATATTTGATTTTTGAAAAAACACTAAAATAAAAAGTTTTTATGTAACTTAGTTACTTGATTCTCATTTTGCTGCAGCAAAAACAACATTTTGATATCCTCCAGCTGAGCCTACATAGCCACTACATACTCCAAGGTTTGTTTCCCCAGTCCTCTACCATAAATGAGTATTGCAGGGTAAAAAGGTCAGGACATGGAAGGAATATTTAGACTTTAATGACACTAATTAGCTAATATATTGTACATTATAACAACCACTGATAGTTATTCAGGCATCACAAAAGCAGCAGACAGCAGATCTGAGAATTGGATTGTTTTACTTCAGCTGCAGAGTGACACCTAATAATCAGGGTGTTCTCCTTCATACGGAGCAAAGTTCACCCATGCAGCTTCTAATCTAGACACGGTTCTATAAATACGAGTTCCTGGAACATTTCTTGTTATCACAGCTGCTTTTGACTCGAACATCATTTTTTTACAGAAAGTTTTCTTGTGCCCATCATATCCATTTCTTCTCTTATCCATTTTTTAACATTCTATTCTGGTTGCTTCTGATTCCCAGCAATTGTCAGAATCATATAGCAGGTCCAAAACTTGGTGATATTCCCCTGTGAGCTCAGTGCAGAATCTCAGCTGTCAGTCATAGTTTCTCAACTGACAGAAAATCAGGGTAGTCAGGAGAATGTAATGAAATGATTCCTTCTGTCTATATCTACCTGGCCAGATACTTGATACACGCTCTGATCTTTGTTACTGACCTCTTACCGGCAGTGCCAGGGATCTGCATCACAGATTGTGCTGTTTTATAAATATTTAATGCAGGGAACTAATATTACAGTTTGTTAATATTAGTAATAATTTTACATTAGCATGCTTGAAGTGTTTCAAAAGCCAAAAATATCTTTTTTATGGAATTCAGTGGTGAAAACCAGTTACTATTCTGACCCTCATACCCAACCTTTTTACAGAAGAACAAATAAAGCAGATCTGAACACATTAAATACTCACCTGTGCCCATTTTGTCACAGGGTGCTGCTATCTTCTTCCTTAACTTCCTCTTCCTCATCTTGATTGGCTGGGATGGCGCAGACGCGCAAGAGTACATTCAGTCCCAGCAAGTGCATGGGAAACCGTGCTTGCCGGGTATCCTGACAACCAGAATTTTTGATAGTTCCCCACAGTGATCAGTTGTATGCACTGAAGGGCACAAGGATCCTCTCCTCCTTTTAAAATAATGCAGTGTAGGACCCTTCTCCATAGCTTTCCAGGGCCCCGTATTACTTTGGAAGTGATTAGGATGTGCCATAATAACCTATCTACTCCAGGCTTGGACAGCTTTTATAAGTCTGGTCCAATGTTCTTGATCAACATTTTTTAATTACATTCACCTCTCCTCACCCCATCGTGGACATGACTATCTTTACCTGGTCTTCTTTCTGATTCCGAATCTTTGGCCACCTTGATTGGCTAGGCTGGAATGATGATATCTGGCTTATCCCAGCATCCTACACTAAGCGTTACAGCGATTTACCACATGCTCAACTGCTCCCATTCAACCAAATAAATGTGGTTGGAAATCTTTTTGTACATATGTTTGCATGTGGGGGAGTTGCAGCATGGCCCCTGGACATGATATATAGCTTCTGGCCATGCATTTGCTTTTACTCCTCCAGAAGAAGAAATGTGTCCTAAATGCAAAGATAAATCATGCAAACTGGGGTGCGGTTTGTCACTTTTGGGGGCATTGTCTTCCTACCTCTGTTGGCACCCATGCACCACTCTTCCAGTAAAATAACGGTTCCTTTAAATCACTCCACCGGTTTGCTAAGTGTGTTCCCATGACAAGTCAATGAAAAGTATACAGTACACAGCAATAGCCGTAGCGCTCTATATTCTTTTATAGTTCTCTGCTACATATAATTAGTTCACTGCTGTCAGTTTTTCCTTTTAAATAACTTAGTGAATGCATAACGCAGAAATATATCCCACCAACGCTTTGCATTAATGCCATCTGTCATATGGAACGTGTTTACCAAGGCGAATGTACAAGTGGACAAATTACACATTTAGCCTTTACGCCTTGCGTTCATTGGCTCCAAGCGGTGAGCTGGTAATGGGTGAATAATGATACATTTCTATATGTTCAGCTCATCTAATCCAGATGCAATTATCATGCACAATTAATGCTCCATCTATGTGGTTTCTATATCAGCCGCTCCCTCCTGTTGCTTTGTAATTGTGTCATGCTCACATCAGAATGGTCCACCGATTGTGCGCGGTGATAAGTCTTCGCTTTATGACGGTCCTGACGTGCTGGGTAACATTAAAGAGATGGAATTAATCCAAAACAAAAAAATGTATGTACTTTAATCAGGCGACATATAAATGGAAATTTTAATGAATGAATTGGCATGCTTAGAGAAAAATGTGATTTGTCGTTATGAGGCTTGGTGGGCGTGGAAGGCTGAATGACGGCTATTAATCCCACGTGAACTGTAACAAATCTAAGGGATTGCCGTCGCTGAAATGGTTAAAATTGTGTTTTTTGCATTAAAGCGGCTCTTTGAAAGCTTCGGAGTGTTTTCCATCCTTTTGTTGCGGATTAAATGAAAGGAAGAAAAATCAAAAAACGCAAGCTGCTAATTTGATTCCAGGAAGCAGCCCGATCTTTATTCTGAATTCTATACAGGCCACTAACTGTTTCTCACATTTGTTTGTAGCTGGGTCTGCTCAGCTAATTTGCTGAACTCTTGTATAGGTTTTAACATGTTTATGTAATTTTTAAAGTTGTTTTAAATCCAAAAAAATCTCTGGTGATGCTGCCATGAAATTTCTTGTCCAGGCAGTTTCTGTTATAGGGCGACAATGCTTTATCTCCTCTATGTACTCCTGTGTTGTCACCCTCTCATATACACCCCTTGTAGAGGCTACATACAGCAGTGCTGACACACATTGGTCAGCCATGGTTTACTGGTGTCACCATGAGGAAGTTGGCCCAGGACCATGATTGCAGCTGATACTAGAGGAAGTGCATGTAGACAAGACATGTATGAAACAGTCTGGAGGAGATCAGGAGCATTGAGATGGAAAAGGGATGAAAAAAAGGTGTAGGAAAGCAGTGGCCATAGTAACATTAGGCTCTTATGTGTTTGTTTTACTTTAAATCTGCTAACTCAATAATGGTTGGCAGGGAATGTTCTCTTCTCTTTCTTTCGCTTCTTCTCTCTCACTTCTCTTTTCTCTTATCTTTCTTTTGTCCACTTTCTCTTCTCTTCTTTACTTTTACTCTCCTCTTTCCCTTCTCTTCTGTTCCTCTTCTTTTATCATCTTCTTCTCTTTCTCTTTCACTTTATCCTCTCTTTCTATTCTTTCTCTTTTTCACTTCTTTTTCTCTTTTCTTTTCCTCTTCTCTTTCCCTTCTCTTCTGTTCTACTTTTATCTTCCTTTTCTCCTATCTCTCTCATTCTATTTTCTTTTCTCTTTGCTTCTCTTCTCTTTCTCTTCCTTTTCCATTTTCTCTTCTCTTTCACTTTCCTTTCTTGTCTCTATCACTATCTCTTCTCTTCATTTATTTTCCGCTTCACTTTCCCTTCTCTTTTGTTCCTCTTCTCTTCCCTCTCTCATTCTACTTTCTTTCTCTTCTCTTCCATTTCCCTTTTTCTTCTCTACTCTTCTCTCTTCTTTTCTATTTTTGTCTTCTCTTCCTGTTTCTCATTCCCTTGTCTTCTCCCCGTATTCTATTCTCTCTCTCTCATTCTCTTTATCTTCTTTTCATTTCCTCTTCTCTTTCCCATTCTAATCTGTTCCTCTTCTCTCTCATACTATTTATCTTCTCTTCTCTTTCTTTTCTCTTTGACTTTCCCTCCCTATTTATTCTGTTCTTCTTTTTCTTCTCTCATGATCTTTTTCTTAGTTTGGACTTCCCCTGACTAGTATATTGCATTAGGGTTTATTTAGTGTATGTTTATCTTTCCCTGCTTCCTTTCTACCTCCATCATCAACATGTTAATTGTACAAAAATCTTAATGTTTTGACATGTGGATGCCAATGCTGTCTGTTCTAAACATTACCTACATGTGATGCTAGGGCTTCATCAATGAAATATGAGGGTCAGGGGCAGTCATATCATAAAGGTGACTATATTTTCCTTTCTATTGCAGGCAACATGGCGGTTTGATTTCTTTTTTATGCACATTTAATTATTTTTTACCAAATGCAGAGTTGCATTCTTTGGTGCTTGCCTGGAATTCAGCTTTAAGCTAATTGCATTCTCTATATATCTAAAATACTTTAAAGTAAATAAATGGTTTTCCCATAAGCGGCTTAGCTGGAGAAATTATGCAACTTTCTCTTATGAACAGCAACAATGGCAAAACACGTTATTGTGTTTGTATAAAACATTATTTATAAATGCCAATGTTAAAAATTCACGCAATAAATGTATTTATGAAGAAGAAGCTTAATGTATTAATTTAATGAATGAGTTTATCATTGCAGATTCTCTCCGGAGAGAAAATCTCAGCGATATGTCAAAGGGAAGCAAACTATCAAAGCACTAAGACACATATAAGGATATTGAGGATCTTTGTTACATTGTGTCGGCTCTACAGGGCCAGCTCCATTGATGGATAACTGCAATGACATAATACAGCAAATAAAATAATAAACAGGGGAATTTGTTCACACTGCTGCCCCATTGGTGGTCATCAAGCAGTGTGGTCAACACTTCACTTACATCAAGCAGTGTCTGGCCCCATGGAGGGGTCATAGAGGTTGTTGGGGATGGGAGGAACACCAATCCATTGCCAATCACAGCACCCACCTGGAAGCTGTGCCCAAAATACGAGCGGCAGGCTAGCAGATGGCGGTGAGTCACTGGATACCTGCCACACCCATGCCGGTAGGCACACAGTGGCTAATATAAATTTGTATTTGTATCAAGCCATTGCACTTTTTTTGTATCTATTTTTACCTTTTCCCATCAAGGTGCTTCTAATTTTGGAAGCCCTATAGCATGGTATTGTCATCTAGTATTTATATAGTGTGGTCATATTCTGCAGCGCTTTACAATCCATAGTCATATCATCAGCTCTCCCTCAAAGGGGCTCACAAACTCCCTACCATAGTCATATGTCTTTAATACAGTTCAAAGTCAATTTTGGAAGGGAAGCCAAGTAACCTAACTTATATTTGGTATTTGGGAGGAAACCCATGCAAACACAAGAAGAACCTGCAAACTCCATGCAGATAATGTCCTGGCCAAGATTTGATCCTTGGACCTAGCACTGCAAAGCAAAGGCTGGAGTGCTAACCACTGAGCCACCATGCTGCCCACTTCATAAGAGCCCAATGTTTTGTTCTTGGCTGCTTTTAGCTGTACATGACAGCATGGGGAGGGTAAATCCCCCCAATAGCAGACTGCAATGAAAACCTGACAAGGCTTCTAACCTGCCTCCAATCTATCCAAACCTTGGTTCACCTAGATGTGCATTGTACTGTAAGCAGCCATGCAGTATGGAGAGATAGCCCATTTATTTGAAAAAAATTCCTATACTATCATTGGTTTACAATTCCACTGACCTAACCTAGCCGCGACTGAGTGCTAACCTCTGAGCAACTGTTTGGCAAAGCAAATGTAAGATTTCAGTAATTGGATTGAACCTACGGGTGAGGAACTTTGACTTTGCCGCCCTGGATAACAGATTTTTTTGCAATTACAATTGTTCAATGTTACATTGTAACCAAGACAAAGAACTTTAAACCTTGTATGATAATATCCACCAATCTGCCTCATGGACATAATGCCTGTTCATAAGGCAGATTGGTGGATATTTTGTATGCGGTGCCTTTGCATGTACAAATGCAAAATCTAAATTACTGACCATCGAATAGTTTCACATGAATGAACATAAATCATCATCCACAATCAACTTGATTCGAAGAAACACCCTAATGTGCTTCAGTGCCTCAGGCTAAACAATGTCCTGCATGGTGAATATAAATGTACCATTGAAATGCTTGTGATATCGACATTGAAGTCATAACACAGCTGGAAAAATCCCATATGGTGCCCGGTAATAAGAACATTTACATATTATAGTGCTTAAAACTGAAATTAACATTAACCATTCAATACCAAAAGACTTGACTAGCATGCTTGGTATTCTCACATCTCCGGTTTACATTTCTGGCCAGACTTGAAGAAAAAGTTTGTACCCCCAACATGCGGAATGGCAGACCAAAAAGAGGCAATTGGCTGCATGGGTGTAATGGACACAGCCACTGGTTTTTATTGGGTGGGATATACCCCATGCTATGGATAAGCCATTACATGTATGCTTGATATAGGAAATTATCTATATCAAGGGTCAGCAAACCTTTTTTGGCTACTAGGCCATTTTAGGAGGTCAAGAAGGCACACTAGGCCGGAATCTCTCTTGAGTCCCGTGCTGATGGCTCTGCCCACCACCAGGAACACCCCTGAAAGGAAATCCCTCTCCCCTGCAATGCATACGAAGGAGAGGAAATGTCTCCTTACCCCGGCGGCGGAAGTGTTAATAGGGAAGGGAGGCATAACAAGGAGGCTCAAGAGCGGTATGCGGCTCTAGAACCGTAGGTTGCTGACCCCTGCCAGCCGGGATTAGGGCGGATCGACCAGGGGGGCATTAGGTCCGAACGGACTACTGGCTAGGCGGTATCTGGCCTAAAGGCCCGAGATTGCCTACCCCTGATGTATATGATCATTATAGAAGCATAATTACTATCTAACAAGCACTAGACAACCAGAATGTGTTAAAATATTTATTCTAGCAGCCAACGTTATTACAGGGCCTGGACTGGTACCCCTGGCAGAATTTTGGTATGAATTGGGCACATTGAAAAATATTACTTGTTATGTGTTCATGCATTCTTGCATCCCATGGCGTGTGGTATGAATGGATGTTAAAGCATCTCCGAGTAAACTCTGGAAGGTCACCTTTATGTAGACCCAGATCATGCAGATCAGCCAAAATAGACAGCAGATATTTCCTGACATGTTGGAAATGTTGGTCACACCAGGCATCGTCAAGATGGTGAGGGGTCCAGCACGCAGATCTCTCCTATAGAATGAGGGATACATAGGCTGTGGCCATGTCCTAATAACAAACACTGATGGCCGAGGCTGCGACTGTCCGGCAGACTCTGAGCACGGGGGATCAATAATAAACCTCACATTATTGTTTTATTATTTTGGTTTAGAATGTATCTTGTTTAATTTTACATCAGACCAATCATGCATTCAATGCTTCCTCGAGTTTCACTCAGATCGATGCTTTAATTAGCAATTACAATCTCTTTAATACTCCTCATACATCTCTGCAGCGGTCTGTTTGTGTAGATTGTGTTTGCAAAGATCGAGGATTCCCTGGAGGAAGGTCTTTTGTGGATGTGCAGAGGTTACATGCATTAGTAAAAACTGGCGGAACCTGGCACTGCTTCTCATCGAATAACTGCACTGTGGTCATGCTGCAACTTGTAGTTCTTCACCACCAACCAAAAAGCATCAGGCAGCCTAGAGGCAGTGTGCAATCTTTTGAATTTAAAGTGCCAAGCTCAAGTTTTTAGGCACTTGTGAAAAAAAATGCTGTGCATTGCAAGAGAGCGACGATTCCCTGGCATAGAGACCAACCCTTCCCCTCTAAACATAAGGCATGAGTTCTACAGTGTGTTCTTATTATTATTATCATTATTATTAAACAGGATTCATATAGCGCCAACATATTACTCAGCTGTTTTTCCCTGGAAATAATTCAAAATTTAGTCGCCAGTAATAAATGAAGTAATATTGTCACCTCTCAGGTCCTGAACTTCCCTCTCTGTCAGTGCTGCAGTCGCTAACTATCTTTTGGCTTTCAATAAATTTGGGAGTATGGATTATCTGTATCCCTCATGTATGCTGGATTATCCCACTAACCCTACAGAACAAAAAGGCATCCAATACTCCTACAAAAGTTAAATGCTAGAAAGATGGAGGTTCAATCAGTGGACAGCCAAGTTGATCATGTGATTGAACAGTTGGTCTAACCCACTTGGCTGGCATTGTAAATATTGGAAGGGAGCTCTTGTTAAGGCACACAACAGGTGGGGATCCCAATGACTGGTGATTGTCAAGGGTGGTTCATGTCATGAATGAACCATAACAGACAACTACCAGCCAATGGAAATGCTGCTCTTTGTGTCCAAAAAAACAAACAAACTCCCATCCCATGTATACTAAGCTGTTGGTAAGGCAAACCTTGAAGCTGGTCATTACCCTGCCAAGTATTTTAAAGTTTCCTCTGATATAATTTATGCATAGGCTTACATAAATTGCATATGACCACATTTTGAGTTGGGCCTACTGCTGCATCAAACTCCAACCTAATCAGTGGTCCTGCATTGTATTAGGGGACACCAAGGACTGGTCCCTACTCCAGTGGTCTTGGATAGCCTTGGAAGGTAAGTATGTCATCCTATTTATTACCACATAGGAATAACAGGCAAATAACCCTTTCAGTGGGACCCACTGCAGGGGAAAACATCTTCCATCCTCAAAATTCAGCTTGAAAGCTGAATTATTTTTTCATACTTGCTGTGGGTCCTTCCACCCACTGTAAGGTTGAACTGCTTTTTTTTTCTAGGAGAGAGAAAAATTTACCAAAATTCTCACTCTTTCTACTACTGGCATTCTTCTCCACTTCACAAGACCTCGCTATCAGGCCAGTCTGATCACTGACTTCATCCCCCCTTTAGTGGAAGTCTATCAGCCTTGTACTGTATGGAGGGATGCAAAGGGCCACCCCAACCTAGAACATTGGGTATTGGAAAGCTGGTGAGATAAGATTTTCTCTTACAGTATCACCCTATAGAAAAAACAGGTGATGAGCTTCTGCCATAATCGGCAAGTATGCTGATGGTACATACCTACCTGTGTGCAGTCGCCCTGCAGCGATGACAGGTCCAGGACTGGTCATTGCTGCATCCTTGGAAGGCACCATCTTTACCACTGGCTCCATGGCAGACTTCCATGAAGGTGGCAATCCTCTTCAGCCATTGGATGATGTAACCCCTGTGCATGTGCAGAAGTTACATTGTCCCCAACAGCTCTACACAACTCATGAACCATATGGTATAGAGCCTAAACAAGAATCCACCAGGATCCAGGGGTTTTTTGTAAGTTAGTCACTCCTCCTGGTGTTTTTTTTAGTTCAGGTAAGTGTTAATCATTTGAATAATGAGGCAAGCCACTGCAAGGGTAAAAAAAAGGTTCAGCTTTAAGTGGAATACAGGTTCTCTTTAGTAAGCTTTTCTCTAGTCTCTGTCCTCAAAACCTCCTCTGTCCACCTTGTGAATTCTGCTGCCCTTTTCTGAGCTCCTATCAGTTGCGTGTGTCCACCGATAACGATCAGGCGAGGTGCTGGCACATTGTTATTCCCCCTTGTGGTATTTCGGTTGCCCGGTTCCATCTGGGCAGATCTTATCTGCCTTGCTGGCCTCACACCATCCTGTGCATCATCGCATTCACAGCAGCCACTGTCATAAAGAAGGAGGCTCTGAGGTGTTTGTGCTTCAGCCATGGACAGATATTGGTCAGATCGAATGACTCCATCGAGGATATCTGAGACAGGGACATGTCAGAGATCTGATTGAGCTGACAGATAATTTAGACAAAAATCAACTTACAATCTCAGGAAGATTCAAGGTCATAATAACGCCATCGCATTTCACCGAGTCAGCCTGGGCGAGAAGGACGGCTGGAATTATCTTGGAATATATACAAATGGTGATTGGCTGATATGAAAAGGAGAGAAAAAAATTATTTTAGGAAACGGCCCATGGAAAGTTAATGCTTTATCTACAATTAAATTGGCTGGAAATTACCATCATGTGGTCAATGGAAAACATCAGAAATGTCCTCTCATTTCCCATTGCTTCTTTCAAACGAGAAAATGAAACAGGGCAAAGGCACCAAAAAACAATTTGGCATTTTTACCATTTTTGTACCCTATCCAACTCCCTGGCACAGCCTATGGGTGAAAACAACTTCCAATGGGTATGCACAAAATTTTTATAAAGAGATCAATGATAATGATACCAAACAAACTGGAAAACAAAGGAATAAAAGAAAATATAAGTGTCAGTAAGTCAGAATGTTCTATATTTGTCTGCCGCCGGCCCTCCATCACCAGCAGCAGAAATATCTTGAATTATTCCTCGTCGGAAGCAGCACACAGAACAAACACAGCCTGATGGGCATAAATTGTATTTTACGCCGCCATAAATGAAATGCTTAACGCCAGCTTTGGAAGAGTGTTTCCTCCGCTCTGATCTCTATTTGCAGGACGTACGGCACTCTTGGGGGGACCTCTCAAGCCGCGCGGCGCAGAAGTTGTATTTCTTACGGTCCATTGTCAGGACGGCTCGTTCCGCCGATAGACAGATCGGCTTCTTCCAGGTAAATAGATTATGGAGGGCAGAGAGGAGGACGGAGAGCGAGAGATGAATAAGAGAGATGAATAATTTAGCTAATGTAATGCCGTCGTATATAAGAATTCTGAAGAGTTTGCTTAATAATAAATTTCAGGCCACGGGTAGGAATAGCTGGCGCGGCACAAGGAGGGTTGACTGGCAGTAAATTCTCTCTTCCTTGCCAGAGCATTGGCCATTCTTCATGACCAAGATCACCGCCAACTTCTCGAAGGGTCAGGAAGGGGGAAACTCCAAACAACCCCCAAATAGGGCAGGTAAAGGTTTTGTCAGAAGTTTAAAAATCAATATTTACAATGGGAAAAACGTTTTTAGATAAAATTATGGAAAAATTAAAACTTGGGCAATTAGTTTTAAGTTTTTGTCTTTTTACTATTCCAAAGATCTGGTTATCCCCTCTTCTTACATTAGGTGAATAGACTCCTCCCACACCATGTAAATAGACTCCTCCCATACCATGTAAATAGACCCCCTCACACTTTATATGAACAGACCCCTCCCACACCATGGGAGTAGACCTCCCACACATGTGAATAGAACTCCCGAACATTATGTGTTTAGATCCCTCCCATACTATGTGTACTGACCCCCTCCCACAATATGTGCATAGACTCCTCCCATATTACTTTACTAGACTACTCTTCATATTACATGAGTAGTTCCCTCCCACATTATGTGAATATACCCGTCTTACAACATGTGAATGAACCCCTTCCCACACTATGTGAATAGGCCTCTCACACAATGCCTTTGCATAGAGCAGAGCTGTGGGAGGGCCTAGCAGCTCCACCCACTACAGACTGCTTGCAGTAAACTGCACAAGGGGGTGGAGACAAGACCCATCACCCTGCACAGGGATAGAGAACAGCAGTGATCGGTCTGTATTACAGGAAGCTTATGTACAGATGGAAAGTGTCCCACTGGATGACTACACAGATCTGGAAGAAATACACAAAGCCAACAAGATTTTGGTAAAATACACGTGTCATTTGTATGTAGACAATCTATGTCGAGAATTATTTGTAAAAGAGTTAAAACGATGCTTCAATTTTCCTCTCAAAGAACACTTGGTGCTGGATGTTGTAATTGTCCCTGCCTCCTGCATGCCAATCACCTGGGACTGCGCTTTGTTCCCAGAGACGTCCATCTCCTCCATAAATCTTCAGATGTCGCTAATTTGACATTTCATTTTGACGGCTCGCCAACGGCTTAAAGGTTTCCAGGAGAGTGACAAGACGCCACGGCCTCTGGCTCTCCGTGATTGCATTTGTGTCTCTGGGCGTTTTATTGACGGCCAGGTAAACAAGGTGAGAGAATCCCAAAGAGATTCATCCGGTTCCTTGGCGCAGGAAATAAAAGATTGGCCAGGGGCTACAAGCTGACGTTCAATGTATTAACTTTTATCTGCCGGGTTACCCTCTACGGCTGCAAGAAATCGATTTTCAGGTATTCACATTGTTGCATTGCTTGTGTTAGGTACGATTGCAGAATTCTGCTCCAGATGCAATTTATCAGAGTTTTCACAATAAAGAATAAAGAATTGTGCTGTTCATCGTTAATTTTAATTAAAAAGGAAATATCAAAGCTTTGAAGCATCAAAATTCAAATCCTAAAAGTTTAATAAATGAAGCTCCCGGTGATAAACACCATGGAATAAGTGAATAGACTCCTTCCATATAATGTGTACAGACCCCTCCAGCACAATGTGATCAGACCCCTCCCACATTAATGAATGGACCCCTCCCACACTATGCCAATAGGCTCCTCCCATCTCCCACTCAGTCAATTGATCCAACTCTCCCTTTCCATGGTTCCCACTTTTACAATAGGTAAATTTACCCCTCCATCATTTAAATAAATCCCTTGTTAACAAGCTTATTGCACCACATTAATAAACCAATAATTGGAAAAGTTTGGGGGAAGAGGCAAATACACTTGGATCATATCTTAGATTGTTTAAGCAATGCTGGCACAGTTTTCAGAGGAGTGGAGTCACTGACCCCTAAAGTCAATATAGTGAAGCAAGTGTTATTGTGACGATACAATCCATACAGCACCTGGTGTTTCCCATTTTTGTACCAGGCCCATTTCTACCCAACTTCCAAAACTTTTTAGATGTTGAAAGAAAATGAGTTTGAGAGTTAAGGAGGGGCAGATCTATTTTTTACATTTTAGGGGGTCTACCAGAGATTTTAGATTTTACTGCCATGAACTGGGGATATTGAAAACCAACTGTAAAAAAAACTCACAAAACCATTTGACCATCCCTTGCTTGCTCCTTGGAGCAACCTCTTAACTATGAATTGTTGGACTTCAGGGATTATCTGCCTGGCTGGCTGACCTCCTGTGCAAAACTTTGGGATTATTCCTTCCCAACCATGAACTCTTCGACCCCCTTGGATTATCTGTTTGGCTTCCTGTATCTATGTCTGACCATCTAGAGCAGCCTTTCCTAAATTTTTTAATATGGGGGACCCTTTAGAAAAACGTACAGGTCTTAAGGGAACCCCTTCTATAATTACTATATCCACAGCTCACAGTTAATCAGTGTGGTGGTCAATGGGAAGAACTCCTCTTACATTACTGACCATTTGAAAGAATGCCACCCTTACAGATAGCCAAAAATCTAAAAATCTAAAAATCTAAATTGCAGTCACCTAAACTGTTCTAAGAGGTCCAAACTGCTTATTGATTAGAAAACCCTTATTGTTTAGAAAACAGCATCCTTTGAAGGAACCCTGGTTGAGAAACTTTCTTAAAAGCTAAAGCGAAAAAAAAAAATTACACTTACCTTTAATCCCACCAATCCCTTGATGGTGCTGAACCTTTTCTAAATCTGGTCCCGTGCCATCCTGGAATTCTTCTTTGTCCCGGCACAGAGGAAGCTTGGGGCACTGTGCCTTCGTTTTTCTTTTTCTTACTATGGTGACCAAGCCTTCTGTAAAGGGGAAAAAAAAGAGCCGATCTTACTGTGCATGCTTAATTTAGTTTTTTACTTTATATAAGAGGGTCGTCCACCTTTTTACGTAAAGTAACAACATTGAGTTTAGGGCTGCTTAAAGCCAATAATTATAAAACAGATACAAAGTAGTCATCGTAACATTCTGATGTATGAATGCCAAGAACACATCCAGCTGAAGGACGTCACCTAGAAACATCACGATAATAGAATTTTGGCTCTTCAGGGTTCATTCAGCCTTCTTGAAGACTTCACGCTGGATTTGTATCGGACATCATTCTGTATTGGCCAGCGGACCATTCAAAGAAACAGAACCATTCGTTACATTAGAGAATGAGTGGAATCTGCTCTGATTACAGTAATTATCAGGGAAACATAATGATTTCCTCTCAAGGATGCTTATCGAATGCAAACCTGACATTTCCCCGCAAAGAACTGAGGAACAGAGCTCCGCCATGGATCCGGTTTAAGCTATTTAGATGTTTTAATAATTTTTATAAATAATTTCAGCCTCAGTAAAGTGACGGTTTCAGTCCCCTTGTCAGTGGTGTTCACATTCACCATTACCATTACCGCCGGGGTTCTTTTGTGTACGAAGTGATGGGCTCCATTACTGTGTAATCTGAGTCACGCCCTCAGCCTACGATAATTATGGGCCTCGTCGTTTGCTGGGTAGGGAGAGTCATGGATTTACGCTATTTATTGTTATGTCCGGACGTACAGTTTTTTTTTTTTTTTTACAAACTCAGAAGTATGGTTATGAGGCATTAATAGACAAATAGGTTACATTTTTTAATGTTCATTAGGGTTTTTTTTCAGTATGTCAGTGTTATCAGGTATCATCCAGGGACGGCTTTGTAAAGATATCTGATGGATTTCGTTGCTGAAAATGTGATCTTTCAGTATTGTTCCCAGTAAATGATGAAGGAATGAGACCTGTACACAGAGCGGATTTCTGTTCTATGGAGAAGGGAGGGGAAAGAATGTAGAAGCTGCACCCCACTGTGCATTCCTTCATAGAAGTGAACAGCGGTTGTTTCTGATCATTTTTTCATCAATTGGTCTTTGTGGATTAATGAATGGCATTGGGGAACTACTGTACACATGTCAGACAATCACAACAATTACCTGACATGTATACAAAGCTTTAGTCTACCAACACGGCCAAAACTACACCCATGTATTGAAATTCACCATTGAAGGAATATGTATGGTATGTGAAGATCTAATCCCAAAATGTAATATAATCCGGGGCTTGCCTTAGGTTTTACAACACCTAGTTCAACAATAAATCCTGGTGCACCCTCAGCCAGGACACAACACCCTGCTACACACAGAGTCTGCTGTACAGGCCGGGCAGAGAAACTGCTATACAGCCATAGCAAATTCATCCACACGCAGTGAACAAATAAACACCTAAACAGACACATATACACAGAGACACCCATATACACACTAACACACACTAAACGCATAAACACCCTATACACTCATACGCTAGCACACATGTACACTAAAATACACAAATGCACACTAATACACAGTAAACACATATACACCCTATGCGCATATACACATTAAGAAAAGAGAAGAGGGTATTTTTGGTAGTACAGTTTAAGGTTTTCTACTATATATAATATATATTATATCTCACATATACAAAAAATTTGAATAAAAGCTATACAGAGCTCACCAATATCATAATGATTCCATATAGCTGAGAATGTAGAGACACAAGAAATCTGTATATTATATTAAAAAACATCTCCAGCACCCGAAGCGTTTCACAATTTGGCATCTTCTAGAGATAGAGAAAGATAATATAAGGCAGGGGTCGGCAAACTCCGGCCTTTAGGCCAGATACGGCCTAGCCAGTAGCCGGTTCCCTCCTAACGCCCCCCCCCCCCCCCGGTTGATATGGCCTATTCCCGGCCGGCAGGGGTCGGCAACTCGCGGCCCTCGGGCCGCATGCGGGGTTAAGGGCACGTTCCCTCTACACCGTATGCATTGTGGAGGAAAGGGATTTCCCTTCAAGGGCGTTCCTGGTGGGGAAAATACATTTCTTGTCACTTTTAAAATTCTATTTTCATTAGTGGAGACGTTTCCACTGCTCCCCCAGCACCTTTGGTGCCAATATCCTTTGTAGGGGCATCATAATTAGCTTGTAAGATTTGCAAAATGGTGAAAATATTCTCAAAAATATCTGTTGTCCCATACATTTTCAAAAAATAAATTTAAAAAATAAAGTTTCTCATCCCTATTACAGATCTAAGCTCTCAGGAAGACTTAGATACAAAAAGTGTCTATTAAGCGCTCTATTTGTAAATCAGTGAATCTGAGTTTCCCTGGTGGTGAATCTTGCAGGTCCTTACATGTGCTTCAGTGGCAGTTATTGATTCTTCATCAGGGAATGTCAGACTCGCTCTCTTATAAATAGAGCCCATACAGTTTTTCCTTCCCCAAATTCCAAACAGACCGATTTTGTTTTTTTATCATTTAAACCTTGCATCTAGGATGGGGATGAATCATTCATCTTGTATTCTCTGTTTATTCTTGTTTTAAGACGAACATCTGAATTCAAATACACACAAGGAAATATCAGCAGATATCAGAAATATCAGCAGGGTTATTCCCCCCCCCCCCAGGAAGCCAATTAGTGGTGCTGAAGTGCTCATGTGCAAACAAGGAATTTGCTGATAGGAGGGAGTAAAGATTACTTCTTCATCATTCATCCACTAGATTGCGAACAAGTAAATGTCAAATTACAGCTGGGAAAAATCAGGTCTTGTGTGCTTTCAGGCAGGACTGATGGTGTGGCAGGTACTTTAGTTCCCATATATCTATCTACGGTATCCCATACCTGTGTTTAGAAGTTTGCCTGGAGTTCATTTTAGATAAAAGCTGTTGGCCAGAGTCTGGCAGGGAATACTGGGACTTGCAGTTCCTCAGGGGTGGACTGCACCACACCTCTGCCCTTCTCCATCATTCCATACAACCGCTATTCAGATTGCAGCTTCAGGCGCAGCCTATTGTCATTGTGCGTCTTAAAACTTTGACGGATGAGCGCAGTAGAGGAGCGAGTGCGGCTCAGTGATTAAGCAACGACTAAAAAACAATTTTTAACTAAAATGTGGATTTATTTCTGCCTTGAATTTAATTGCAATATCTTTGGTGTCTTTGTTCTCATTCTCAGTCCTGGTGTCCTTACTAATACATTTCACAGATAAATCCACCTGTTTGACATAAGAAGAAAACCACAAGAAAATGATTGCTTGGTCTGACGAATATCCCATGGAACTGGTAATGATGACTGGTGGATGACATGAGATTGTATAAAACACCAAACTCCTGGCAGATAATAAAGAACAATGTGTGTGTTAATTAGAAGTATTGTAAACAGCCAATATGAATACTGGTTTCTGTTTCTGTATTAGCTTCCTTCAATCAGCTTTATCTTTCTGTATGTCACCCTATCACACAGCAATCGCCACTGGAAAGCCTCACACACCCGGGCAGACATAGGGCGGTGCAAAGTGTGCCACTGCACGAGGACCCTCCTCAGCTAACATGGGCCCCACACAAGGAGCCCCAGGTCAATTTGGCAAGGGGGCCCCAGGTCAGTTTTGCAAATGGGGCCCTCTGGTAGCTACATCTACCACTGTTTACACATACAGGGCACTGATCACTTCTGATCGGTATTCTGACATATTAAAACAATCAGATATAAGATTATTCTGAATTCGATTCACCTGACCATTTGTAAGACCTCAGCACCCTGCTCCTTTCTCTGTACATCTAATCTGAGCTTCAGAGGAACAGGGGCTGATGTAAATATTGGCTGCTTAGTTACCAGGGTGAATTATTACCTTGCCTTCAATTACCTAAGTGAATTAGGTGATAATGAATATCCAAGCAGGTGCAAGGAAATCTGAAAAACAAGATTTAACCCTATGTGATTTGATGGCTGACATTGGCAAAGCTTAATCTCATTTACTAATGTAAGTGAAATGTCCCTTGAAAGGAGGTAATTAGCTTTGTAATGTGAACAGACTTTAAAAAAAAAAAAAAAAATCAACCTCAAATATTAAAAAAACTTTGAGGATGAATAACTCAACAGTGTATGCAGCTGCAGAGGTCAGTAAGAGCTTTACTACTTATCAGGGCCTTTGGGTTGTTGGCCCATCACCCATGGCCCATTGTGGGGTGCACTTGTGAAGACCTGGTGTCACGTAGACTCCATTCCTCAGATAATCCCGGGTCACCTGCCAGGGAGAAAATCCCTAACAATACCCAATCACATGCAAAGACTGTAACTGTAACAGTTCCTTGGTTTTAGTTTCTCTTTCAGATTTATAAATATCAGATTTGAATTATTTTTCTATTTTTTGTTATATTTGTCTCCTCTCTGTTATCAGTGTGTTGAGTTGATGTTTATGGTGCATATGTTGGGATCATTTCTGGAAATGTAAACTCCACTATTTTATTATGCGTCTCTTTATTGGACTTCTTGGACATATTGCTGTTTGATAGTCTCCTGTTTTGTGAAGCAATAAAAAGCAGCACATTTCATCCTCGCCCCGCAGAGCAATGAACCACAGCTGTTTGTCATAGCATCCAAAATGGCTGCCCTCCAGGCAGAAGAAGGCGGTCAGAAATGCAGAGTGTGCATTTCGAGGCGATTTAATTACTGCTGAAAAAGAGGCTCCATATGCGCGTCCGAATCTCAAGGGGTTATTAATTATATTCTTCAAGCAATAGCAAATTATAGAATCGCTAATGAAGTTTCTGAATTCTCCAGCAGCATGCGAACCACGAGGGGTCAGAACAAAACTATTCTGCTGGAATGCCTTGGGGTATCAAAATAGAAAAGCAACATGGGTATTTATTGCAGAATTTCAGAGGGAAGAATTGCAAATATGAGCAAGAGTAGGAATTAATAAAGGGACATCACCACATTGGATTTCAATGGAATGGACAGCAAAAATAGACTGAAAATGGCAGAATCGGTTGAGTAGTTGAGAAAGTTGAGTGTCGTAAATGGAGGAAACCATGATGATGATGTCTGACCTAATCTTGGCTTTGGAGTTCTTCTGAGATACTGGAATATTATAGGGTCTAAGCACCTACCGAGTCTTTTTGGGAGCCCCTGATGGTATAAATGTTGAGCTGCTGGTGGGTATCAGGTTGCAATCCCCAATACATGCCTCCAACAGGCCTTGGGTGGTGATGTAGGTCAAGCAATAAAAGCAGATAGCAGGGCATTCACACCAAAATGAAGCAGGGTGCATAGTCAGGACATAGAAGGCTGTAGGTAAATGGTGAGGTACCAGAATGAAGCAGGAACATGGTTCAGGTGTAGTGGGGGGTCAGCAGGCAATGGTGAGCAATCAAAGCAGGTACAGTAGGGCAAGAGGAAGCATAGTCAATATGAAATGGGCCATCTGTAATGGGCTATCAGAAACAGCAGGATCCTTGGGAATAGCAATCATGCTACAAGAAGCAACATCAGTCTGGGAAAGCTTGACCTAGATCAACACACTGGACCTGTTGGGTGATTCCATTGGGGATTGCAACCTGGAACCCATCAGCAGCTCAACATCAAACCATCAGAGGCTCTGGAATTAACAGGCTATCAGAAAAAGCAGGATCCTTGAGAATGGAAATAATCCAACAAGAAGATCAAGAACAAGAAGAACAAGAACAAGAAGAACAAGAAGAACCTAGATCACCACTTTAGGCCTATTGGGGTATGTATTGGGGATTGCAACTTGGAACCCATAAGCAACCCACTGGATCTGAAAATATTGGGCTGTCAGTAACAGCAAGATGTTTGGAAAAGTAAATCATCCAACAAGAAACAACAGCAGTCCAGGAATGCTTGACATAGATGACCACCTTAGGATTGTTGGGGCATGCATTAGGGATTGCAACCTGCAACCTGAATCAGCAGCTCAACATCCGTATCGTCAAAAGCTTTGGAAGTAGTCCTTGGCTTGATGAACACACTGGTGCCCATAGTAGCCTTTGTGGAAACTTTATGGGGATATACCAAGGGATGAGTGCACTGACATTGTGCAAATGGTCTCATGCACTGCTGCTGGTAGCCATGACACCAATGGCACCACTACTTGGTCGTGTAGGTAACTTACAACCTACTGATTGCAGGTAAGGAACAGTAAGAGTGTGGCTTGGTTTGCTTTTAAAAATAAAGCACAAAAATCACTTTAGGTAACCCGACCCAGCATTGTAGCCTCCAGCTTTTCCTGCAAAGAGTTGACAATTGCATTACTTTTGTTAGTAAAAATGAATTCTCCACATTTTATTGTGTCTTATATGAGGATTTGAATCAACTGTTGTCTACGGATTCAAGGAGGAAGAGAAAAGCCATAAAAACAGCTTAGTGACGTCTCATTAGCTCACAGCAGGTGTTGGCATTCTGCCCACCCGACTCAAATGAACCCTAAAACTTCATATCAGTGACAAATGACTCAACAGATGAATTTCTGAGTTGGAAAGAATATTATCAAAATGATTGAAATGCAGAGTTTAAAAGAACAGATTATACTTTGGAAGGCATTAGGGCTTAAAGGATAAGTGTATTTTGAAAACACATTAGTTGCTGAAAGAACTCTGGGTTTGTCATTGCCAGAGTGCATGTAGATGGGAAGTTGCTGCAAAAGCCTGAACAAAGCATGGAAAAAGGTGAAAATAGTATTGTGTAAAAATGGTAACAGTCTATGATAAAGGTTGGGTTTACACCTATTTTATGTGATCCTATAAGTGTGTGGTAATGGTTTATAAACCTTGTTCCTAGGAAGCAGAGGTTGGGCACAGGACCGAAGTATTGGTTTCAATGGGCACACAGCAACATAAATTCGGTATGCAAGAATGAATACACCAAAAACAGAACATATATAGTCCAGAAGTTATTTTATTCTGACTTCAATGTGTTTTAGAGCTGTAAAGGGTACCCTCTGCACCAGGGTTTGAAGACAAAACGTTTTAGGGGTTCATTTGGTCCCTCTTTATCAAGGACTTGATGTCAACAGGTTTTAGGCGTTCAAAGAGCCCCCTTTCATCAGAGTTTGGTACTGTTGAATGAAGTATTTGCTGCACTTACACAACTAGAGGGGTATTTAGTGTGATCACTGCACATGCCAAATGAGCCTGGAACAATCAGTAATTACCTCTCAGGGTCCCGCCATTGTTTGTATAATTGGATTCTGAGCCTGGATTGGACTGGAGTCTGAATAAAATTATATCTGGACTTTATTCTGCTTTTGGCACTTTCCATCTTTTACATGCAGTTCCTACACGCTCAAAGAGCTGACCTTCAGCTAACGCTCCTGAAAAACTTTCCTATGAAAAATTTTAAATTGATAAAAAAACAAAACATATCTCAATCATGTCTTATTGATATATTCCTTCCTTTGTGATTCCAAAAATTTGTGCTCAATGAGTTCTCATACATCCATTTTATCCTTTGCAGAGATCTGTAGATTTTCAGTGCCTGTGGCCACAATTCATGCCCTATTGTCTTTTTTTGTAGCCATCACATTGTCCTGTACAGAGCTGAGACTACAAGTGTAACACCCCCATCCATGATTCACAATGCAAAGAATCATGGGACATAGATTTTTCTTGTAGGCAGGAACCTGGCATTGCAACTGCTTTGCTGCCCTCTAGTGTTCAGCTAGAAATAGTGACACTCACCAGCAGCCTCTACACAAACTGAATTTTAGAGAACTTTTGGAGAATTATATTTCTCATAAATGATTGTATGCTTGCTGAGGTGAGCACTGTGACTTTGGACCTCCTATAAGAGACCCAACCCTCACACACATACTTGCGCACCTTTGTTGTTATGTGTGGTCCTTTCCCCTGTGACTCGGGGTAAAAAAAAGATGCCGAAAGTGGTAACCCCGAATCACACTCGGGGTGGCTAAAACAATGAAAAACAATGGAAAACAATGATAAATACTACGTTACCTTATCCGCCAGCGTCCTTCTTTGCAATCCCCGCCCTCTCGCATCCTTTGGCCGGCGTCCTCCGCATCTGACTAGTCACCTGGAAATTCCCGGTGATGTTGGTGCATGCCGCCGTTGCGTTGGGGGAGTGGCAAAAATTTCAAATTATTTTGTATTGCAATAAATTCAGAATAACTGTAGTAAATGCATTACAATGCAATTATATCTTATTATACATTTTATTACATCGTATTTATGTCTAAAAGCAGTGCATTGTCTTTCATAAAAATGTATTTTTTTTTTTTTTACTTATTTATTTATTTATTATTTTGACATGATTTTGTGTTTCAAACTTTAATATACTCACACTTTTATATTTTACTGTAAAATAAATCTTCATAAAAAACAATGTACTGCTTTTAGACATATAAATCAGGACAGAAATGAACCGCCCAGGAAGTTAATATGGGGGTTAGATAGAAATTACAAAATATTGCAGTATTTGGTTGGAGATCCGCAGCCTCGGTGTGCAGATTGCACGCCATGCGATCTGCGGTTCTGCCTCGTGATTATCTTGAAATGTATTGACCTTTTTATTTTTGATACCACGCGGGTCGAGAACCTGATAGCAGTTACTTACTGGTACCTTCCAGCTGCCTACAAGTCTGGGGAGTTTTGAAAGCTTATACATCAGGCTTTCCAATCCATTAATTGTGTTGTTCCCTCCCTGTTGGGACCATTGTTGACGGTTGTAGGTTTAACAATGACTGTTGAGAGTTGCAGTTTCTGTTACACGTGGAAGCTGCGCTCGCAGACTTTGTGTCTCTCAACTGTTTTCAAGCATCTTGAGTCAAGTTCATTTGGCTGTATTATTTTTCAGCGAGACGCTTGACAGGAAAGCTTTTTTTTTTTTTTAATCCAATGTGAATAATGCAACCAGAGCAATGACTGCAACTTCATCAACACCCTTCGTGGAAAATTTGTTGAAGGTAAACATGTGAAATGATAGCGATCATGTCCTGATGAAGGTTAAGCTATCCATTTGTTTAAATGACAATGAAATAATTCTGTTTCATAGAAAATTGTGAGCGGTGGTAAAATTAGTTTATACAGTCCGCTCATGTGTGTAGGAGAAAAGATTTCCAAAATGAAGCCCACTTTTTCAAAGTAGAATGCGTGCAGTAATTTTTAAATATTTGCTTTTTTTTCAGTTTACCAAAAGCTTTAGCGCTCAGAAGAGAGGATTTGGCTGCATTCATTTTTTAAGGTATTAGACTACAAAGGTCATAATAATTAAATTGCATGGGTTATTTATCCTAAAAATGTATCTGTTGGGAATTTAAATTTAGATGGAGTGGTGAGGGGGGTTTAATCTCTGTTGTTATTGCTAGAAATGCAAGGAAAAGTTGCTTGACGCCAGTCAAAAAACAAACAACAAACTTACCCTAAATCCCTAAAACTTAATTTGAGGTCTCAATTCATAAAACAGCCAATACCTTTTGGCAGTTTGAAGTGTCTCCCTTTATCTTTGGCAACAAAGATTGCATCATATTCCCAATTTTAAGAGCTTTTACACAACTGGCATCCTCTCCATGCATGGTTAGTTTTACATGGGTTACCTACTGATCCTTGATTAATTTTCCATAGAGACCTGCCTAATGGAGATACCCACTGGGAAGATTGTATTGCATAGATCTGAATATGGTCCTTTATCCCTTCTCCTTTCACCATTTTTTTCCCCTCTCCTGTTTCCTTTCTCCCTCCTCCTTTCTCACTTCTCCCTTCTTCTTTCTGCCCTTTCTCTTCTCCTTTCTCCCTCCTCCCTCCTCTTTTGTCCCTTTACCTTCTCCATTCTCCATTCTCCCTCCTCCTTTCTGCCTTCTTCCTTCTCTTTTGTCCCTTTACCCTCTTCCTTTCTCCCTCCTCCTTTTTCCTTTCCCCTTCTTCCCCTTCTTTTCTCCCTTCTCCATTGTTCCTCCTCCTTTCTTCCTTTTTCCTCCTCCTTTTTTACCCTCTTCCTCCTTTTTTCTCCCTTCTCCATTCTCCCTCCTCCTTTCTCCCTCCGCCTTTCTGCCTTCTTCCTTCTCTTTTGTCCTTTTACCCTCTTCTTTTCTCCCCGTCCTTTCTCCTTTCCCCTTCTTCCTCTTCTTTTCTCCCTTCTCCATTGTTCCTCCTCCTTTCTTCCTTTTTCCTCCTCCTTTTTTACCCTCTTCCTCCTCTTTTCTCCCTTCTCGATTGTTCCTCCTCCTTTCTTCCTTTTTCCCTTCTCCTTCCACTTTCTCCGTACTTCCTTCTCCTTTCTCCCTTCTCCTTCCTTCCTTCTCTTTTGTCCCTTTACCTTCTTCCTTTCACCCCCCTCCTTTCTCCTTTGCACCTTCTCCCTCCTCCTTTCTCACTTCTCCTTTCTTCTTTCTGCCCTTTCCCTTCTCCTTTCTCCCTCCTCCCTCCTCTTGTGTCCCTTTACCCTCTTCCTTTCTCCCTCCTCCTTTCTCCTTTCCCCTTCTTCCTCTTCTTTTCTTCCTTCTCAATTGTTCCTCCTCCTTTCTTGCTTGTCCTCCTCCTTTCTTACCTTCTCCCTTCTTCCTCCTCCCTTCTCCTTTTTCCCTTCTTCCTCCTCATTTCTCCTTTCTCCCTTCTCCATCCACCTTTCTCCCTCCTTCCTTCTATTTTGTCCCTTTACCCTCTTCCTTCCCCCCCCTACTTTCTCCTTTCCCCTTTCTTCCTCTTCTTTTCTCCCTTCTCCATTCTTCCTCCTTCTTTCTCCCTTCTTCCTCCTCCTTTCTCTCTTCTCTCTTTTCTCTTCTTCTTTCTTCCTGCTCCCCTTTCCTTTTTCTCTTTCTTCTTCTTCTTCTTCCTATTAACAATATCCTATTATTAGTTTATCACATTTACCTTTTCTGTAATGTTGAAGACATTTCACAGCTTATTCAAGCAGCTTCCTTATTTCTTTTCACAAGATTTTTTATTGATTTTAAGCAATATAAGTTATACAATCCAACAGCACAGTGAGAGTCAGGGAGCAGTTGCTGCACATCAATATGCACTTAGATACCATAAACTATTCCTGTAAGAGAAGGATGATCCATCCTGGGAATCAGAAAGGGGGCTGTAAAAAGGAAGAGATAGAAAAAGAATGGAAAAAAGGGAGGGAATTTTGGATGCAGAAGAGATAGAGAGATAGATAAAAGTAAATATATTAAAATAGGGGACAAAAAGGGTAATATATGGAATAGCCAAGGGTTACTTGATATTTAATGAATTAGTAAAAAGTCACGAGGATGAGGATAGTATATATATCCATGTTTGCCAAATGTTAATTAATTTTCCATTGGTGTCACCTGTATGGTTGTAAGCCTTTCATTGATTATTATTCAGGAGGTGTTTAACTTGCACAAAACTTAAGTAGTTGGAACTCCGGGCTAATGGTGAACTTGGATTATTGAAAATATGTGCCATAAGAATTCTTTTTGCATAAGCAATGTCCTCAATAGGCTTGTTTAGTAATGTCCTCCAGTTATGTTGAGTAAAGACCAGATGAGATTGTATAATGTTATCCAGAGTCTACTGGCTCCAGGGCACAGCCACCAAATATGTTACATTGTGCCGAATAAAGAATGACGAAGAGCATATAATAATATATTTGCTGCTTTATCATTTTTAATAGGTGCCGGGAACATTTTTCAGGATTTATAGCCACACAGGTAACTCAAATTTATTCAATCATAATGATGATTATCCAAGAAGATAGGAAGTGTGAAAGACTGTGGAACCACCACCACTCCAATTACGTAGTCTATTCCTTGGTGCCAGGAAGTCTGTAAAATGTGTTAAGATCTTAATTGGCAAAAGATGTAAATTGTTTCTAATTCACTGAGGTAGAAATGGTAAAACCACATCACATGTGTGTGATAGAGATAGATTTTAAAAAATGCTGCATGCTATGTTTCTACACCAAATTTAAAAAAAGGAACTTTTATGCTTTGTATAAATATAGATATTATTAAAAATAAAATCAATAATAAAGTCACGACTGGATGGAAAAGTACTAATAAGGAGTCAACCAAGTTAGGGATTTTTAATTTAGGATTACATGTAAAGACAGAAAGAAATAATGAAATTAGTGGGACAGAATCCTGACTTCTTTGGACTAATGGCTTTAAAGATTTTAGTTTAAATTTCTGAATAATTGCAGCAGTCAGACTTTAATTGTCAGAGTCTGGTAACGTTACCTGGATGAAGAGTTGTACAAACTGTGCAGAATTTGTGGTCTGATAATTGAGTCATGAATGACTTTTCCCCATTTAGCTTCTATTTCACTTCAACCTCATTTTCACCTTTTTTCTCTGATGAACGTCAAGTACTGTGAAAGTTTGGGGTCATTTACTAAAATGGAAGAATCCTATAGAGTTTATTTAATAAAGACTTATTATTTAGCAAAAATAATGATATAATTGCAATGTATAATATTCTTGGTATGATGAATGTGGTGAATATTCACTTTGCAAAAAAAATATGAAAAATAATGTGACTTTTCTTTGCACATATCTATATGCCTGAAGTCAGCAGAGCTTCACCTCATTCATTAAGAGAGTTATACCTTACAGAGTGAAAATTCACATTGCTAAGTAAATTGACCCCATATTGTGTGTGTATTTCTGTGTACTTGCATAAAATGTCATCTTCTAAAATGACCACAAAAAACCATCTTGTACACACGAAAAGGAGATGATGGAAAAAACAGTTTTAAATCTACTAGTGGTGGAATGGCTCATTGTGATCTGAGTTTGTATAAACCCCCAACTCACTAGGCTAACTCATAACATAAATGCAGTCAATCCACATAAAAGGAGAGTGTGCACATTCACTTGTGCATTCTATCTTGTGATTTTTTACCATTGATTCATATTTATGTGTCTGATTGCTAAAACATTGTTAGATTCTTCTTACTTCATCGTCCTGTAAGGTCCTTAACCTCCTACTAGGTCTATCCAGCCATGCCAGGAAAGGACAGTCATGTCATTCATTGATTTTTATATACAGTGGTACCTTGGTTCTTGGTCCTTAATCTGATGCAGATCCTTGGACTTTTACCAAACAGGACTTATACCAAACACATTTTTCCCGTAAGAAATAAAAGGAAAATGATTAATCCGTTCCCATGAAAAAAAATCTTATTGTTATTGGCATATTATACATTGATGGGGCTGTATGAAATAATTTAAACACTAAAATACATAAATACAAAAGCAATTAGATGAAATAAATGAAAATTTAACCTCACTTTACCTTGCTGAGAAGAGTGGAGTGCCTACTAGGATGGTGCTGAGAAGGGGGGAGATGTTATGTATATCACAGAGAGTTATACCGCAAGTTGTTCACTGAATGGTAGCAACTGGTATACTGACGCTTGTGGGCAGTCATGGCTTTGTCTCGAGAGAGGTAAATAAGGGTAGCGCGTGGTGTTATGACTCTATTTTACCCATACAAGTTCTGGCACAAAGGTTGAATACCATGCAAAAGTTGTATACCAAGCAACATTTTTTGTGTCCAAACAGGACTTATATCAAGTTGGACTTATTCCAAAGCAAACTTATACTGGTCCCCAGAGATCACCAAACACCTTGTGCACGCTCTTATCATTTCTCGTCTGGATCACTGTACCATCCTTCAGACTTATCCATCCTTCCCACTACTCCTTTTTTCTGCCTCTCTTTGTAGTTCTCTTCATTTCTACTTAAAATCAAATTCAAGCCCGTGTGCTTTGCCTTCAATTCACTCCACAGCTCTTGTCCCACTTACATTTCTGACCTAATAGAAAAATACCCCCCAGCCGCTCTCTTTGCTTTTCCACTGATCTACTACTGACTTCCTCACTCATAACCTCATCACACGCACGGATACAAGACTTTTCTAGAGCTGCCCCGACTCTCTGGAATGGTCTTCCTCATCTTATTCGGCTTGCTCCTACTTTCTGCTAATTTTTTAAGAGCCCTTAAAACCATTTTTTTCAACCTCACCTACCCGTCTTCCTTTGTCTCTTAAACCCTCACTACTTCCCACCATCCCATATCCCCCTACTTTTGTGTGCTACTCCCCCCTCCTCTTAGATTGTAAGCTCCTCTGTGCAGTGTCTTCCCATCCTCCTGTGTCACTATCTCTGTCTGTCATCTGCAACCCCTATTTAATGTACAGCGCTGCCTAATATGTTGGCGCTATATAAATACTGTTTAATAATAATAAATAATAATAATAATAATAGTGAATGAGTCGCTTTTAAATGTCATTACAACAACACTGCTCTGACCAAGAAGGTGCTCATCCTCACTAGCTTGACTGCTGGAAAAGATATGAATTTCATATTTTCAATTTTAGTTACCAGGAGGCTGATGGAACGAAGTGGATAGCAGGAACAGAGGTGAAAGCTGGAAATTTGGAGTTGCACTTTATTATTATGACATAAAAAATATGTACCCAGGAACTGTACTCCTCATATGACCTAATGCCCCACAAATAAAAACCCATGTAAAGGGCAGATACCATCATAACTATAATTAGATCACTTTTTGTCTCTGTGACAGTGGTTCTTTGAAAAGAAAGAGTGAAACTTTCTTATAAAGTGTTCCCCACCCAACTTCCCCGTTCAAATCTGGGATGGGCTTACATTTTTTCCTGCCTGGGTACAATGTAACATTATATTTTCCTCCGATGTTTCTTCACCAACTTTTGGACCGCACTGCATAAGAACACAAGTAAATTTATCAAATAAAAACCAGCAATTGTACCGAATGTGCCACAGTGGCTTTGCTGATTAAAGCACACAGCATGAAAAAGCTTTATAGGAGGCAAGCTATATTACTATACTTTTATTTCTAAGAAGAATGTGTGCTATAAATAGCTATAAAGAAGAATTTACACGGTCTGTGTGATCCTAGTCCTTATGTCTCTCTGGAGAGCAGAAAACAGGGCAGCGTCAGTACTGCGGTCATCAAGGCTTCTTATGAGGTTCTCTGTATCACATCCCTCAGGGTGCACAATTACAGCAAGTGCACAATAAATCAGGCTAATTATAAAGTGCATATGTTGGCCTGGCCCGCTGATAGGTGCTGCTACTTAGAAAATGAACTCGGAGGCTTTGTGTGTCCTGCAGCTTGATAGCATAATAAAAGATGAATAACTGGAAGGCAGAGAGACGAGGACAGGATGAGCCCACTGATCCATCCTCTTATCCCGCCAGATAGTAAATCCAGAGTTGGTTAAACACCTGGAACTCGAGTTATCCACAGACGGACAAATATCTCCCCGATGGTGATGAACAAGATGAAATCTGTATATTATCTAATGTGGTTAACCTTAAAACTCATGGGTAATGCTGGTGGATTGTACGACCAGAAATCTGGTAAATTTCCAAGATCCAACATCAGATGCATCCTAAAAGATAAGATTGTCACCTGGCTATTGATTTGGGTCCCCCATTTTGGGCAAGGTTGAGTAGTTATTATTAAAGCTGAAAACCAAATAGAAAATAGAGGAAAAAGGGACTCTTAAGCATATTTTCCACATCAGTAGTAATTAATTTAACAAACCGTTTTTTATTTCACATCATAATAAAAATTTCCTTTCAAACCATCAAACCTATACATAAAGTTTCAGGTTGGACAAAGATCTCAGTTGGAATTCATTCAACATGTTTCAATTGTCCGTTTCAGGAATCAACGAGACACCAAATACCCCTAAATATCACAAGCCAATTGAAATGGTTCTTTCAAGTAGGGCCCTTGGATGGTATGCTCTTTCTGTTAAAAGAAATTTAATGTGGACTCATCCTAGTAGTACAATGAAGGATATGATTTCTGGTCCACTTCCTTGATTTGTTTGGGACCTTCTTAAGGTTGGCCGCCTCCCTTGCTGCTACCTTGCACTTGCGTTTTCTCCCGAGTCACACTTTAAGGAACAATTCTAGCTTGCTTGGGACATTCAGGAGTATTTAGTGTCTCATTGATTTCTGAGGAAGTGGACAATCATCTGCGTAATGAGTCAAATTTATTCCAACTGGGACCTTTAAGTGCAACTTTATCTACACGTTTAATGTTTTTAAAGATTGTTTTAAATATATTAATAGTTTAATAAATAAATGGTTTGTTGTCCTTTTCATTAATTCTAATGCTGATGTAGAAATGATGCACTAAAAGTCCTTTTTTTCTCTTTTTGTTATCCGAAATAAATATTGGGATGTGGCATCATATTGGAATGCATAGACCTGTTTAGGGAAACTGTTATAAAGCTGGATTGCCCATAAAACAATCAAAGCAAAAGCTTAGGGCCCAAGGAAAGCAGGGTCTATGGCCAACATTTGTATTGATACTCTAATCTAAGACAAAGACTTGTACGCAGTCTTAGTGTATTTTTTGGTCTTCTACTCTGGTTCTAACTTGTTGCTAGATGTCAATGATGAATGCATTGTTTTAAGCAAATTGGGATGCAACCTGGATCAAACTGATGAAACTAGGATGTTCACTACAAATCTATGTACTTCCTGTGCAAATCTAATAACTTCCTGTTACAATTGAATAATTTTCTACAAATTCAAGTACCTACTGTGAAAATATATATCTTTAAACAAATATATGTGCCTAAGTACCTCCTGTGAATGTATATAAATGATTGATGAATATTTCTCTTTGGAGAGAAATTGTGCATAGTGCAATGTAAGTACAAGTGGATTAATAATGAATTTTATGGTTGAGTTTGTGGTATAATGAGTCTAACTAGTCATTGCAATTGTTCATGGCTATGCTGGAATCTTCCACAAAGAGTTCTTTTGATGAGGCTGTTAAAAGGAAACGCGTCAAGACCAGATGGGGGTTTTGATGGTAGCACAAATTATTTTGTTTTTAAATCTGTTTCAAATAAAAAAAAGTTTTATGAAAAACAAGTTAACTTAAATGAAGGTACCTGAAAAGTCTCAAGAATACAATTATTCCATTTTTTGAAAAGTATTTAGATTGAGCTAAAACTCCACCTTAGATAAACAGTGCAATTGATGCTGTTAGAATGTTCACTGCAGTTCCAAATACCATTGGGCAATGTGGTTTGCACACCAATGGTACAGATCCATCCAGGAAACTTGAACTAAAAGGAAGCAATAGGATGAGACTACCTTCTCCTTAGGAGGCAAAAATAGGTCTGAGGTCAGGGAATCTCTCTGCATAATCATTTAACTACTCTGAAACTCAGCCAGAAAAGTTCTTCCTAGGGATGAGCAAATCTGGCCAGCTTCATTTCAGCAAGAATTTCATGAATTCCACAAAACCATAATTTATTCCCAAACTTGAAGTGTAAAGTAGGTAAATCTATTAAAAATTGTGTCCATTTTTGGGACTCACATATAAAGTAATATTATGGAGATTGATAGCATAGCGAGCCAGTCATTATCATGGGAGAAAAATACCAAAAGATACCAATAAAATGTTTTTTCCCCTATAGCATGGGGAGGGTCCTTCCATGTACATTCAAAAGCAACATTGGAAATTTACAAAAAATTTGGAAATCAAAATTGGGGTGTTGACATGGCAATGTCTCACATGTCTTTAGACTGAAGCATAAAATTCAGATTTATTTTTTGGCACTGGAAATTTTTCTCCTGTCAACAGGTGTCCCCAATGGCCTTCCATTTCTGTTATGGTGCCAGCTGAATGATGTTGGATTTCCCATCACTTTCTTGTCTACAACCGTCATCAGCACAAACAGTGAGGATACATATTGCCAAAAAGAGAAAGAGACAGCAGGAAGTACAGGATTTAATGCTCCTACCCTACTATGTAAAATGCTTCAAAACCCTAACAAAAAGTTCAGCCTGTAGCTATAAATTTAACAAACTTAATTTATCTCAGCAATCCTTTGTGAAGTGAATCCAGCAATCGGTATTTGTTCAACAACAACAGAAAAATTGGATAAAACAGAAACCGTTGGAAGAAGATCAGTGCGCTAGGAAAGCCCCACCGGAGGCACGCGGCAATGCAAGCTTTGAGACATATGGCAGCATTTGTTTTCCAAACATCCCAATTAGAAGAAGGAAGATGGCTGTAATGGCATTAATGATAAAGACTTACGCTGGGTTTAGGATCCTTTCGCCTGCTCAGCTGTGAAATCAAATTTACTGATATTAGACAGAATATGGGGAGATGTACTGGCAGCATATGGAAATATATTTACCATGACTAATAAATTCTGCAGAATAAAGAGGTAGAATGGAAGAAACTGACTCATTTAACCTGGGTAGAGGAATAAAAGAGGAAAGTTATGGGCGATTAAATATTGAAAATGAAAAGCAAGCCATTCTGGAGTAGCAGTATATTTCCAGCATTGAAAGGTTTGTGCATTATTTTACTTTAGCTGCTTTACAGGAGAAAGATCCAAAGTCAATGCAATGTGGACTGAACAAAGGTTGGGTTCTAACCGGCCTATTTTTTCTCATTTCAAGTCTAAACTAATAAACAAAGGGCTGAACTTCAGATTGACCATCCAAATTTGTGAAATTTGGTCTGAATGTGATATCATGCAAAAGTGAACTTTTAACTTTAGAAAGAGGAATTGACTAAACTAGTTGGTGACATCTTTTGGGAGAAAAGTAAGGGATATGCCTTTCCTTTGATTTAGTTAGCAGTTTGTATCATCTGATTACTTCATAGAAATGAAGGTCCAAACAATGAAGAAATAAAGTTTCCACAAATTTTGGATCAGGAAGGGAAATATTGGAAAGGGGACTTTCCTAAAGGCTCTGTGGAATTGCCAAAACCGCTTGGATGGTTATTTGGTTGCTGCTTGCCGGGATACCCAGAAATCTCAGCTATTTGCTCTTGCCAGGGCTAAATGATCTTCCCAGCCCAGCCAGTTGAGATGGACAAAGATTGTAACTAGTAAGAGAGGAAGAAATTGGATCACGGCGTCTGCAACGAATCGGATGATGAGAACAGCGGGGTTTAGCTCCACTTTACAATCGCTGGTCTTCTATCTAAATGCATCTAGAAAGGAATAAAATAGAGTTATAATTACCTTACCCCTATCTTTCATCTGGGGCACCTACTGAAGGTGAGGACAAAGTTGACACATTTCTGGGAAAGTTCCTATGGAATGCAGAACAGCTGAAATCTTCTGAGATGCTTTTGCAATGGACTGGAACGTCTTCTTACAAGATTTTGACCTGCTCTAAATTTAATAGGAATCTATCTGGAAGTACAATTATATTACACATGTCAATGTGGAAGACATGAGTAGGTGTAAGGTAAGTATAATCCTGATTGTATGAGAGGGCCATGAGTTTGTAATTGGACCTTCCAATTTAGTGAAAGGACTTCTTTAATGTCCATTTCTTTTCAGTGACTGTTAAGGTGCACCTGAACCCAAAACTTGATGATTTTCTATGTTATTGGAGACATATAGAAATGTTAATTGTACCTAATCAGTACTCTGTAAAACTAGAAGTTTTGTAAACATTGGAAAAGGAAAGGTTTACTTTGAAAGGAACATGTTTTAGTAAATACTAGATAACCCAGTAAAGCATAATTAAAAGGCACATTTTGTGTCACATAGGAGAGCCTCTGAGCTACATGGCACATCTTCTTATAGTAATCTTTCCATTGACAGGTTCCCTTTAAAATAATTACCCTTTTTTCTGCTTTAGAGAAATCTTCCAAATTAAACAGGTCTCAATTTTGCAAGTCCGAAGCCAGTAATGAGTTTTTCACGCCATGACGACTGCAAAATAAGCGAACATAAATGGATTGCACGTGCAATAAATTCCTATCTGAGGACGGCAATGATACCGAGGATGAAATTAATTATGTTATTCATTAAGTGCGTTCAATTTCCATTCTTTCTTCTTCATCTTGAGTTATGACATTTGACTTGCAATAATTTGTAAATTAATGACATCTTATTTCCTTTATAGCTTCCATGATGTTCTCTTCGGCAACTCTAATGTTCGTCACTCATTAAATTTATATCTCATTGCACCAAAGCCCCGCAGACTAATGGACAAACTTTGTTGCACGGCTCTCTGAAACGTAATTTCTCCTTTTTACAAGACGCCTTTATGGATGGGATTATGATGGATGGGGCTATGCAAAGCTCCTAATTATTTACTGCCTGTGAATGAAAAAGAAATGTAAAGATGGCAAACTTTTTTTCTAGAAAATAAATTGATTGATTGGGAAAGTGACTTGATGACCTAGGAAGCCTGGACAGACAGATTCTTTATTAAGCTTTTTTTCAATTACCTACTGACCTTCTACCCCACCAAAAGTAAAATGTGCAATTAGGTGGCTCTGGTTAAGTGTAAACTTTTACTTAAACGCTAATTTAAAACCTATAGTGAAACTTGCAGAAAAAACATTTATATTTCCTAACTTATATTGGTAAAGATTTAAACTCCCTCCAGCACTTCTCACATTCCCGAAAGCCTTGGATTTTGGTAACCTGTTCTTGGTTAAAGAACAGGATAATGTTTTGGTTGCCCTTTATGTTTAATTGCAATCATTTGAACAATTCCTTAGGCTTTGGATAATGTGACCAGTCAAAAAAGGAGCCTAGTGGAGCATATTTGAAGTCCATACTACTCTATAATACTCTAAAGCCTTCTTTAGTTTTGGAAAGGGATGAAACCATGGTTTTATCAATGTGCGTGTCCCGACTGTAGAGTTTTATCTGTACTGTTAAAGAGGACCTATCACCAACATTTTTACTTTATATATAAATCTAGCAAAGCAAACATTTAAAAGTTGTTTTTTCCCCTTAAATTTTTTTTTCCTTTCTCTATCTTTACTGCTGTGGTGGTAAAGACTGAATGGGTGTGCAGAGACCCTGGGATCAATATGTCACAAAGAGATCTCGGGCATGCTGAGTGAGATTGGCACTCTTTTTGTTTTTTTACAGGAGGATGTCACCCTATCTTGCACTGGGCAGTGTGAGATCAGATGATGTAGGCAGCAGATGGTGAAGAGGAGAAGATGGCAGCAGAGGAAGCACTAGGACAAAGAAAGAATCCAGGATGTCTCAAGACCGAATCCAGGCCAGGTGGAGTGATCGGGGGGCCCTACGAAAGTAAAGGTAAATGGTATATTTTTTAAATGAAAGTTCTACTTTAACCATTGTTACCAGGATATAAACACAGAAATATACAGTTATACTGGAACACCAATACAGGGAAAATCTTTCAATTAGGCCACTTGTTCTGTTGGCAAAGAGTTCCCCTTACTTTTAGGTTTAGGATAGCATATATTAAATATTTAGGACAGTTTTAGGACTTCTCACATTACTTATAGCCTAATAGCCTGTTTTCTTATAGAAAACTATTGACATAGTCAGGTCTTCCAAGATAATGTTCTTTTACCAGAAAGGCTGGAAACGTGTCAAACTATTCTTTGTCCAACCAAATGATTATGTAGGAGACCAGATAGAATGCAGATGCTAGGGTCCGGGGGTTAAAAGGAGGGGATGAGTGGTGAATGGAACACACCAAGAGATGTGAATATAGCACACAGTGTTGCCTCCAGCCTAAAAATTAGTAAATAATTGAAGGCATTCTATCAGTGATTCAGAAAAGTGCACCCCCTTAATAGTTCCTCTCAATGATTTGTATGGTCATATTGTTAAACATCACCTACCTATCTGTTAACATAAAATACAGGTAAAACCACCTTGCTAGTTCCCTGAGCAAATTGGTGTAGAGTTTCCATATCAATTTTTTTCTTCTCTGGTCCAGGATCTTGTGGAAGGTGGCACAAATACCCAGCAGCAATATAGAGGAGCAGCCTTGGTGATGCTCCGAGATCTCCATCATGCCAAAAATCATTGGATGGCTGAATTGTGTGATTCAGTAGATGAGTAGCCCAATCAAAATCTGGTATCACTTTTGTGTATAAGACAAAGACACTTTTAATTCTAAGACTTTATTAAATATTTCCCTTCTCTCAAAATAGGCTGGGGACCCTCAAAATCAGTGATGAACCATTTCACATCTGGATGTAACGTGTCCAGATTTCAGTGATACCCTAGAGGTTGCTTTAAACTTTATTCTTTGTGCATAGCGAATCATAAAGGCAAAATTCTGTTCTTACTGTATTGTTGCACATGGCTCATTAAGCCGCCCTCTGAGGTTTCCGTGGCTTACTGCTGACTTTGGAAATCTTACAAAAAATGGAGATTATTTTAACTGTTTATTAAAAAAAGCAGAAATTCATAAATATATATCTGTTTCATTATGCACCTGCTGTGCCTTGGAAGCCATATCCACCCAAGGATAATATCTCCCTTTTGTGTGCCGGCTGCCTTGTAAAATTACTTGCTGACTCCTTGCATCTTCCAGAATCTCTGTTAGCGAGATATCCCGGCCAGAATTCTTTGTTCCCTCCTGCCACTGTTTTCTTCAGAAATCCAAAATTTGGATTTTGTCACCTTCCACAGTGAATTCTTTATAATTAGAAAAAATTATTAGGGAATCCAGCTGTAAAACTGCTTGTTTTAACCTGGTTGGAGGGGAGGAGATAAAAGATTTTTTTGTGGAAAATTCATTTCTGGAGAGTTAACAAAAAGCTAATTACCACGCTAGTTGTCACGAACAGAAATCCAAATTCAGTAGAAGCCGGCCAGCCAAGGTAGCAGATCCTTAGTACTACTGTACAAAGTAGTATGAGCCCTAAAATGACCAAGGTGCAGAGTCTAAGCACATCACTAAGTCTTAAGTAAATCCTTCAACAAAGAATGACAAAAAATGACAAAGATAAGGTCAGCACAGGCAACAAACAAGCATACAAGAAGTACAGTTTCATGAAAGCACAGGATCATAGGCTCACAAATTCACAGGGTCACAGGAGCATGAAGGTCACTTGAACACAAATGTTCATTGGAGCACTCACCAAAAGCAACTTGGGGCACAAATGGCTACTAAAGTGTCACAGAATATCAAACTGCGGGTGGAGGTTTTGGCACCAACCTATCGACACTTAGCTTGATGTCTGAGTGCTGTGTTGATATGCTGTAAATGTCTGAGCCTATAAGGAGATTAGTCTCTTGGTTGGGGCACCAGCATTTTGGACAAAATGCTGAAGTTCTGGTATCTGCATACTGGAGGAGAGACCTAAAAATGGATGCAAGGAGTGTTAGGTGCAATATCAGTGCCTGCCCCAGACTTTCATACACCAGGAATGGCTGGTAAAGAGGTCTTTCTCTTTATATACAAAAATAATTGGGCAGCTGTTTTGAGAATAAATTTGTTTGTTGTTTGTTGCAGTTTGTTGTCCTCATCCAGGTGACGCTCACCTTGGCCAGGTCTAGGCCTCTCCACCATCATACCAAATATGCGGTTCTCCATCTAGGCTTTCTTCAAGTTCTGGATCCTTCACACAATTCTCCCTTCCTTCTGGGGAACTCACTTCTGTTCCCCAGAAGGAAGGGAGAATTGGAAATGTCACAGTGTAACCACAGTGTTACTCCCTGTCTGAGTATACTGCAAAGGCTACCCTTAATAAACCTCACATCTGTAAAGTCAGGTTGGAACACCCCTTATGGGCCCTCAGCAGCCCGGGCCCCATTATAACCTTTACAACCCCCATTACTACACCACTGCACATCATCATCATATTTTCTCACCACCTCTTTGCTGCCAAATAAAATTGATACCAGCCTGTGAATCCAAAGATCTATTTTTCTTTTGGAACATTACTTAGAATTCAGTAAGCCAGAAGTGAAGTTGTTATACAGGCCACGTTTCCTCCTATAAATTACAATCTGACAAAGGAAATTCATCTTCACCGCCAAGCAAAATGATTTTAATATAATTATCCATTAAACGGTAAATCTGATGTTTTCGGTTGGACGAGCTGTATTAAATCAGCGGACTTTGCTTGTGAAGTGGCACCTCCCAGCGTGAAATATGGGGAATAGATCATTTGGACGCCACATCCTGCACTCCCAGCATTGCATACTGTTATTCCAAATCTGGTAGTAATTTGCATGGAGACGACAATCTGTGAAGAGGACCTGGCAAACATGCTGTTTAAGAAACAAATCCAAGATAAGAAATATTACAGGCAGTATGCAGATTGGAATTTCTAATGGTAGATAAATAAATATTAGCTAGTAATCCTCACCACTTCGGGAGCTGGAGGGGCTGCTGCTTTGCAAAGCATTCATTCTCCTAAGCCACACCTAGTTTTATTTGTTGTCTGTGCTCATCCTGTGCCCACAAAACAGAAGGGACACAGATTGAGGTTCTTCGGTGTAAATGCTTAATTTTTATGTTACTTGCAACATGCCTCTAAACCGCAGGAAAACACGCGTACTCAGTTCTCCAGCACAGCCCCATCCCTACTTGCTAGTCATAGCCCTCTCTCTGCTTTCTTAGCTTCTAGGTGTGCCTAAATATTGCTTTTGTCTGTTGTCCTAACATCTTTGCCCCTCCTATGGAATACTATTGAGTTTCACTCGAGTATGAGCTCAGGTTTCTGACTTTATATCCAAGATGGATGCAAGCTCAGGGATTTTAGAACTTTAGGAAGCTTTTACAGCTAAATAATATTATTAAAATACACATGTAATCTTATAGGATAATTTGTACTAAAAGTAATATTGTGACTTCAGGGGCTGGAATAATGGGCACATCAGGTGTGCATACCTGGGCACAGGAACAATGGTAGCCCATCATAATAGGCACAGTAGGTGTACAGAACTGCCAAATTATTACAAGGGTCTCACCAACAGATTCCCCAAAAATCAATCAGGTGGACAGTCTTCATCTTCATCTGCTCAGATACCACATAAAAGGAATTGTTGTTGCAAAAGGTTTACATCAATGTCTACATCGTTTAATGTCCCCCATACAATATACCCCTGGCACTTGAGATCATTTTATCAGGTTTACATTCTCATTTCTATCAGGTCAGGAGGGATCTGAATTATATTATGGTTCTAGATATTTACTAAAATTATTATTTTGGCACCAGAATCTGTTTACGGATTCGAAAACCTGTTGTCACTTTAATAGGATGTAAGTAGAAATCACATTAAACAAAGCAGTGTTTTAGTCCAGTGGATATTTTACTTTGTACGTTCTGTTACATCTGCTCTGCCCGACTCCCGGCACCAACAACAAATATGTCATCACTGGGTCAGTGGGGTAATATTCTTGTCCTTTCTAAATATTGAAAATAAATGAAACAAAAAGCCTTAACTGCACTTTAAGCATCTCCTGGGATTTCTATATAAAAGACCCGGCTGGCATCAGGCAGCGGCTGGCCTTTGTCATAGTTATACTCTGCTCAGAATACCTCCGTCTCCTGATTTCTTGTTGTAATGATATTGTGTCTGCAATCAGGGGAATTCTTTTCAGCTGCAGTCTGTTTTAGTTATAACTGTAATCTTTCCTAATTAAAGGATACAAGGAGGAATGATTGGAGAGACCTCCTCTCGAGTTTATAGTTTGTGATATGGAGGGAAGGAATAAATACGGAGCAGACCCAGGTCAGGATTATTATGATTGGGACTTTAGAATCATCTTTTTTTAATGATTATGTTATTACAGTGCAACAGAAATGAAAACAATATTTAAGGAAAAAAAGGAAAAATAGAATTTGATTTTATGTTGTTGTTGATCTGCAGCAGATGGCACTCTGATGGTGGCATTCTTGTTAAAGTGAAGCTGAAAAGAAAATGTAAGGATTTGCTTTGTCATTGAGAATATATACACACATTGTTCCTAAACTGTACTCCGAGATTTAGTTTTGTCTACAATTATTTTTGAAATATAACAATGTACATATACCTTGGCACCTGGGACCTTAGGTATTATTGTTTTATATCCTCACATTTCTATATGTGCAGTGTGAGATAACCAAAGGCAATTTGCCTGGTATAGTCCCAGGAGGTTTGGGGTAAGGTTTAGTAATTTGATTACTCTGTCGCTCACTGTTTGCACTCCTTGCTGGAGAGGAAGCTGTAACTTAAGACCTGCAGTGGAAGGATCTCCTTGCTTCTGCTTAAATTGCTTACCCAATATTTCATGAATCCTGTTCAGGACTATAGGAAGGAATGTCCATCACTAAAACCACAGAGGCAAAGAAGGAAGGACCCTTGACTTCACTGGACTGCAAAAAAAATGTCTTGTGTAACGTTTTTTTTTTTTTAACTAGAACTGGAGTGGGGAACCTGGCACGAGGGTCATTCTTTAAGAATTTCCTGTTATAGGGTGTAGGGTGATAACACGCTTTTCCTGTCTCTCTATTTGTACTCCTGTGTTGTCAACCTGTCATATGGGCCTTTGTTGGATACCACAAGTGGGCATTTTACCACGCGTTATATAGACATCGGGTAGCATGCAAGAAAGAATGTTTCAGGTCCAATGGTAGGGCAAAGAGAGGCCTGTGATATATAGGCCTGCATATAACAAGCCACAGATGTTGCCAAACCAGGAGGTGACTCTGCAGCAAGCCCCCTTCTGGTTGCCAGTGGAAATACACACAAGGCTAAACCACAGTGCCACCAGCAGGCGACATAGGGAGCTGCAGGTTTCCTGACAGCATATAGGCAGAAGTAACTGCAAAAACTATAGGAAATCAGAAGTATTTTGTTTGTATTTGGACAGAAGTTGAGTCTGGAGTTTACATAAATTGAGCTCATTTCCTACTGTAGACTCCCATATTCCTACAAAAACTATCTATCTATCTATCTATCTATCTATCTATCTATCTATCTATCTACCTATCTATCTATCTATCTATCTATCTATCTATCTATCTATCTACCTATCTATCTACATTATCTATCCACCTGATTTCTGTAAGAATTAAATAAGTTGAATGAATTCCATTTTAGCCCTCATTATGGAAAAAGTGCAGAGAATAAACAGCAGCTCCATTGTATGTAATTACGGTGTTTTTGCCGTTTCTTCCTCTTACATCTTGCCGTCATCCCGCCACCATCTGGCACACACAATGGCTGCTGTCTGGCCTCCCACCTCTGACAAAAATTACATGTTCGCCGTTACTCCAGAACACAAAAATTTTACTGAACTGATTTGTTTGAAGCCTGAAAAACACCAAGACTCTTGGAATTTGTATTGTGTTGAACATTTTGTTATTACCCTACAATACACTCCGAGAAATGTGTCACTTTTATCTCTAACTGACGCTTTGTGCCAAAGATGCTGCTGATGATGTATAACATATCGGATGAGTGAACACAGATTCATTAGCGACGTGCTTCATCTTTTCATAATAAACCCTTCTAATACATGAAAAGCAGTGCGGTGACTGGGGTCAGGGATGGGTTTAGTCAAATGGAGCATTGGGAAGTCTGAAGTGGGGGTCCCAAATGCAAATAATTCCAGTTTGCTGCACTCCGGCCATTCTGTCAAATGGGGCATTGGTCAATCACCAAGTTTCTTGTTTCTAAAAACAGCTGTGTTTTGTTATGTTTTTTGGTTTCCAAGATCCCACTTGGTTCCCCCACCATTGTCCTGGGAGGGTGCACAGGCAAGCTGAGTATACCTGGGGGTCCCTTACAAACACACAGTCACTGAGCTCTACATGGGCAGACGAGAATGTCTCCTTATGGAACAAATTGAACAAATGAAAAATTGCAAGTAGGCAGGATTTTTATTGCAGAAAGGACAGATTTTTATTTAAAGTATATCATGACTGCCAAAGATCCAATCCAGGAAGAAGACCGAGTGAAGGTGGCAGTACCCATGAAGAAGCAAAGTGAGTTTGTTTAAAAAATTCCAATCAGGCAGGTAGATTGTTTTTTCAATTGCAGAAGGAGCATTGCCTGATCCTTCTCCAATAAAGAACCAGCTTGGTCACAGATTTTTATGAAGTTTATTTCGGCTTTAAAAGGGAAATATGGAGTGCAGCTTCACCAACTAAAGCAATGTGCAGTCAAATGGACCTTGCTAAAAGTTCTTGTGGCTCATTTGAATCAGCTCCCCTTTCGAACCACTTGGTCTGGTTCTATCACAGACATTCTGATGATTCAAACAGAAACCTGGACCTACCATCAGATGATAATTTACAAGGTAAGCGCACACATGCAGTCCATAGAAAGAATCCAGCTCACCTAAAAATAGGTGAGATAGGTTAGCTAGTGAATATCTGTGTGCTCTTGCATCCAATAAGTCCAAAAGAGATCAACTGTCTTATGTTGATGTTTTTAATATTGTCAAAGTAAAAGAGCAAACTTTGTTCTGGCATCATCTGGGGTCACCATCTACCTCCTGAAATGAGATGCTGGCTTTAAAATGATCCTGCTATGTAAATTTCAGTACATGTGCAGTTCTTAGCTTGTTCTAGTTGGTTCTTGCTGCAGCTCGTCCCTTTTAACTTTTCACACCAGAACTTCTTGACCTTTTAGACACGGGGGAACTCTTGAAGTAACTTTCGGGTCTTCACAGAACCCCAGCTATAATTACTATATCCACAGCTTTCTGTACAATAGTGTAGGGGGTGTGGGAAGAATTCCTCTTTCATTTTGCGCCATTGGGAAGAATGTCACCCTTACAGATAGCCAATGAGATCATTGCACATTGCTCAAGGAACCCCCAGCAACCTCTGGATGATCTCTGTATGGGAAATACTGAATAAAGCAATTAGAGTCAATATCATTCTGCTTTTGTTCTTTGGAATTGCTTCTCTCCACATACAAGTATACAGGAGTGCAGCTGTAGCAGGGTATATACAAGTCAATTGCACATGCAAATAATTTTGAATGATATCAGAAGAATGCCAAAACGTGTCACAGTCCCATGACGTATGCCATTCAAATGTCTGATCACTGCGAGGTAGTGCACTGCTTCCTCCTGCATGCAGCAGACTGATTTTAGCATAGACAAAGTCAGAGACTGGAGCTCAGGGATGGAATTTTATTGACCAAAAGTAGTGCTTTTTTGAAAACTGATACTGCTGCAATATATTGTAACAACTTAAGAATTTAATAAATGTTACTGCGCTAGATATGCAATTTGCATGTCCTAAAATAACCTACATTCTCTTCTTTATTGAATTTAAAACAACAACAGGAAATGAAAACAGTTTCATCTCTCCATATCAATTGGAAATGTTACGCCTTTTCCAGAGTCTCTCCCCCGGATACATCAAAAATATTATTACAGGCGAGCGAGTTCAACGTTTAATTCAAGAAATAAAGTTGCATTATGCCCCAAAGTATTCCTAAAAGTGCATGCATAAACTTATGAGTCATAAAACATATGGCATTTCACAACGCCGATGCCGCCAGGGCACAGGACCGAATGATATTAGCGGAGGAGAGGACGGCGCCATTTGTAACAGTGGGATTAAAAGCGCGGAAGCAGAAAATTGGAATAAAGCAGATTCAGGTGGAGTGGAAAGTGCATCTGGCAGTGTTACTAAAGGAGGCGAGTGACAACGTGAAGGAGCAATACTTAAGAAATCAATTCTCGGGAGACTCAAATGAAGCAAAAAAATAAAAAATAAAAGAACATATTGAAATGAATACAGAGAGCTGATTAGGGATAATTTATTTGGCTCTGATGTGTGCATGACAAGCCTTTTAAATAAGACTTATCACACGTGAACCTGTCCCTCCCTCCGCAGGGTTCCTGTCTATCCACAGAGGCTTTATTGATGTTCAATAGCTGGGATATTGCTTAAATTTTCAACCAAAAGGACGTCTGTGACTCAGAACTGATTTTATCTTTTAAATAGTTGCAGAGAAGCTCATAGAAGTGCGGTTTGATTGAATAATTTGCATTCGATTAGCTCTCTGCCTGCCGCACAATTGGTTTCATTAGTTCAGTCATCCCGCAAACAATATTTTGATTGCAATGAATTTTCTCCAGAAAACATTGTTCGTTTTTGTGATTTTGTGGTGTCAAAAAGTGCTCTCTGGATTCAGCCAACAGACAGATGGCATAAAATAATCTTGGCTGCCCTGGAACTGAGCCCCTCTTTGAGCTGCAAAGGAAAAGAATACAAAATATATTACTATGAAAGGTGGTGGTTGGATAATTCAGACTCAATTCTTACCTTGGGATACAACTCATTCACAGGTATGGAAAAATACCAATTTAAATTACTATCCAGGTGTTATCTGCTTCCCATCAACCTCTCCAAAATCTGATTGCTCCCATTTACATTTCCGTGGAGACATCCTGGCTCACATTTTCAGACATGGTGCCCATTTGTGTCGGCATTTTGGTCTCAAGTTTACTTGCAATACTCCCCAGATCAGTCCCTAGAGACCCTACGATCTCAATTCTCAACCCTCGACCAAATTCTCTTTCTAACCATCAATTTTACCTGCTGACCTATGGCCTCACTGCTGCAAAACAATTTACTGCACAATAATGAAACTCACCTTGTAGAGCTTCTTTAAAGTGAAAAGACTTCTGACCTGGACTTTTGTGCAAGAAAAACAAACTGCTCAACCCCATGACAGCATGACCAAGCTCACTACCATCTGGTCACCTTGGGTGGGAATCTCCAAACTTTTTGCACCAATTCAACCAAATTTGATGAAGTAAAGATTTGATTCCACTGGTTAAAATGTGAAATAACATGCTAGTAATCAGACAATATGGGGCCCTGGACAAATATAAGGTGGGGGCCCTAAATGCACAGCATTTCAGCATCCTGCACTGCAGGGTGCATACAATCTCAGGGTTAGGAACCTTTCCTTATATTTCCAGGCTTGGCCAGGTCATGCTGGAAACTTTAGTGTTTCACTTAACAAAAGCCACCTTTCCTTGTTCCGCCTATTAGATCTGCTGATAAATACTCCATTGGGCCGTCTCCACAGAACACGGAGAGTGTTTGTTGCCATAGAGCAGAAATGAAAGGAACTGGCTGCCCATAAAATTTAATTTGCTGCCATCGAGGCAACTCATCTTCATTAGCTGGTTAAAAAATGATTTTTAGGTCAGGATCCTGGAAATAAATTTGCAGCTTTCTGGGCTTCTGCCATCCAGAGCTACAACATGTTTTCCCAGCCAACATTTCAGCATTAACCTTTATTTTGCTCCGTGGTCATCCAACTGGCTGCGATTTGAGCTATTTATTTATTTAGCTTGTTGGCCAGGTTAGCGGACCGGATGGCGTGACACCCGCCAGGAATTGTGGGGCTTTGCTACAGCCAGGGAGCCGGACGGCAATTTATTGCTTGCCCTGGAGCTTGTTTTCCTCGGCTACAGTAAATTGTCAGTGAGGGCAGATCAGAGTCATTATCAGAATGGTTACCTGAAAGCAGCTTGTGATAGAACTTTTTTTATGCTTTCTGTCCCATATTTTATAGGCTGTATTGGTGTGGTCATAAGGTGAACGAAGCAATATGGGGATTCTGTCATAAAGGATGAGGGCCCTTTCTGTTAGGGCCCTTTCAGACCTGCAGTATGAAACAGCAAACTGCACTGTGAGCAACAATATTTGCATGCAGTTACAGTTGTGGTGCAGATCATCAAGGAACTGCGATTTGATTTGCCGCTGCTATTGTAACAGTCATGTGCAAAAAAAATGGTCCTAACTCTTTAAAATTCATTTGAATGGGAGAGGTTGAGACTGTGGTTGAGCCCGCGGCAGAACCCTGCATCTTACCATGGTTCTGAAATGGCCCTTAAAGTTGAACTCCAGTCCAAACAAATATCATCTACATTCCTGAGCTGTGTGTTTTCCTGTTTTGGTCTTGGTTGCCTTTTGTGTATTTCTTACAGATCTGTGCAGTGATCCTGCATGAAACATACCCTATGCTTTACCTCTGTGCAGGAACTTCTGTAATACAAACCAGGCACTGCTGCTCTTGTCTTGTATCTGCCTCCTCCTGTAGTTTGCTGCAGGCAGCCTGTAGTAGGTGTAACTGAAGGGTCATTCCCATAGCTCTCCATAACCCAATGATGCATTTGCATGGGAGTGACAAGTTTAACAAAGCCACAAATCCATCAGACTGATGGAAACATATTTGAATTCACAAAGCTTACGTGTGTGTACTTCTTATTAAAAGGACTTTAGTTCTGCCTTAGGGTCCACCGGCTACTCGAGTACAAAAGGAAGGTCAAATGATGGCACTGCACTGGGCAAAAAACTCTAGTGAAAAACAGCATTTTATATACTCAACTATAAAACAAGATTTTTGTTTAGGAAAGAGTCCTAGTAACGTTTGTAACAAACTTTTGCCATTACAGACATGAGTTTGTTACACACTTTAAATGAGTATATACCGCCATCTACTGGTGGCCAACAATGAGGCACTCAATGAAAAGATCATTTAACATCATAACCAACTGAAAAGTACAAAATATTTTAACCTCTAAAAAGGAAGGGAATGGGGGAGTACAGACTGAGTCTGTTTGATTTTTTTCCCTTTAAAATAAATGTTTGAAAAATATCACCTCTTGGATGCATGTATTCACAATAATGTTATTGACATTTCTGTTGGTTGCTGTATTGAATGTTAGCAGTGACAACAATTTTTTGCACTAGGATTATACTCGAGTAAAAACAATTTCCAAGTAAAAATAAATACCTTGATTTATATTAGGATCTGTTTATATTTGAGTATATACGGTATGTATTTTTCCGTTTGGAGTGGGTGTTGGAAGGAAGGTCTGTAATGAAATGCTGAATTTGTACCTTAACTGTTTGCTTGGAGTTTTGCAGACTGAAACCCAGTCTGTTAGGAGGCTTTAGGTTGCAGTATTAGTTGTTAATTTCTTCTTGGGGTTTTCTCACTGAGATAAGGTTGGGTGAATGTTAACACCCTTCTACTTATGAGATCCATTCTGGGTTGCTTTCCCTTTCTGTTCTTACTCTGTGTGTTACCACTGTTGCCCAAAGTGAAGGAAATGCAGTACTGATGTCTCAAATCTAAGGAAGCTTGAACTGACAGGTTCACTTTGTACTCACAGGTTCACTTTGGACAACGGAAGTTTTTATAATTTTACCCACAAATACATTACAAGTGTCTATTGCTTGAGTAAGGTAACATTCTGCGTTTCTTGCCTCGATTCTGCTTAAGTATATCGTAAAACCTCACGGACTGGTGTATATGTTTAAGGGGGATGATCATTATCGTTTATAGGAGACCTCAGTACAGTTGTTTCCCAGAATCTGCAGCACAAGGCGAGCTGTGAATGGGGAAAACATCTGTAGGAGCAGCAGGAGGCTCTGCCGCTAATGTACAAAGTATCTTGTCCTAACTCGACAATTTATCACCGCCCAGCCTTACAGAATCCAAAACTAATTAGCATTTAATAGACTTTAGTAAACTCTGCTGCCATGGAGGTAAGGGGTTATTTCAGGCAGTTTAACGCGATTGTCGCCTAAACCAGGAAGACGGCAGAGGAAATTGTGGAAGATGATAGATAGAGTTGTGTCTAATCATAGTGCCGGCCATCACTTTGTTCCAGCTCAGTGCAACCAAAACTGGCAATATTTACCCAACAGGGAGAAATTTGCGAAAGATGTCAGGGAACCGGCACTATGTATACTGATCAGCCACAACATGAAACCCCCCACAGGTTTAGTTATAATATTAATGATTTGGTTACAATGGGCCTGATTTATTAAAACTCTGCAAGACTGGAGAAGACAGACTGTGATAGGAGAACCTGGGTGATCCAACAAACCTGGAATGGATATTTTAAAATAATTTGCTTTTATTTGGCAAATGTCTTCCATCTTGGACATAGTCTGTTCCAGGTTTTTGGATTACCTACGTTCTTCCCTGACAGTCTATCTTCTTAGGTCTTGGAGAGCTTTATTAAATCAGGCCCAATGGCCCCTGACATGGAGGGGGGTAATAGGGATGGGTAATATTAGGCAGCAAGTGAGTAGTCTTTTCTTGAAGGTGATCTGTTGTAAGCAGGAAAAAATAAAATGCTTAGATCTGATCTGACTGACTTTGACAAGGGCTACATTGTAATGGCTACAACTCTGAACAATTCCAAAATGATAGGTCTGTGGAAGGGTTCTGGAGTCCAGTGCTTAGTACCTACTAAAAGTGCTCTAATTAGTGCATGGCCTTTAACTTGAAACTACCAAGGCCCATTTTGAAGTAACATTTGATGCTGGCCATAAAAGAAACGTGCTAAAATGGTAGGTCTCATGGAATTATCATAAAATCTATTGGTTAGTACCAAGAATGGATAGCTGGTGAATCAATGGCATGGTCAAAGGCTTGTTGATGCATGTGGGAGGAAGGCTAGCTCATTGATCCTAACCTACAGAATTGGTACCGAATCACAAATTGCAGGACAATTCAATGCTGGCCATGATAGAAAGGTATCAGAACACTCAGTTTATCGCAGCTTGCTGCCTATGAAGCTGCATAGCCATAGACCAGTAAGAGTTCCAAATTTGACCCCTGTTCAGCACTGAAAACGTCCACATTGAGCATGTGGGGATCAGAATTAGAACATGGAGCGGTGGAAGAAGGTGGCCTGGTATGCTGAATTATGTTTTATGAAACTGATATAAACCAGGGGTTCAGTTGGGCTTTAGGAACACAAATTCAAAGACTTGATAGACGTACAGGTTGACCTGGCTCTCCGATAAGCTCTATAAATGTTGCACATCTTCCAGTGCTGGTAACAAAGTAGCTACTGATTCACAGATCACGTCTTTGCCATTCTAATAATATGGACTAAAGTATAACACAGCTTTGGAATTCCAGTCCTCCCTCTTTGATTATATTACTGCTATTACAATGATACAGCCGTACCTGACTCCGAAAGGCCCCAATTCCCTTATTACTTCTATAATCTTATGCTGGTGATAAAACAGGACGGTTTGGAATACCTGAGCACAGATTGTCCGTATAAACATAGAAAAAGAAAAAAAAATAGCGCATTAAAATTTCATCTCTGAAGAAACTCACATTTCAGTCCGCAGCAATCTGTTCTGTGGGAGCGATATGACCGGCTCGCAGGATGGCAAAGTTTTAGCACTTATCGAATGTCTGAGATTCAGATTTAATGAGATTAAAGTTATTTGGGCAGCCGGCATGCGGTATAAAGGAGAGGAGAAATGTAATGAAACGCTATAGATTTAATCATTAGTTTTATGATGTGGCGTATACGCCGCTGTTAAATGTTGTAAATAATGCAGCTCGCCATTGATTGCAACGCTGCATAATCTCTAATTGACTTTTTTTTGTCTTGGAGAGAGTGAGCTGTTTCACTAAACGTTTTGAAGAGAAAACACTTATAAAATGCTATTATGACTTCATTATCATCCAACATCTCTGCAGTCTTTATGACACTCCCTATACAATATAGCTGTATAAAGTGTTGATGTCATAATATACTGTTAGGGCAGACTATGGGCTCTATTTATAAAACAAGGAATTTGGCATTCCCTTAAACATTCTATGGTGGAAATCTTCCAGGTCCATGTGTTTCAAAGGCAGTAACTGATTCCCACTAGAGAATGTTTGAGAGTGTGTCAGTTTCCCTGTTTAATTAATAAAGCCTTATAAATTCAATATATCTCAGTGTTACAACCGGTTACAAGTCCCACCCATCAGGAAAATTACCACCAATCAGTTTCTGATTAGTGAGATTTCCGATGTGGGTGTAACTTGTCCAACCCCCGAGGGACGACAAGAACTCAGGTGTGTGTTTTTATATGTCTGAAAGTCCACATGTAATAGATAGATAGATAGATAGATAGATAGATAGATAGATAGATAGATAGATAGATTAGATAGATCGATAGATTAGGTGAATAGGGGAGTCTACAGTAGGAAATGATCTCAACAGCTCAATAAGACAAAGAAAAACAAGAGGAGAGTTCTTCTTTAGAGTACTGGAAAACATCCATTGTGTAGGGACTTTTTGTGGACCTTCTGGCTTGGGGAGTCTGGCCATCCATTACACTATCCCAGAATCCTAATCCTCTTCTTTAAGGAGTAAACGGGACTGAACAGATCTGTTACAGTTTTACCAAACATTGTGAAAACATTTAATGAACCTATCTACTCATGTGGGCATCCTATTTTTTTCTGTGGGCATATGAAGAAAACTCAGAAAGTACCCTGTTTATATAAATGGATGGGATGGTGGTCCTTGGGCTTTTGATAGGTATGAGACTTATGATGCTGGATGTATGAGATATTAGGGAATGGTTATGTACCTTCAGGGAGGTCCTGGTGATAACTTTAGATTTACACCAGAGTAACATTTGGTCTGGTAACCCAAACTGAGCATGTTGAGCCCTGTGGAATATGTTCCCTGTGGGTTCTTCAGAGTGTATTTTTCCTGTAGAGTTGGACTATATGCTGCAGGACACTCAAGAATTTAGATAGATAACTATGCATCAGATGGACAGAAAACAACTCTAAAATAAACTGATAATACATAGATAATATTATTATAGAGAGTTCTACTTTACTTCTATACTCAGTCAATGTATTACTGGATGAGTATGCAAAAGAAAAAGGGTTTTGTAGGAAAACAACGTATATTTATTTACTTATAAATCCATAGGTATTTTACAATTAAAGAGTTCCTGTTAAAAAGTTTTTTGTAAGTTCATAATTTTCAAATTCAAAATAAAAGCTCTCTGCCACCAACCTGTTTCACGCATGTAGGGCTTTCTCAGGGGAGTGTATGAAGACTCATCACACAGGAGACTGTATAATAACAAGAAATTAAAATATATTATGTAATATATGTTTAATTACATATATCTTGCGCATGTGTTAGAGTCTCCTTCCCTTACCCTACCATCTTAGAAGATAATATTATTTATAAACCGCTGATCTGTCACACAGAGCTTTCCAGAGTCAATAGTCATGTGACTAATCAAAGGAGCTCACAATCTATTGTATCTAAGGTATAGTTACATTTCCCTAACATAGTCTAAGGCCATTTTAACTAGCAGAATGGCTTGGGTTGTGGGTGGAAACCCATGCAAACATGGGGAACATACAAACTCCATGTAGAAATGCCCCCATCTTCATAGATAATCTTGTGTATTATTGATCTGCAAAATTTCACATTAGTTCATGACACATTCACAACAACTGCAAGTAGCAAACTAAACCACTATTTTCCAGTTTGTCAGTGACCAGAATGTCTCCTTCAATCAAACCTTTTAAATTCTCAGTAAGAGGAGGGGGGAATAATGTTTTTCAGCTCTGCGAATGTCAAGTTCTTTTACGTCCCTTTTGGCAAGCACCCCAAGACCTGGAGCGGGATTTAATAGACCATCTGCTGGTTTGCGTTAATGGCTGCTCTCATCAGCGGAGCTATTAAATAAAACTGAATAAGATAATGTGTGTAAGATTCTACACCTGGACTTCCAATCAGCTCACTGATCAATATCAATAAAAAGAACCTGTTGTCTGTGTGCAGGTCATACACTCATATAGCAGAACTACACAATCCACAGAGAGATAAAGAACAGAACTAATGAAAGCCTACAACCCATGGAAGCAGCACCAATGGCGGCTTTTGTTTTCTCATGCACAGTGCCGCAGGAAAGACAAATACACTTAAATCAGATATGTGCCAGTTATAAGCGAGTGAAACAAAAAAAAGATGAATCAGAACAACTGCAATTCACATGTGAATGTGGACAAAAAGTTTTGATTATTACTATACAGACTTTGTTGAGGCACAACTTCAGCTACCCATATCCCTCCATCCCCCCAAATTTCCCAGGTCATTTTTCCTGCAGTCTTCCATGATGATGAGGTTTCTCTCCTTCCTGCTAAATAGCGAGAATAGGGAGCACTCATGTAACAATGCAAAGTACTGCTCGGTCCATGGATGTTTCCTGGGCTTACAGGAAATTACAGGGTGTTGTTCTGCTAAAAGAGCACCATTATTGCAAACACAGGAAAGGTGGAGGTGTTAGAAGGATGGAGTTCTATTTTAAACTACTGTATTCTGAAAGCATACTAAACATGTACCCCATGATTGATTAAGTCTATGAGCTCCACTAACCCTTTTTCCAGTGATTCTATACTCTTGAAATGAAAAGAGAGAGGTGCCATAAAACTAACCATAAAACGAGAGAGGTGCCATAAGACTATTAAAAACTATTCAAAACCATCAAAACTATTTTCTTACCAAATCCAAGGTATTCCACAGTGGCCCTCTGATACAGTAATCTAATGCTCAGTGACCCTTTATGCTTCGGTGAACCTGTGTGCTCCAATGACACTATATTTTAGTTAGCTTCCATGCCCCATTGACTACATACTCTTCCACTTCCAGTGACGGTGTGCTCTAGTGCCCTTTGTGCTCAAGTTACCCTGTGAACCATTGATCTTTTCCCTGAACTTCCAGTAACCCTGTGGAACAGTGACCCTCCCTGCTCCAATCATTCCTTATTATTGTGACCCTTTGAGCTCCAATAATCCCATGCTTTAGTGAGCCTTTTAGCTGCAGTAGACTTTTGACCTGCAGGGTTCAGACCCTGAGTTCTAGTAACCCATTGTGCTCTTGTAACCCTTTGTGTTGCAGTGACCCCTGATCCAATGATCCAATACTCAGTACCCCTTTGCTCCTGTTAGCCTTCATGCTCCAATAACCCTTTGTGCTCCAATGAATCCGTGTCCTCCAGTGACCTTTTTGCTCCAAAGTCTTAACATTTCACTGGCTGCCCCTTACTTCAGTGACATTTGATTTATTTTTGCTGTAATTTCACAAATGACATACATTTCTGTAAAAAAATTTCTGAAAATAAAGTTCTCAATTTTGCTCCTCACTAGTCAATGGCAACATCTGAATTTACGACGCTGACACTGCAAGGCTCAGCTGATTTAATTGGTACATCCGTATTCAGATATACTTTTCCATTTTGCATTCTCTCACAATAAGTTCTCACGTAAATGAATGATTACTACGATTATTAGTGAATATTATCAGCAGGCAGTTCAATGTTTATTGTCATCCGTTCAATCACACCTGTCGTGGTTTGGGCTCAGCTGCATTACCGATGCCATGAATCATAATTGCCCATTTCCAAAATCAAACCAGTTCATTAATAAACATATTGGAAACGCCGATAGAAGACACTCAGGGAATTCCGAGCCAGGATGAGGCATTTGCATTGAAGGATAAAAATGAACATCGAAAATGTAATCTATATGTTTGTAGGGATGGCAGAATCATTTATTGTACAGAAGGAAGTCCACGGCTCATTGAGAAGTGATTACCCCAGAGAAAGACATTTTATTCTGCAGACAAACGCTGTTTTTACATAGCAATCAATTCAATACAGAGTCATTTCTGCAACTCAGAACACTGATGATTTGTCACAGGAGTGGAAATTATATTTCTGATGGTGATTTGCAGTGAGCATTAGAGGGTAGAAAGGATAACATTACACCTGCAATCTTGTGTCTCACACATGGAGGCAAAGAATAGTCACCTGGCTGCAATTACCTGCCACTGTGGGGTTTAGTGCAGGAAGAATTATAACATTAATAGTGCAGACTGTCACTGGAACTAACACAGTGACTGTACCTATAGATACTGTTGAGGAGTGTATAAGGTAGGGCAGAGGGCAATATGTACAGGAAAGGAGTGTAGAGTGTAGGACAGAGGACAGCATATGCTAGGAAGAAGTCTGGAGGGGCAATATGTATAAAAGAGGAGTGCAGAGGGTATGGCAGGGGGCAGTATAGGAAAAAGAATAGTGTGCAGAGTACCACAAGGGAAAGTATATACAGGAGAGGAGCGCAGAGGGTATGGCAGGGGGCAATATAGGAAAAAGGAGAGTGTAAAGAGTACCGCAGGGGAAGTATGTATAGGAGAGCAGTGCAGCGTGTATAACAGTGTATGTGCCAGGGACAAGTCCAGAGGGTATGGTGGGATGATATGTGCGGTGGAGGAGTGCAGAAGGTAGGGCAGAGGGCATTATGTGCTAGGCAGAAGTGTGGAGGGTCTGAAATTGGGCAGTATATGTTGTAGATGAGTGCAGAGGGTATGACAGTGGGCAGTATATGAAGAATAAAACTGTGAAGGGTACAGTAGGCGGAAGTATGTACAGGAGAGCAGTGGAGAGGGTAGGGCAGAGGGCAGTATGTGCTAGGGCAGGGGTCGGCAACCTGCAGCTCGCGAGCCAAATGCGGCTCTTTGGATGTGAAGCTGCGGCTCCATACGCAAATATTATTTATTTTATCAAAAAAAAATTTCAAAATCGTTCTGAATCGATTAACGAGGATTAGGCACCGATTCTATCTCTCAGCCACTTGTACTCGCTTTTCACCGCACCCCTCCCCCGTGACACGCGTCGTCACTGTCGTCAGTCCGTCGGAAGCTCTCAAATGACGCCGTCGTTGGATGTTTCTATGTAGGTTTTAATTCGCTTTCGACGACAAGTTAGTGTTTTAAGTAAATGTTTAATTCTTTTAATTTTTTACTTAAATAATAAGTACTTATCTAATAATGCCATATATATATTATCTAATTTGTTGTGAAAAACACTACTTATATATGAATAAATAGATATTTTTTTCTTATGAATAAACAGATTAGTTTTTTTTATCAAAAAACTTTATTTATGCAAGTACTATTTATTGTTGGCAAGAAAAAATTTTGTGGCTCTTTAAAAACTTTGAAATTTTGTAAATTGTAATTTTTGACTCTTCCAACTCAAAAGGTTGCCGACCCCTGTGCTAGGGAGAACTGAAGGGGGTATGAAAGTGGGCAGTATGTGTTGAACAATAAGTGATTTGCAGGGGGCAGTATATACGAAGAATAGAAGTGTGAGGGGTATGGCAGGGGGAAGTATGTACAGGAGAGCAGTGCGGAGTGTATGACAGTAGGTAATATTTGCCAGAGAGAAATACAGAGGGTTTAATGAGATGATTTGTTCAGTAGAGAAGAGCAACAGTGTATTACAGGGGGAAGTATAGACAGAAGGACATTGCCTTGCCAGCCATGCTAAGTGTTGGTCATTTGTATTTTCTTGGTCACTGACTTTTAACAAGTATAAAGAGCATATGCATTCCAAGGTCAGGAAAAATTCTGCATTAGGGATAAGCGAGTTATTAAAACTCGATCTCGCTGCGAATTCAGCCTTTCTCGCTTACCCAAATTGTAAGCAAGAATGGCTGGAGTAAATTCGACGATCGAGCTCGAATTTAAAAAAAACTAAAAATTTTAATTTAAAATTTAGAATTAAAAAAAAAAAAAAAAAAAGATTGCATGCTGCGCTGATCAATGAATACAGCGCCGGCTGCATTCATTGATCAGCTCAGTATGCGATCCCCGGCACCAGAGGGTAAATGGGTTAAAAGATTCCGCAACCTCAAGAAAGAAACCTCAAGTGCTCTCTGATTGACTTTCTCTAGTGCCGGAGATCGCAAACAGGGTTCCCAGGGCTGCAAGAATAATTGCAGCTCTGAGAATCCACTGTCATCCCGAGGCACTAGAGGTTAATTAACCTCTAGTGCCCCAGGGAAAGCAAACAGAAGGATTCCCAGGGAATCCCCTGTGAAACCTCCTGTTATAATTTCTTTAATCTTCTGATGGTTTCGCCAAATCAGTTCACTGAAATTTCGCGGAACCATCAGAAGTTCGAGGAATTTTTTGCGAGAATACCAGAGCCATTCTTGCTCATCCCTATTCTGCATTGTAGAACATAGAACACTGAGCCAGTCCTATCAGTCTCTGTACAGAGAAGCTGAGACTCTAATGTCCCTCCACATTCACACACTATTATAAAATATTTATATATTTCTGACATATACCACAGTGCTGTACAGAGTACACTGAGCCAGTCCCATCAATCTCTGTACCAGAAGAGCTTACACTTTAATATATAGACGGTCTCTTTTTTTGATTAGGTAAATCTTAGACTTGTGATTGTCGTCTATCCAACAATCCATTCTTTCCTCCTGCTCGGCACAGCTGCATCAGTTCCACATGGTGTGAAAACTTTCATTTCCCTTACTCTGCTTGGGCCCGCTGGCTGGTATCAGTACATATTTTATCTGACTTTATTTCATAGGCAGTGCCTTTGAGCTCCTCAACCCTGGCTGTAATTCATTGATTTTGCCGGCTCCTCCATTGTGTTCCACCTCATGGATCATCTTTTTCCTGGGAGACAAATACATTATGGAAAGACTTTGCAAGTGTCGGAAGCGGGAGAAATGTAAAATATGGAGATCACAAGTTCTCTCTGGCTGCGCATCCCAACTCATAAAATCTTGAAGTTTGCATTTTCATGAGTTTGGCACCAACATAAATATAAAAAAGAGGCCGCAGGCTTACCTGGGCTGTGCAAAACCAAGAATGGAAGTGGACGCTGCAACCTGTGAAATACACCAGCCAGGAGGCATCATGAGGCTTCTCTTGCCACTGCAAGTAGATATAAAGCCTTCATAAAATTGCATTTATTTTCTTAATGGCTTACATATCATAAGAAATTGCCATTTTTAGAAAACTTACTCTTATTTTCACCTTTTTCTATTCTTTGCTACTTTTAAGTTCATTTCACCTTAGAATCAAATTTAAGCTCCTGTGCTTTGCCTTTAAATCCCTCCACAGTTCATGTCCAACTTACATTTCTGACCTGGTAAAAAAGTACTCCCCTAGCCGCTCTCTCCGCTCCTCCAATGACCTACTAATGACTTCCTCACTCATAAACTCATCACACGCACGTTTACAAGACTTCTCTAGAGCTGCCTTGACTCTCCGGAACAGTCTTCCTCGTCCTATTCGGCTTGCTTCTACTTTCTTCTCATTTAAAAGAGCTCTCAAAACCCATTTTTTCAAACTTGCCTACCCATCTTCTGTTATTTGAAACCATCACTACTTCCCACCACTACATATCCCCTCTTCTATTGTGTCTTACTCCCCCAAATAGATTGTAAGCTCTTCTGTGCAGGGTCCTCTCCTGCTGTGTCACTGCCTGTATTCATCCGTCATTTGCAACCCCTATTTAATGTACAGCGCTGTGTAATATGTTGGTGCTATATAAATCCTGTATATATATATATATATATATCCCATAATAATAATAATAATAGAAATATATTTTTTCTGCAGGCTGCCTTTTGCCTCATGCACCCACGGGATGGATATGTGGAATTTCTCAGGGTGTGTTTCTAATGTTTACAACATTGGACCATGTTTTGTAAAGCTGTCTCCATCAAAAGCCCATTCATCAGAACAACCCAGGAACACAATTGGGAGACACAGACAAAGCGTTGTCACCCATTAACAGGAATTGCCATTTCACAGACAGGGCTTAGTAGAAATATGGCCTCTCATCAATAGGAAATCTATGTCTTGCAGCACCTCTGCACTTCTTAGTTTTTCTCCTTAGCCAAGTTGGTGTGCTGCACTACGGTGATATAAGAAAATGTTGCAGGGGGCCATGAATATCATCATTGTTAGAGGTCTACGGCTTGTGAAGCAGCAACTGACCACACCCAGGGCTGTTTTTTTTGTCCGAGACACCCACCTATGTCAGGGCCCCCTTGGTCTACCATCTTCGGTCTTCTTCTTTCTTCTTCTGGCTAAATAACCCAAACTCGCGCTGCACAGGTGCAGGATTTGGAGAAGTAGCTTGCTATAGAGGGGGAAAAAAAGAGCCGATCTCACTGTGCATGCATGAGATTGGAATCTCTTTCCCCTTAGTGAAAGAAAATGCCGGAGATTGGGCATGAGTAGAAAGAACAGCCAAGAGCATCCCAGTATGCGTGACATAAGTATCCCTAGGGGGCTCTACACTCCCATTTAATTTTGAGGAGGAAGTGCCTTTTAAAAAAAAGGGTGTTGCATTTAAAAAAAAAAAAAAAAAAAAAAAAAGAAGAATTTTTTTACTTTTCATAAAAGGGTTGTCTATCCTTTATATAAAGTGAAAACTTTGAGTTTAGGTCCGCTTTAAAGGTGGTAGCCCCCCCTCCTTTATTTTTATTTTCCTGCATTCAATTTTGCTGACCCTGATTGAGTGATCAAAGGACAATGCACCCATGTACAATACTGCATTCTGTTACCGCATTGATTGGGTGTTTTTGCATTTCCATCTACTTCACCAACAAAACTTTTTCAAAACTTTCCTGTGTTTGCTGTGACCTCTGGCGGGGGCGATGGAGAAGGGAGGACGGATGTCTCATTACAATAACGCGCTCAATCACTGTCTGCCGCCCCGCATGCTTTAATCGCTGTGCATTCACACAGGTATCTTGCTCTGTGACAGGCATGATTAAAGAGTGGATTAATTATTACAACAAGCAGAGCGGCGGCTGAGTATTTTGTCGCTTTTCTTCACTGGATTGGAAGTATTGTTGAATCTTCTGTTCTTTCTGTCAGGTGTGCCGGAACGCCCTTGGCATCTCCTGCACAATTCAGCGACGCACAGAAACGTCTTACAAGATCATGGGGTGTGAAGGCCGCAGCCTTGACAAGGTACAATATGTGAGACTTCAGAATAATTTGTATCTTATAGAGCCTGGAGAATAGGAAATGGAGGCTTCATGGCCGTAGAACCAGGATGTGTATTTTAGGTGTATCTATGGGAAAAAAAACAAGCTAAAGGACAAAACATCAAGATAGAAAGTAAGCTGAACTCTAGGCAGCACCTTTAAAGTCCCCTAAAATCCCCTTCCCTGTGTCCCCTGGGACGTTTGTTAGTTTGATTCTGTACTGTGCATTTCTTTTTCTTGGCCATCATAAATCATTACAGGGGCAGCAAATGATCTATTCTCAGAAACCAGGAGTGAATATCAGTGCAGGGAAAATAGGGAATGATCTCTCTATTGCTCTCACAGCTCAGCACAGTACCCCTTCCTTATCTCCTGTGTCATACTTGGCTCTGATACCCTGCAGACACAATATAGCATACAAGCAACCCTTTATCTCTCCCATTTTTTGAAGTTAAAACAACCTGTTCCGGTTTATTAAAACTCTTGGAAAACCTAAAATTTGCTCATACCTCAGCATTATATTGAGTCTGAGCTGTGTGGTCACTTGGTTAGTAGAGGCGGCATAGCTCTGGCACGTGGTTAGCACAGAAAGTACAATCCTGACACATCGTTAACACAGGAGATACAACCCTGGTGCATGGATAGCACAGGAGGTACAATCCTGGCACATGGTTAACACAGGAGGTACAACCCTGGTGCATGGTTAACACAGGAGGTACAACCCTGGTGCATGGATAGCACAGGAGGTACAACCCTGGTGCAGGTACAACCCTGGTGCATGGATAGCACAGGAGGTACAACCCTGGTGCATGGATAGCACAGGAGGTACAATCCTGGCACATGGTTAGGACAGGAGGTACATCACTGTAGTACCACAAATGGCAAAAGAATAGTAACACCCTATAAAATGACCAGATGACTAAATGTATATTAGAACAGAAAGAAAATAGCTGAAAGGGTCCAGGACAGCACAGATGGGGAGGAGAGGGTTGGATAATCGTTACAGTCCATCACAGTGGAATTGAGGTGGGCACAAGATACCTGCTGTAACTTCTAATGCATGTTGTGTGGATGTTGCAGTGTGCAGGAAAATGAGACCAATCACTTTCAGCACAGGCGATGACTATGCACAAGAGTGCAAAGAATAAGAGGCTGGGTTCAGTTTTAATTCAGATAGTTTTATGTAAATGTTGACTATCATTCAATCATATCACCATTCACCACAATCAATTCTTTGTCATCAGTTAATTGTAATCAATTACAGTGCAAATTGATCATCTTTGTTGATCAATATTCCATGCATGGTATGCAATCCCAAAATGCAAATGTTTTAGTAACTGATCAAGGGGTTCAAAAACCCACCAGATATTTGTATTATTGATAAAAGTTCCAACCTGACCAACTCAATCACTTTGTAGTGGAGTCAACTCAGAAATTAAAATATGTTTTATGGTCTATACTATGAATAAAGGGGCTGCTCCAACAAATAGTAAATCCATTTATTATAAATACATTTTTGTATACAGAGAAACAGAATGTCCAAGTATTCTTCCTTCTCTGCCAAACTCTGAGAATGGATGATGTAACAATCATGGTCACCACATTTATTATTATATTGCTATATTTATCTGGAGTTCTCAGTATGGATCAGCCAGTGGGCTATGAAATTAGACATGTGAGGTGGATGTGCTCACTGGTGACCTTGGAAAAATATATACTATTATTTTTTTCTAACTATGCTTCCACTTGTCAAAGATTGCATTTTCGATATAGAATTTTAAGATTATATTGTATTATAATGTTATAAAATTGAATGTTAATATTATTATGGTAAACATGAAATATTGTATTTAGTATTTTACATTTTCCAGTTATCTCCCTGCATGTGGCAAACCACCAGCCAGGCTTACTATCGTATTTGAAATAGATGTGAATTGCAGGATATCATATTGCAAACAGGTAAGGGGCCCTTTCTTGCTCTTTGCTCAGCACCTGTCTTGAAATTTAATTTGCAGGCACCATTGCAAAGTCAGTAATTGGCTTCATTGTTAGCCCAAATCACACTACAAATTAGGTTTATAAAAAAACATTTGATATGACTTTGTTACATGCAAAGAAAAGCAAATGTTGTTGTAGATCTTTAGAAACTTAAGAGAAATCTGCAATGGCCTGGAAAGACCTTCAGTACTCTGGCACCACTGGTGACAATGGAAGTTTGTTGTAAAACAATTGAGAGAACAACGGTGAGCATTGTCATTTGCTTGTTGTTAGGCGTCAGGGATGCCCCTAACACCATCAGCCAATAAGAACTCTCATACAGTGGTGAGCGTTCCTATTGCTTTCTGATGTTTAAACAAAATGATAAAATGGTAGATCTAGCTCTCTGATTGCCCTATTACTCCAATTTTGCCGAAATTCCCATTTTCATGGCGTGGGAAGCCAGTGAGTTTTTTTTTTTTATACCTGAAGCCTTTTCTGTACAAATCACTATATCACTACCTTTCCTGTGCTGTATGACCCTACTTTATTCTCTAAAAACAAAAATTATTGCAGCAATTCATTTTTTTTTCAACTCTGAAAAGCTCCTGGGCCAAATGAGATGCACCAAGACAATCAAAAAAAAAATGCAAACCAAGCTAGCTCCACATTTGTACATCTTCCAACTCTGTGCTCACCACCTTTGCCACACATTAGTTTCCTCAGGACCCCCCTGTCTGTTCAAGGGAAGAATGAACTTTTAATGCCTGCTCGTCAGCTAGATTCAACTGCTTTATTAAGCAAGTGAGGAAGTCATTAGTAGGTCATTGGAGGAGTGAAAAGAGGGGCTGGGGGAGTATTATTCCACCAGGTCAAAAAAATAAGTGGGACAAGAGCTGTGGTGGGATTTGAGGACAAAGGACAGGAGCTTGAATTTGATTCTAAAATGGAAGCCAGGTGAAATGGAAGCCAATAAAAAAAACTACAAAGAGAGACCGCAGGCCGCACAAGTTGAGTTATGGGAAGGATGGCTAAGTCTGGCTGCAGAATTCATAATAGATTGTAGTGGGGTCGGGTTAGTGGAATACCAGAGGAGAAGATGTTAAACTAGTCCAGACCATTCCTATTCTGCTCTTTTATACTAACCCCGGTAACTCTTTTATACTAACCCCGGTAACTCTGTTAACTCTGTTACTCTGATCTTAGACTGTTGTGGCAACACATATTGCCTGCCACCTGCCCCAACTTCTGGCCATCTAGACCACGATTTCGCAACCCAACCAACTCCCACCAGCAAAGCAGCCCAGTGGCCACTAGGGTCAATGGCCCATCAGACTTAGACTACGCACCTTAAGTAATCCAGTGCCAACTTTACCAAGCTCACTATTAAAACTGGGGCTGTCCAAATTTCCTAAATTTCCTAAGAGCACTGTACCTAGAGGTTCGACTTGTTGGCAACTTGTAGGTCTTTTTATCCGAAATACTCAACTTTCTGTACAACGTTCTGTACAAAGTTCTGTACAACTGTGATTTTCTTTTCTTCCTTTCTTTTTTTGCTTTCTTACTTTATACTTACCTTGCCTCTATGTTACTACTTACTTTTATGCATTATTGACCCAATATGATTCAGCTGCATACAAAATCCCATTTCTCATTACTGTTTTGTATTTTCCGTTCTTTTTCCTGTGTGGATATTCCAGTTGCTATAACATTTGTTCCCCTCTTCTATGCAAAGCAAATAAAAAGAATTTATTAAAATAAAAGTTCTCATCTCAATGTAAGTCTCAGAGGTCATACTCCATAATGCAGCTTTTTCTGTGACTTAATTAACAGCTCTGTTGTATAAAGCAGCTGAGAGGATTATAGAATTTGATGTGCCCCCCCCCACATCACGTTTAAATATGGATCCCATTAATAGTAGACGGACGCCAGGGAATCTCCGATAAGATATTGCTAGACAATGTCCTGACCCGTTGGATGAAATGTGTTCTGAGTCATCGAGAACATGTTGTATTGAGCTGATGTTCATAAATATATAATAATGGTGAATTATTTCTGTTGTTCAATCAGTAAATGTCTGCACATATAATGATTTATCACAGCTGTAAGATTTCACATACTATAAGACTGAGTAGTAAGAATATTGAACATTCAAACCAAGTTAAAAGGAAATCCAGCCGACAGGGTTTTTTGGTTTTAGGTTGACTAAAGAAAATGTAAATGTCCCCCTAGTCCTTGTTGCAGACATACTAATAAACAGTAGTGAGGGGAAGCATGCCTGGGTTTAGTTTCAGTAGGGTTCCACTTAAGTTTTTAGACGTTTGCCAAACTCATTATTTAGGTTGAATCCTATTGAAGTCAACTAAGGGAGAGTGAGAGAGAAGAAAGTTCCCAGCCACCCTTCCAGGAGGTTTGTTGGTAGTATAGGAGTTGGTGTTTAGGATCCTCAAAGGGCATTCTTTTTGGGTTGTGGACCCACTTTGGGTTTGGTGTCCAAAAGCAACAAAAATGTTGTAAGTAGTTGAGTAGCGAGGCCAAAAACTTTAGGCAAGGGGCTGCAAGGGTAGTTAGACTTTCCTGAGGAGGTGTGTGGCTGTTAGGAACAAGAAAGACAGACCCCAAGATGGTTGTTGGTGGTAGTGGACGCTCCCAAAGATCTGTAACCTTCAAGGGAAAAAAGGTCAGGGTTAGGTTATGTTTTGGATTCAGGCAATATTACAAGTATTATTATTAATACATGGTATAAATTTCGGCTTGATCCGAAGGTGCAATCACACACAAATCTCACCCCTGCAATCAGGACCGGAAGGGAGAGGGAATCTACCAGCCCCTAGCTGGCTGAACAAGCCAAAGGAAACTTTGGAAGCCAAGTCAAAAAAATTAACGTAAATGCATGAAGATGCCAAATACTACAAAGCATTTAAAAGGACCTGGATGTTCTTCTGTCAAAGGAAAGAAAATGGCCTTATCCAAACTGCAGACAGTAAGAAGTGACAAATTGTCTAAAATATCATTTACTGGAAACTTGATGATTTGGACATAAAGAACCTGATTTATTAAAGCTCTCCAAGACAGGAGAAGATTAGTAAGACTATTATGGGAGAATCTTGGTGATCCAGCAAACCTGAAATGGATTTTTTTTTAAAATTAGCTATTGTTTTTTTAATCTTGGACTAGATCCATTTCAGGTTAACTGGATAACCCAAGTTCTCCCATGATACTACAATCTTGGAGAGCTTTAATAAATCAGGTCCATCGTGTTGATCATCCAATCTCCATTCTCCATTGGAAAGGGTTGTAACTTTAGCCAAAATTTATTTCAAGCTGGCCCCAAATTTCACCAAACAGGCTGTTTAGGTGAACTTACAAAAAAAAAAAAATTACATGGCTTTTTTTTTCATGTGATCCTAATTCACACACTGATGTTGATCATGTGAATTTGGTATAAAAAAGGGTTATGGTGAGCATTAGTGTTCAGGTTAGACTTCCTCTGTTCTTCGATGTCTAAAACAGTTTTCTCAACCAGGGTTCCTCCAGAGGGGTTCATTGAGCAATGAGCAGTTTTTCACCCTCAGGTCAGTTTAGGTGACGCCAATGATCTTTCTGGCTTACCGTAAGGGTGACATTCTTCATGTAAGAGGGATTCTTCCCACTGACCACCATGCTAATATACTGTGATCTTGACATAGTATTTAAAGAAGGAGTTCCCTGAAGACCTGAAAGTTATTTTAAGGCTTGAAAAACACTGCTCTAACATTTTGATAAAACATTGGTTCAGGTTTCTGAACTTTTATTATTTTATGGTTGACTTTTGGTTGAACTTGAGAGTCATGCCATTTGTAACCTAATTATATTACTATGTTCTGATAATTTATTGACACAATAATAAGCCCAGAATGGTTGAAATGAGCTATGTAACCCTCTAGTGTAAAATATAGCCCATTGTACTTTTAGGAAACCACCAAAAACACATTTTATGGTTCTACACACCAATGCTTTTCATCAAATTAAGTCCATTTCATTCATTTTAATCCAGCAAAATCACATTGGAACTTTTTTTTTTTTTAATAGAAAATATAAAATTGAAGTAGAAGACTGTAAAATAAAATTGGTTTATATAATACAGTCTGTCACTGTACTAATTGTATACTTTTTTTGGAGCTCCATCCCAAAGTTCCACTTCAACACCTAGATTCCAAAGCACGATAATAGAAAATTGCATCAAAGCACACAGTGAAGCTGTAATGTGGGTCAGCAAGCGTCTGGTTGAGATGAATGCCATTGATTGGAGTATTATATTATATGATCGTTTTCTCTCAGTGAAACCTGTTTGATTGGGACGGCGGATTGCCATTATATTGCTAGGAGGCTATTTAAAAATATCATTATGGTGTCTACTCCCTCTCTGCCAAATTCCTGCGTATTGTACAGAGCGCTGCGAGTCTGCAAATAATACCGAGCTATTATTGCTGAACTGAATGCCAGCCCAGTGCAAGGGGAGTCTGTACCGCCAACATTAGAATAATCACCTCAATCAGCCATTTATTGGCATGCAGCTCAGCTAACTACGCATATCCTGACATAGGAGAAAATAGAATGAATTGGATCCAGGTTATTTTTAGTTTACATTTACTTGTTATATAATTAAAATTTTTTATATATTTAAAAATCATTAAAACATATTCTTCAATAGCCACAAGGGATATAAATTCTCTCTGTGTGTTGCAAATGCCTTTGCAAAAAACAGCAGTAACATTTACATTGTGCGATACATAATCTGTGCAGGAACAGAGCTGTAGGAGGGACCCAAAAGCTTCACCCACCACTGACGGAAAACTACAGGAGGAGGCGGAGATCAGACCAGTCACCAACCACAAGGACAGAAGCAGTAGTGACCGGTCTGTATTACAGGAAGCTCATGTTTAGAGGGAATATTTCCTGCTGAATTATTGCAGCGATCTGGAAGAAATACACAAAATCTACAAAGATTATGAGAATTGGTATTTTTGGTAATTCTGTGAAAGTTATGTTTTAAATCTTTATTTTTGGGGAAATTGTAATCCATTTTGTAATTTGCTCTGCCTCATTGATCAATAAAAACAGAACCTCCACCATTCTCACTGATGATTGGGGAACTGGTTCCCTGTGCCAAAAGGACCCCTTTACTAGTCCATCAAAAATGGGGTGAATTGCCAATATCTTGGCGAGATGGATAAACCCCTGGCAAGATTTCACCAGCAATATGACAGCGGCATTCTGCCTTTCTGCCCTGCAGCTTTCCCCGGAAGCAGAAGCTTTTAGAAAGTAATTTTCCTGCAGGCAAATCCAAATAAAATATTACTGAATCATTCTGAAGCTTTAAAGAGAAGTATTAAATATTAAAAGTCCAAGAATTGCACCTTGGTCAGCTGGAAAGACGTTCCCAGCCCTGTCAAAGCTACGTCGGATTAGACTGGATAAAGTGGCATTTACTTTTTAAAAATGCTGTCACACGCCGGCAAAACGCAATTATACATGGACAGCTGTGACCCGGCAGACCTGCGAGCGCTGCCAGGGCCCTCCAATCCTTTTTACTTCTTTTTAGATAACAAAGTTTAATTTCAACATTTATGTCAAAGCACACAGAGCCGTCCTTGCAGAATTCATCGGAATAAATAAAGGGTGAACTCAGAGAACGGAAAATTAGTAAGGAAAGGTTTTTTTTAAGGGGGTTGGGGATAATTTGTCATGGTAAATGGGCACTATTGAAACAAAACTCCATTAAAATGTCACCAATTGCAGATAAATAAAACAACAAAAGCAATGATAGGGGGATATGATAAACACATTGCCCATTGTTTGCTTTTATACACCCCGGCTTAACTCACCTGGAGGTAGCAATCACCTCCATATATCATGTTTAGAATACACATGACATACAGAACATCAGTATGGGTTTACCCCCTTCGCATCCTCCATCTTTTTATAAAAACTGATGCCAATCAGAGTAGTTTCCAAACATTTGGGCAATTATGCAGACTTGAGGTCTTTAAGTCTGCAGATGAACATCTTCTGCTGCTATGTTCTTCTGCAGTACCATTTATTTAATACTGTAATTATCAGATTACTTTTTTTTTACATATTATACCCCAATCAGATCTTATAACCACGGAGGCAGATATGGAACACGATGTAGGTTTGCTCAAAGTTCCATGGCAATGCTGAAGAGTACAAGAACCATGTATGGTACTATGGAGAAGCAGGGTAGATTTACTATCTCCTTCTTATATCTAAAACTGCTGACAGATATAGGACACTGAACTGTAAATTCTGCTGGCTGATGAGTGGTCACTGCTCACAAAGTATAGTGGGGATTCTGGACTCATCATGGCACCTGACGACAGATCCTTTGCAGCCCTTTATTATAGGGTCACAGGCTAAGAAGTACCAAGGAGAGGAGAGGGAGGTCTGAGGGTATTTTAGGGTGCTGGCCAGAGTTTAGCTTTAGGTTTTAGTTGCTGAGGAAAGGAAAAGAGAAGATGGGTGTATGATTTAAAACTTTTGACTCAAGTAGCAGCTTTCATTCAAGTTTTCTGATCGATCAAAAGTCCCTTTTCTAGAATGACAGGTTTGCTTTGATATAACAAATGTTTATTCTTCAAAAATGTTACACAATAGCGGATCCACATTTTGTGAGGCTGAGGATGGGTCTGCAGGTAGACGAATGTGCATTGGTTTCTGTGAGCAGCCAGGGTGAATATTCACAATTGTCCTCTAGTATAGGAGAAAAACACTGTGTGACAATTCTCTTTGAGGCCAATTATGGCTGTCAGGAAGAAGTTGTAGAGGGAAAAATGAGGACACAGAATCAGTTCAGCGTACTTTACAAAATGACAAACCAGATCTGTCCTGGGAATAAAACATACGCTCGCTGTCTGATCAGAAGCACTGTGCCAAGGCTGCGGAGCACTCGGGTCGCTCAAATGCCATCACGATTTCAGTGCCAGGGCTGAGATCCAACTAGACGTTTCTGGGATGCTGTATTGAGGCAGCTGCTTGGGTTTATCATCAGGCCTTTAGCCAAAAGACTGAGTATTGAAATATATATATATATATATATATATATGAAATCCATATAATTCTGCCAACGGATCGTTCTTGTGTATTACCCAACTCTGCAAAGTTATGAAGTCAAAGAGAGACACCCTTAACTAAGGGTCACAGGTCAAAGTAACAAACCACCCCTGGGTTTTTCACCTAAAAAGATACTTAGAGAATCTAGGGTATTTATATTGTAAGTTCTGTCCTAACTAACAACTTCCTTAACAGTAAGAACTATGTAGAAAAACCATAGACCTAGAGGAGGTTTCATTGGAAAGAATGAAGAAGGTTTTTTTAGTACACAGTGTTAAATAAAAAAAAAATAAACCCTACTTGTCAGGAAACCTGCAGCTCCCTATATCACCTGCTGGTGGCACTGTTTATAGCACACCTTGCATGTACTTCCACTGGCAACCAGCATGGGGGGGTGACAGTGGGGGGGGCTTGCTGCAGAATTCCTGACACTACTCCTGAAATCCCCTGAAGGCTACCTAAAGAGCATTTAGGCTTCTCACTCACCATGGGCTCACTGGATAGGTCACATTGACTCCTTCCCCCATTGTACATCCCCCTTCCAGGCTGATTCTACCCTGGAGCCTCCAGCTCCATGGAATGATTGCCCTACAGATAAGGGCACTGTAACACAGCACAAACTCCTACAATCCAGCACACGAGATGTCTGATTTCTATACCTCCTACGTCCACTGAAGAAGCACTCCTGTGAAACGTGTTGGTATAATAGAATTCCTCCTCTCCACGAATTCAGTACTCTACCTAATAGTTGGCTTTACTTACTAAAACATTAATTCACTTGTAACCTTTTATAACAGCCAGCTGGTTATCTGTTAGCAATAGATTGTAAATAATAAAACTACAGTTAAATGAATTGCATATACTATGTACTAACACAATAAAACCCCCTTCTCCCTCTCTAATAGAAACTGCACTAGGTCTTTGATTTTTCTACGTAGTTCTTCACCTAAACACTTATCGCTGCCCCCAGAGGGAGCACCATCATGGAGTGAGGGAGGGCCAGCAATCATGTATCTGGTACCTTTATTCTTGTATAGTTAGGTTAATAAGTTGTTGTCATTTCAATGAGTTATTTTTTAACCTTTACAAATCTGCAATAAATTAATAGTTGGTGATTATGCCATACATGTCATTGTGTACCCACCTCCTGGTAAAGTGTGACAACTTTCTGTCCATGCCTCCAAACCTATATGTATTGGAGAAATAGGATAACCTATGCCTTGTAAATAACAGGCTATAAGCACTTTTCTTTATTCTGGGAGTTAAGGTTACTGGAACATCAGAAGCTTACTGAGCAGAGGCACTGATTAATCTTCCATGAGTCTGAGGGCCTTGCGCACATTGGTCAGTTTGATCCCCTGGTGGAATTCACTGTTCACACCTGTTTGGTAATGCTGCAATCTTTCTGGGACAAAAAGTTATTTTTTTCAATTTTATCCTGTGTAGTCAGATACAACAAACCTATTTCAACGAACTGCATGATGTCCCGCACCAGACTTCATTAATGATGGACCAAAAATGTCATTCAGTTTCGGATTTCAAATGGCGTGGAACAAGGAGAGAAAATCTTGGACTGCATGGTTTGAGGCAGAGAACATCCATGTGTTAGTTTGCAGCTAGACCCCTTTATTCACCTGCCCCTTTATCTATGTACCCAAAGCTTCATACCTCTTTCTTATAAATAGCATTTATGTACAGTATGCCTATACTTATACATATACTTAAACCAATTCATGATCTTAAAACCCAGCCTCGACATTACCCAACTTTTTTGCCTTTTCTTTTTTTACTACTATATGCTAAGTTGTTTTGTTTTTTATCATGCTTGAATGTTATTTGATGTTTCTTGACATATAATAGTAAACTGTTGTAGTAATGTAATTGATGGACTCCAGCATATACTGTGTATGCTCAGGTATGAACTGAGATTTTTTACTTTGTTCACCAGTAGATGATGTTGTCTATAGAGTTTGTTACACATTTTATATTAACTAAAACCAAAATATTTAAAGATTGCAGATTTGTATAAATGAACATTTTGGATTTTCCATCATTTTTAATCCCGAAGACAATGATCGCCAATAGGGTTGTTCTAATTTGCCTTTGATCAGTTCTAAAGACATTCAGCCTTACTAGCCCATAAATCATGGATTCTGCAATGCAAACTTAATTTAGGTTCATGAGGAAACAATGCTGGTGGCTCGTTTTGGATTCAGAAGAATAATAACTGCAGCCAAATGCAGTGCCATGGAAAGAACACCCAAGAGTAGAGGGGAACATTGCGCTATTCAAATAAAGGAGGAAATGTGTACAGCAGGGTTACAGGAGGGGGCACCTTATGAAACTTGGAAGCAAACATTGAAAAAATGCAAATCCTGCCATTTTTAGCTTTTTTAGGAAATAAAATTTTGGTTTTTGTTTTCCACAATAATAAGACAAATTGGTCATGAGTCAGTAACTCAGAAAAAGAAAAAGCAGCCCCCTTTTAGAAGTTTACAAATTGGGTACCAAACCTCCCCTCTATCAAAAAACACTGGCCCTAATGCTGGCCTTGGTGCTTACCTTTATATTTATGGATATAAAGAACTAACAATCTCTGGAGTTTATTGGATGTGTTATGGTTTATACTGGATTCATGTAAGTAGAGACATCTTTTGTATTACATAACAGTTCTTAATTAAACTTTTGTTCAATATTAGTTTTATATACTTTTATTATTTAATATTACTTTTTCACATAGAGAGGCATGATTCCATCTGTTGGCCATAATTCTAGAACTGCCTATGCTTGGCTTTAATGGGGATTCCATGGTCAGGTACTTATTTGTCCTAAACTTGGTATGAGACCTGTAGTTACCATGGCTTGGTCTCAGAATTAGGCATGCACAAATAGTTGTGTTCAGAATAATAGCAGTGTGTGTAAAATGAAATGAATAAAGCCCCAAAAATCTTTATTATAGCTTTTATTTCCATACACACAAATACACTGGGAACAATACACATTCTATTCCAAATCATAACAAAAAGAAAGAGTTATCAAAGATTTATCAACTTTGTGTTATTCCTTTAAAGTACGTGAAGAAAAGGGAATATTAGTCTGTATAATATAATTAGTTGTATAATAATTGTTTCTGAGAACTGCTGCACATCTGTATTGCATGGAGTCGGCCAACTTTTGGCACCTGTGAACAGGTATTCCAGCCCAGGAGCACAACCATAGGCATATGATTTTAAATTACACTTGCAGCATAAATTCATGTTCAAACATGAAGAACTGTGCATGTTAATCTGCAATTTGCATATGTCAAGCAGTAAAAATCACAACAATATTCTACTATTCTTCTAAAATATGAAATGCTTGCTGCCTACATGACCAGGGTAGTTAAGACCTTGCCAACTCCCATACCAAAATTTTAATAACAAGGACTCCTACCTTCCTAGACCCCAACCGCTCCTAACTCTGCTTAATCCACCCCCTCCCAAGTTATAGGTTTGGGCAGGCGGGAAACTTTTCCCTCCAAAAAACTGTCCCCTAACTTCCGTCCTGACCCTTTATAACCCTTCCTACACTCCACCCTTACCTTCCGACCCATCCTGACCCCTCCTTACCTCTTTCTTCTCTAATTAACCCTTACCCCCCTGGGCTATTCCCTGCACCCTGTCATGCAGGCCCTATGCTTATCCTGCCTTGCTGCAGGCCTCTCTTTCTGTTCCTGCCTTCTTTATGGCTTATTATTTCCTCCAGAAACACAGATTATCTTTTAAACAGCCGAGCATTCAGCTCTCAGAATGATCTGTCCCTTCACTGTAAATTATTACAACAACAAATCATTTCAAAAATTCATGAATATTGTCGAAAAATGTCCACATTATAGAACTCTCCAGCATTCCTTCCACTTTGGTATGAGAAGGACACAGCTAATGAAACAATTGTACCTTTGCTACAGACAGCAGATATTTCTCTCTATATAGTGGGAATCTGTAACCGGATCTTCACGTTACACTGTTAACATTTATTTTGGAGCTGAGACTTTCAAAGACCGTGACAAATCTTGGTCTGGACTCTTCACATTATTCTGTGTTCTGCCGGGGAGGTCTGCAGGTTAGTTGCTCAGCCTTTGGCAGTAACATGGTTGATGACCATCATTAGGGAAGAGAAGGACGATAGGACAAAACGCACATCAGACATAGGAATGGAAATACTACTGGAAGGGGCAGTGCGCACAACAATGTTGTTTAGGTTTTATGTATAGATGCTTGAGAGTTAATCTGGCTGACAGTCTCTCCCACATATTGAATGAACACTTTTAGTGAGATCTGGTTCTGCAAACATTCTTTGTCCATTGTAAGGGGATCCCACCAACAATGCCAGATTTGTTATAATGTATATTATAAGATTACAAAGTGAGCAGACAGTGGGGAAAGTGAACGGATATGTGGGGTGTATCACCTGAGGGGTCAACAGCAAGAGGGGGAGGTCCTGATTCTCCTATATTGACAAAATTGTGGGGTCACCATCCCTAGACTGTGGAATGTATTAGTAGAGGGGTCACCATGAGGAGGGAGGAGGTCCTAATTCTACTTTACAGATAGAATTGTGGGGTCACCATCACTAGAGGGGTCACTAGCAGGAGAAAGGAGGTCCTGATTTCCCTAAAGAGAGAATTGTGGGGTCACCATAATTAGGGGGGCAATGATCAGGAGGTCCTGATTCCTTTATATAGATAGAATTGCGGAGTCATCATTAAGAGGCCATCAGCAGGAGGAAGGAGCTCCTGATTCCTCTATATAGTAGAATTGTGGGGTCACTATTGGAGTGCCACCAGCAGGAGGAACTAGACCCTGATTCCCCAATATAGATAGAATTTTGGGGTCACCATCACTTGAGGGGTCACCAGCAAGATGAAGGAGGTCCTGATTCCTCTATAAAGATATATTTGTGTGGTCATTGCTAAGGGGGTCACCAGTAGGAAGAAAGAGGTCCTGGTTCCCCTATAAAGATAGAATTGTGGGGTCACCATCACTAAAGGGGTCACTAACAGGAGAAAAGTTGTAAGGGGACAGAAGCGCCCCTGAGGACCAGCAGCTAATGAGAGTACTCACCTCTGTGTATCTTAACAATGGACTAATAGCTAGTTGTGCACAGTGGTTACAAGCTGCATTATCATTGGCTGGTGATGTCAGAGGAGACCCATAGAAATGCGCATTTAAGCACTCACAAATGTTTCCCTTGCCAACCATGAAAAAAAAAAACATTTCTATTCTGAGAGCAAACTTGTGAAATAAAAATGATTTTACAGCTATTACAAAAGACTTGGCTGAAGAGAAGCCGTCAGGATGCAAATTATACTATATCACAGGTTTTGATGTACAAGAATATGTAATGCGTGTACAAGGCAGGGTAATAATAGGGTAGGATGTGGAATTATACCTAGAAAATTGTACATCAGGAATAAGTGCTCCTTTTTTTTTCCCTCATTTGTGTTTCATGTCTGTGATTAATTTCAGACAGAAAAATGCAGGTATTACAGTTTATTGCCTAGTATGTGTGGCAGTGATATCCCTGCCAAGTTAAGTGGACCAATTATTAAAGTGTTGCTGCAACTTTTTTATTAGTTTTGTTAGTTGGGTTTTATTGCTGTCCCCACAATGATAAATTCTAAATGTGTTTCTTTTCTAAGCTTTCTCTAGGATAGAAATTTTTTGAAATTTTATTTTACACATATGAATTTGGTACACACGTATTTGCATGCATGTTACCCTCAATGCACCTTGACATGCAAACCACGTTTTATGCAATGCTTTGCAATTTTTCCTAATGGAAACCTGACATATCACCTGCGTTTACTGCGCTGCACCACAGAGCACAGCAGTATAAGGTTAACAAAAATAGTGCAGGTATAATTTTTGAATCCAAAAAGTGTGCAAAACTTTTCTGTGGTGCATTGGGTAGCCCTTTAAAAAAATAGGGAACCATAGCGCAGCACATGGCATCATGCATCATGCACCCATCTAATTGGATGAATGCACCGAGTCTGTGGAGCGTATAGAGTGTGAGCTCCTCAGGGTGGAGGTAGGAGTTTCCCATATATTCCGTGTATTAGAGTTGGCATTGATGTTTTCTACACTAAGTCTGTAGAGTATAAAGAGTGTGAGCTCCTCAGGGCTGGGGTGAGAGGTTCCCATATACTCTGTGAATTAGAGTTGGCATTGGTGTTTTCTGCACCGAGTCTGTAGAGTGTATGGAGTGTGAGCTCCTCAGGGGCGGGGTGACAGGTTCCCACATACTCTCTGTAATAAAGTTGGCATTGCTGTTTTATGTACCAAGTGTGTAAAGTATATGGAGTGTGCGCTCCTCAGGGGCGGAGGACGACAGGTTCCATATACTATGTGAGGTGTAATAATTAAATAAAATAAAAGTCTGTTCTGTCTGTGCTGAAAGACCTTACATTTTTATTGCTGTACAATAAAAAGTTTGCAGAATTGTGTTTCAGAGCCCTGCCGTTTCCTCACATCCCGCTGTCACCATCTGTGGGAAACAGACTATTGTGTAAACCTCTCTCCGGATTATCGCTCTCATTACCTGCTGTCAGCTCTGCTTAAAAATACATTTATTATTTCAGGGATTTGTGACCCATAAATAGGTCACTCAGAATCTCATTTGATTTGCTCGGCACCAGATTAAAATTATAACGGCAGATCCTGTTGGGTTACATTTCCATGAAACAAAATTAAAATGTTTCAGCCTGACCTCAGCCCCTGTGCGTTCCGCAACAAGTATTCAGTGTTGTTAAAGAAAGGAGACAAAATCTAGTGACAACACTTTCATTTTTTTATTTTGTACCGGGTGGCACATTGTGTGGATATGACAATGGGAAGCTCTTGTTTGTGAAATTCAATACATTCAATATTAATACTGAAATTGTTACAGAATCCATTCATTAAAATTTATCAGCTGAAAATATTATTAGTTTCAAATACCCCTCTAGGATGAGGGTGAATAAAACCACTCCCTACTACTACCCTCTCTATCAAATGTTTGTCAACCGCCATTTGTCTGGTTACGCGTTTCACTGTAAGGCTCCCTTAGGGGCTGTTGAGACGATAAATGTTGAATCAAATATGCCTTAGTCATAAGGTTTTGTGTCCCAGGATGCAAAAAGAGTGAATTAAAGGAGCTAACTGCCTGTTAGGGTGGGATCCCCATGTACGGATATTCCACTGACCATATGAGCATATTGGCTGGAAGCCTTACAGTGAAACGCATCGGCCCAGACAAATGGCAGTTAATAAACAATTGATGGCCTATGGTGAAGTCATATTTAGTCAGTAAAGAGCGTCGGGATTGATGCTACATTGATTTTGCCACAAGGTTCATACCATCAGTAGATGAGATATATCCCACATGACGAATCCTAGCCCAATGGCTTCTTTGATTCACCCATTTTTGCATCCTGGACAAACCTGTGAAACAAAACTTCATGTCAAGACGAAAGCACTTTGGAATCCTTTAGAAATTATTATTTTTCATCTCAATGACCCTTAAAAAAGCCTTACGACGAAACGCGCCAGAAACAAAGGGACAAATCACAATTAGCAAACAATAGTTTAATCGTATCTTGCTAAAAATTTTTGCTTGGATGCATTAGTTGATCTTTGTCTAGTAGGGTTGGTCCAGACCTTTGTAAGACTTATTCAGAGAGTTATCCCTTACTTCTGTATGGAAATAAATATAAGAGAGTTATCCCTTACTTCTGTATGGAAATAATTATAATCAGTAAGGAGCACAGGGGTTGCAGGTACAATCTTAGCTTCACTCAATGAGCCAGTGGGCTACACCTGAGGGGCCATGAGGTTGTTGTGTCTGCAGAGTCTGCATTGTTGTGTTTCCCTTCTGAATGGTATATAGCGTCCCATTCTTGCCCACCCCTAGAGTATAAATGGAGGTGGTAGATCGCGGTTTAGTACCACCCACTATAAACTGTTCAAACTCTGGGGAGTGCTGGGTGGCCGAGGTGCAACCCATGGGGACCTACCCAGGAACCATGGTTCCCTCTGCCTGTCCATAGTTAGTAAGGGAGGGATAAATTTTTGGTTTATTTTTCTTTGTGTTATTTATGTGTTTTTTTCTGGTTGATTAAATCATCATTCGTGTATTATTGCTCTAGTTTTTCCTTTTTGTAAAAATCACTGTAATATTGTAATTGGCATTATCTTTTTATACTTTTTTATAATATACTTTTTACTGTTTTAGATTTGAGATTTATTGGACTCCTTGACACAGGAATGGTGTTGTGTGAGTCTCCGTGCTGTAATTGATCGGGCAGCTTCCTGCAGGTAGGTGAGGAGGATTACCGGGATCAGCCTCTGGGGAGGGGTGCAGCTCGCTCAGGTGTCCTAAACTCGGATGATAACGAGCTGAGCGCCTGTCCTGGCCCAGGAAGAGTGCTTGACAACAAATTCTGAGACATCCCAGAAAATGCCAGACACAATGACACCACTGCAAATTCATTACAGAAATATTTTACTTTTCTTGGTAAAATTACAAAGTGGATCTGAGCTAAAGGAAAACAATGCATCTTTGCTGAATCATGAAAGGAAGCAATAAATTGTATTTGGTATAATTGTGTTAAAGTTGAACGCAAGTCAAACCACTCAATAGACATGTGAAAGAAATGCATTGGAACTTACCTGGCCAAAGATTTGAAATTCAGTTCATCGGGTCCTGACACAGGACTTCAAACAGCAGAGTCGGGTTGGTGACCTGAGTTTTCTTAAATGAAGTTGAAAAACACAGCCTGGTCACCTCCCCACCCACAACCTGTGATTGGACAATGAGCTGCTGCTGTTTTTTTTGGATTATAAATACTTCTTATTTGTGCCAACTACCCCCCAAAAACCCTTCAAACTAGGGAAAAAATATTTAGACACTTGTGTGTTGGATTTCTCTTGTTTCCAATTACCTAAATGTCCCCCCCATCAAATGAAATGGACAGCTGAAGCTGCATGTAGAGAACAGATCACCGGCACAGTTAAACATAGGGGTCCATTTTTTACCATTTATATAATTGCATACCTTGTGGGCAGGGTATGGAAGAGAAGAGCATGTGAGTTTGACAGGTCACATGATCAGACTCTCCCACCTTTTCTGATTGTATCAATATTTTTTTTCAATAAAGTGAACATTGTTTTAATGACACCCAAAAAAGTGTTGAAAGCTGCACTAGAGAGAAGCTCTGGACTGATGGATTTATGATTTAAATGCAACTTGTCTCATAAACTACTGGACCCCTCTTTTCTTGCATGCAGATCCCTTTATTATAAGATTTTCTTACTACTTTTATTGATTTTCTGCACTAAAATAAATAAGAGAATGCTAATGTGGTTCTACTGTTATGTTAGAATTGATTTTCCTGCAGACAAAATGTTAATGGTTTTCACATTTTTTTTTTTTAACCAAGTTACTGTGTATAAAGCATTCACTGATCGCCAGAAACTTCAATAATAAGGCTGATCCGAGGGCAAATATAAAAGACAATGCAGCTCTGTAATCATTAAATGTTGAAAATGCAAGTGGTGTATGAACCTTAAATTAGTATAGATAGAGAGATAGAGAAGCAGCACAATGGCCCAATCAGTGATCTTGTGCCAACAAGGAACATGCTGATGAGGGGGAGAGCAGAATGGCAAAGATGAGCTCATCAGTCTGCTGCTTATCCTTTTACTGTCCAATCACCAGTTTTAGGTGGGGTCCTTTCACTTTCAAGTCATCTTGCAGGAAGGGACAAGGATGATGCACATAATGCCAGCATGTGCCAGGTATCTTGGCATTCCACGGGCTGCCAGAACTGAATTTCCTAATTTCCTGTGTTGTCTGTTGTAAAAGAAGTGTCAGAAAATCACAGATAGCATTAAAAAAAATCTGTCAATGGGTTACGTCTCTTCTGGAAGGATTTGGTGAACATGTGACTCCAAGCCCCCATAGCCCCCATATTTCCCACTCTCCCTGTAGTCCCAATAGTCATAGATTTTTATTTTACTTTTATCTGTAAAATTCTTATAGAAGCAGCTGCTAAGGGGTCAGTTGCATTGGCTCACCCCCAGAACGACATCCCCCAAGAGCCCCCTCCCTGCACACAGTGAGCCAGGTGACTAAAAATGTGTTCCGTAGTCCAGGGGTGGATATAGGGAGGTGCATAGTGTGCCCCTGCCCCAGATCCTCCACAGCCAATAAGAGCCCCCAAGTGAGTTCTGCACAGGGGCCCGGTGTTGGCTACATCCACCACTAGGCAGGGAGGACAACACTGGTCTGGATTTCTGTGCAGGACACAGTGTGTGAAGTGCTCAGTTTATTTACATCAGTAAATAAACTTTTGTAAAATGAAGAACCAGGGAAATGCAATGCAGAGATTTCCTTTTCTTTTTGTTATCTCCCTGATATACAAATCAATGCCAAGTCTACAATCATACTGATGAGCAAAGTACAAATATCTCTGAATCCAAACAATCTCTGTTTTTCAACCACAATAATTACCCCCCCCCCCCCCCCCCCGGAGGATACAGATGACAGGGGAATTAGCAGAGTCTGAATTGTGATTGGCTCCTTTAATACAGAGTAGAAATCACAAATTCATCTCTCTGATATCTCCAATAATAATGTAAAGTCTGTTCCTTGACATTCTGTAATCTCCAATTCCTGCCAGTATGGAGAAGCCTTTCATCTCCCTCTGCTGAGCTGCGTCCATCTCATTTTATTCTGCTTGTTCAGCTAAGAATTTCAATGATGTGTTAGGGTTTGGTGGCCGGCGGCTTTGGGCTTTTGTTGAATTCCTATTCTTGTATTCAAAATCAGTTTGAAATTTTCGGGACGTAATTTACATTGCATTGATAGGTACGTTTGACCTGCAGCTGACATCTTTATGACCTTCATTTGACCTCTTTCAACTTGTTTCAAGCTGCTATTGTATTCTCATTGTCTTGTATGAGGGGGGAAGCAGTTCTAATACAAACAAAACTCATAAACATGTATCTCATCCTGCCAGTCTATGGACAGACTATTTTCCTTAACATGCCATTATGCAGATTTAAAACAAGCCATCATTGACCTCTCTAGCTCCTTGTACTGTAAATAGATTTAGTTCTTAAATATGAGAACCAAGATTCTGAAGTCAGTTTCAGTCAATTTCTAACAGTTTAGAAACATCTGCTGTGTGCGGCCGTTATTCGCTCTCTTAGAATACAGCTAAGATTTCTGTTGATACCTTTAAAGATGAATTTCTCCACATTGCCCACAGCTACCCAGGTGAATGAGGACTCTACTATAATAATAATAATATACTAATTTTATATAGTGTTATTTAATTTCATTGTGTTAGTGTACTGCCCTGGTCTGGCACCAGTGCCCACCAGACCCCAGTCCCCCAATCCAATGCCGCACTCTTCACCTATAGCAAGCCCCCGCTCAGCCTTGGGAGGGTAGTTACACTGTCCCAGGACACAGTTGCCCCCAGGACTTGTGTGTACAGGGGATGGCGTCTGGGGAAGGACTGACAAAGGACTGATTGTATGCTGCCCGTAACCCCGATTCTGCTTTGTCTTTCTCTTGGATACCTTGCCTGGTGGGTTGATTACCTGTGTATGACCTCTGGCTCTGTATTCTGGAATTATCTCTGCTGGAATTCTTTGAATAGCATTATCTGTGGACTCCTGGTCCTCTGTCAGTCCTTCCCCTGACTCCATCCCTTGTACACAGAAGTCTTGGGGGCAACTGTGTGCTGGGGCGGCACAACCACCCTCCCGAAGAACAACGGGGCCTTGCTTTAGGTGAAGAGTTCAGCTTCCCCCTGTGATATCTGGTGTGCACTGGTGCTGGACCAAGGCCTCACACTTTCCTCCTAAAAAGTGTTTTCTTCCCAGGAGACCTCTGAACCACAACCCTGCAGTGTTACTAATAGTTTATTGTTCCTGAGAACCTATCAATATTCTGATTCCCCCTTTCATCTAAAATATCCACCACTCCAGCCCGTCCTCCGTTCCCATGTCATCTGAGGCTGTGGCACGGAGCTGGGGGAACCTTTAAACTTTTTATTGCATTTGCTTCAAAAACATTTATGCTTGGCCGGAGGCCAGACCAATTATTACTGCTGGAGTGCGGTGGCTGTTTTTCCATTGCTAATAGCTTCTATCCATTCCAATGCAGGGAATTCCTTGGTGGTATTATCAGTGTGCGAGTGATTAATGCATTCCCTTTCGTGGACCGGATAACTGGCAATTATGACAGAAAAAAAACCTGCAATGATTCATAGCTTTCCCCACAAATCAAATCACTGCATCTATGTAACATCCGGCATATCATTACAAATGATGGTTTGCTTCTTTATACATTAAACTTTGTCAATGATTATTAAAGTGGACCTGTCATCGGCAGAGTTGGGAAAACTGGAGAGGAAACTCCAATTGCTCTTCTATTGCATTTTGCTATTTTTTTCAATACATGTTTTCTCTCTGGTTATCTTTAACTCTGCTGACATCAGAAGGTTCCATATCTGCTTTGTTCTTTTCTTGTCAAGTTTATTGTTGCTTGGTATTCTATTGCAAAAAGTAATAAAACAATGTATTTTTGTTCCATTTTGTGGCTTCCTATACTACACTCTGGGTAGGCCATAACCCATGCTCCCATCTCCGACTACAGCCTAGCAACCTTACATGGAATGCACCAATACCTGCAAACAGCTCCAAAACCTGGAAAAACATGCCATTGCCCTACTCCTCTACCACACATGGGTCACATGAAGGGTCTTTACATTTCCAGGAAGCATTGGCCTCTGGAGAAGGAACAGGGAAGTTTCTGCATCCCTTGTAGGGGAATACATAATCATCTGCTCTAAAGACCGCGCTGTCCATTCATGTGACTTTTTGGGTTGCCCGGTGCACTTTAACCCAGAATAAACCAATACATTGGTTACATTGACTGGCTAATTTCTGATTGGTTGTTGTGCCAATTACATATTTCACTCATTTGCACAAACCTATACATTCTTGTGCCCATATATCATAAATTCCCCCAATCAGTGGCTTCTGAAAACTTTTTGTGTTTTGTTTTCTTCCCATTATAAATCAACAGTAAATAAATGTATCATTGCTGATATTTTATTAGAGAGACAGAACATCTGTTCCAATTCTAGCTGCACAGGCACCATAAGTTTTTATGAGTGACAAAATAATTAGCAACAGAAAATTGTTCAGTAAGATCATAAAATCACTGGAGAAGCCACAGATCTGCTTATCCCCGTCGTCCGTGAAGCTGAATGGACTCCCTTAGTGCATGCTGAGAAGATGCTGATGGGATCCCAGTAACAGAGTGAAATTTCCTGCCCCTAAATGGGATGATTTTTGGTGTAATAAATGGAGCAAAATGGAGTTGTATTTTTTTTAGATTTGTAAAGCAAATATATCATACAAAAGTTTAGGGGGTTCACCACAACTGTGTTGGGTTTTGTTGGAAAGGAATGGTGGTCGATGTGAATGAACCCTTTCCATGATAAACTTATTTTACAGATATGGATGGGAATTTGAAATAATTCATAAGAATTTGATTTTCTGCTTTTCACAGTGCAACCACCATAGACTGGCACAGAGCTGAAGGACTGCCATGCCGGCACATGTGTTACCCATCGCCAGTAACATATTGCCTTTCATCATACATATATATAAAATGTTCCAGATCACTGCATGTACTCCTATTCTTGCAGTTCTTCCACATTTTGTTTAGCTGTTGGCAGAATATCATACTGAATATCTACAGTTCATCCAATAGCGAGCAAAAATAGTTTTGGAAATTGTCACAAACCAATAGGAAAGGTGAAATGAAGGTGTATTTTGGTAGTTTGCAAAGGGCTTTATATAACACCTGAGGTTTACAGAAGCTTTTCATTTTAACAAGTGGAACTGTCAATAAAAAAAACTCCCAACTTTACTTCCAACCCGCCCCTGATCTCTCAACACCTCTTCTTGAGTTGCTCCTTCCCAGTATCCTACTTTGTACTGGCAACAGAAGAGATAATAATCTGCCTGGGGAAACTTTGGGATTACGGCAGTCCGAGGGGAAAAATGTCACCCCCTTACATCTCCATTAGAAGAAGGGAGCGGTGTTCTGTAGTAAAAGAGAGATCTTCCATGACTTCTCTCCAACTGTCTGGTTAACCATTTATAAATCTCTCCATGCACTTAAATTCCTGATGGGAGCTTTTTTGTTCAATAAGACTGGGGTCACTGGGTAGCTAAAATAAAGCATGCCTGTGTTATACCGGAGTCATGCAAAAAGGAGTTATTGCTGCCCGCCTGCCACTCTTTATCCTCTTTTGGCCCAATGGAAGATGTTCAATAATTCCATTTTTTACTCCTAAATGTTGGTCCTTGCTTCTACAGGTGCCATTCTTTTGGGGTTCTTTTATTAATGAAGGTGTGCACATAGCAAAGTTAATTAGCTTCATGCAAAGGATATTTCACTTAGTAAATTAGATTAGGCTCTGTTGGTTTCAGCCATACAATCATGTGCAAGATACAGTTTTTTTGCAACAATTTCTTGCACATGATTGGGCATTCACTTGGGTAAATGAATTTTTCCCTGCAAGAAGATTATTTTGGTATTCCTGTGCCACCATTATGGTTTGTGCACCATGCACAGCTGACACCTGGCAATAAGGTCTTGTGCATGCACACAAAAATCATGAATCATAGCAATGGGACTGACCGTGATATTGGACAATGATGATGGTAATAGGCTGTGCTAGGAAATTGTGCTCTGAAGAAGTCAGATTTGCTAGCAAGTTGAAATGCACATTGCAGATCAATAAAACATGGTTAAGGAAAGGAAAAAGCTGTAAAGTAAGCAGTATACCAATTGTATCTGCATTTTGTTTTTAGTTAAGGATCTCCTAACCCCCCCCCCCCAAAAAAAAAAAACATTTAATTTGAAATTTGCTGTCAGATGGTCAAATCTCTCCACAATTTCTCATTTCAGTTCCTATTAAAATAATGACTCGTTGTGCCAGCTAGTGGACAATCTCAAAAGGGCACAGCTTTCTATTGTATAAATGAAAATTAGGAACAAATCTAGAACGAATTGACAGGGAAGAATTTAAAATAGAGCCCAAAGTAATATTTTATAGCATGCTTGCCTAAGTTGGAGTTTTAATGGAAGACGTCTCTGATGATTTCTGGGTAATATTGTAAAACGTTTCCATTGTGTCTGTCAATTCTGCAAGTTTTGTAAAGTTCAGTCTTTGTTGAGGACTACTTTTTTGAGCCTATTGGAATTCTGATGGACATTCTGCACTGACTTACTCTCAATGTCTAATGGGTGTCTCATTCTTTTATTGAGCCAAGTGTACATAGCACTCCGAATTCAGACTGATCCAATAACGTCTGCAAAGACATCTTTAATTGCTTCCCCGCAATGTCTGCCCCGGCTCTGACAAGATTTATCGCATGCTGTTTTGAACAGGCAACGCCGCTGAGATTTCAGAAAATCCTTCCAGGATGATATTGCTTTGTTTTACATTTTTAAAATAAATGCATCTAAGACATAAAACAAACGTTCTGTCTGTTTGTAAGTGGTGATTGAAACTTCTGTATGTACACTGGGAAGGTGTTGAAATTCTAAAACTTTGATCTAAAAAGTAAGAAAAAGTAAACTACTAATAACTGATAACATCATAGCAAACATAGACATCAATGCACTTTTCATGCATTAAGTTTATACTTCAGCCTAAAGGTGGAATAAAAAATGACTTAACGTATATACTTGAGTATGAACCAAGATTTATTGATCTGAAAATACCATTAGATTCAGAATCTCTGCTTATATTTGGATCACACCACAGCATGCCACTGCATCCTGATGTAAAGTGTATAACAAACTCTTGCCAGACATTATTAGAGTTTGTTACACACGTTACACAAAGACACAGTGCCATCCACTGGTAGTCAACAATATTTCACAAAAGATCATTTCAGTGTAAATGACTTATTAAAACCAACTCAAAAATATAAAATAGCCAGTCCCCTAGTCTCCACACTCTTCACATTTAGTAAGCCCCCAATCAGGAGGTTAATTGCACTCCCAGGACTTCTGTGCACAAGGATGGCCACTGACTGACAGAGGACTAGGAGCCCACAGATAATGCAGAACAAAAAATCAGTCCACCAGATGAGGTATCCAAGGGTAGAGACAAATCAGAGTCGGAGGCACAGGCAAAGTTAGGTACAGGCAGCATACAATTACAGGGTCAGCAACAATAAATTCAATGAAAAACACTCCAGCAGCAGGTCGACCCAGCTTAACGCTTCAACAGGCAATTGATGACCGGGAGAAGAAAGGCTATAAAGTTCTACGAGCCAATGGCAGGGCAGAATGGAACCAAGGACTTTTCTGTTCCTAAAATCCCCTTCAGCTGTGCACAGCCTCATTGTATGTGCTGGGGATGCTGAGAAGGTTAATCACAGGCTGCACGGATAGGGAGAAGCAGGAGATACTCTTATTTTCTTGTTCTCCTTGCTTATGAAAGCAAAGCTGCTGGAAAGAAAAATCAGGGTCTGAAACTGTGATGACATACGGCATGGGATCACCAGCCAGATAAGCGTCTCCTAACAATGGCCATTCAACCCCCCCAAGCAGTGTTATTTTGTTTTATGGTCCCAACTTCTATAACTGTTTCCTTTGCTGGACGGCTTTGCCTCAACAAGTGCCTCAACAATTACATAAAATGATATACTGATTACTTTCCTACCAGTATTAGCCCCATAATAGAATATTTCTGCTATAAGAGCCTTTCAAGAGGCCATAGCAATGTCTGACGGATGTGTGGTTGGTGATACAGGCGTTAGATCAGATCAGTCAATTGTTTTTAGTTAATGTAAAGCACTTGCTTATAAATCATGGCCCGCTCCAAAGATTGCTTGGCAGCAAATGTCATATCCTGTGTGGTCAGGATCCAGAAACTGTGTTTTAAAATCAAATTATTTATTTAAACATCTTTGAAATTCATAAATCCAGATACCAGACAGCCTGCAGAGGCAAAACAGAGGCTAACAATTGTTTTCTGTATTCAAAATTCTCCTCTAAATCCCAGGCAAACAGAACAGAATATATAAAAATCTGCAGCACATCTATCTATCTATCTATCTATCTATCTATCTATCTATC
>NC_092864.1:27407725-27416557 GCF_032062135.1 Pyxicephalus adspersus
ATATCCAGAAAGTAGAGAGATGTTTAGAAAGGGTTTCTACAAAGTTGGGAGAACAATTGCATGTTTAAGAAACTTAGGAAGAGATACCATTGCAATGGAAGAGGTAGACAGTTCAGTGATTGCAGTGGCCAGGGTGGAGCAGTTTCCCCGGAGTTGGAGGGAATCGGAGGTGATCGGGTCAAGTTGAGAAGTGATGAATGGTAAGGAAGAATTTACAATTAGATGAGGTTGGCATGGTATAACAAGCTGAAACAGCACATGGACATTACAATTCAAGTTAAAGGATACAGAAGCCAAAAACAAAACTATATGTTATACATTGTGATTATACATTTCATCCTACTGTTCTTAAGATACGTGTTTAGTTAGTCCTTTCTATCCTTTTCATAGAACTACATCTTCTAATGCCTGTGGCTATGATTCATGTTCCTTTAGGAATGTCTTCATTTGTAGCCACCCCATTGTGCTGTAGGGAGCTGAGACTACAAGTGTGACCACTCTTATCCATAATACACATTGCAAGGACTTGTCATTTGCCTGACTCACTCATTCTATCTCTCTCATTAGCTATCTATATCTATTATGCTATATTAATAAAGGTGTGTGGATACTATGGGCATTATTATGGATATCCCCCAATAAACTCCACTACGTGTCTTGAGGAATTTTGTGTGTCTGTGGGACATGGGGGAGCAATGCGTCAATTTAAATTTGTTAGTAAAATTTCACACCAGAGCAAAAACAGTGCCACAGGAAAATTTGAGCTAGCATTCTGCATCAATATAAGTTGGAGCAGAACCTTTTAAAAAAAAACATCACAAAAATCAATAAGATCAAACCCGGATCTTCCAGTATAATTCTGAAACAAATCCGCAGTCACTGGAAACATTATCATCACCAAGAATCAAAAAAGTCCAAATTCACAGCCAAACCCATCGTGTTTTGTGACATGAAGGGCATCATTTTGTCAGAATGGGTTCCAAAAGTCACAACAGTGACCCAACATTATTATAATGAAGTTGTGACTAGGGATGAGTGAGCATGCCTCTGGCATTCTTGCGAAAATTTCCTTGAACTTCCGATGGGTCCGTGAAATTCCAGCGAACTAATTTCGCTAAACCTTTGGAAGATTGAGGAAATCATTATGATCCTCGGCACTAGAGGTTAATTAAGCTCTAGTGCCCCGGAATCGTAGTGGATTCTCAAGGCTGCATTCATTCTTGCAGCCCTAGGAATGCTCCTGTTTGCGATCCCCGGCACTAGACGTTAATTAACCTCTAGTGCCCCAGGGATCGCAGTGGAACTGCAGATGAACTCTCAATAGAGAAACTCTATTGAGAGTTCGCCTGCAGTCACAGCTAATTGGAGGCACTCGTGTGTACTTTACTTATCAGCCCGGTGACTGTGGGAATTTAACTGCAGATGAACTCTGAATGGAGAAACTTCATTGAGAGTTCATCCGTGCAGAGTGCAGCCGTAGGAATCCTGTGTGTGATCTCCGGCACTGGAGGTTAAATAGGGACACGTTTCTAGTGCTTTCTGCTTTTCTCAGCCATTTAGAGAGCACTAGAGGTTTTGAATGGGGAGACCTGTCCCCATTTACCCTCTAGTGCTGGGGATCGCACACTGAGCTGATCAATGAATGCAGCCCTGGCCTGATCAGCATAGCCACTAATTTTTTTTTTTTTAATTCGATCTTGTTTGGCGAATTTACACTGGCCGCTCTCGCTTACAAGTTCAGAAAGCAAGGACGGACGAATTCGCCACGAGATCAAGTTTTAAAAACTTGCTCACTAATCCCTAGTTCTGACAAAGCTGAGAGAAAGAGTCAGGAAAAGACGGCAGAAATGTGGGAAATGGTTTCATTCTTCATCAGGACACTGCTCCTTCTCACACAGCACTTTCTGTGACTGACAAACACATTACTACGCTGGAACATCCTCCATATTCACCAGATTTGTCACCTTGGGACTTTTTTCTTTTCCCTGAATTGAAATCGGTGATAAAAGGATGCAGTAAAGAAAAAACATCAGATATCAGAAACTGATCTGCTCCATCAAAGGAAAACAAGATGATATTGTTGCCTAATTGTGAATGGAGAGAATATAGAAGGGAACAAGAATAGGAATTGTCATATAAATAAATAAAAGTCAGTTATTATATCAGTCTTGTTATTTCATAGCCAGACCTCATACATTTGGCTACAAAGTCAATCTCTCTATCATTTCATCTAATGTTAGTGGGTTAGTTATGCCATTCCAGAACACCCAACCAGAAAACACTAGAAATCATATAGTGGGGTGTCAATGTTCTCTTGGTCATGTAGAGTATCTGTTGTCCGTGTAATCATTATATAATCCCAGTTTATCCCTAAAGAAGCAGAAAAGATGAGGACCGATGGAAACAAAATCTGATATGTAAATAGAATATTTTGCTGGTCTCGTCTGAGTCTGTAGATCTTTTTTTCCATAAACATTTTAGCACAGCACTAGTAATATTTACATTTACAAGCTCTGAACACTAGGGAAATCAGGTGTGAACATCAAATTAAAATTAGGAAAAAATTGGATATTAGGAGTCCATTTAAATCTGCAGTTTCTCATTTTCAGCTGTGCAGAAGCTGCAAACAAACGGAACACTTTTCAAATATTAAATAACCACAGATAATATTCAAATGTTTATTATCTCCAAATATTTCAGAGTAAACACAAGAAGATGTGATTATTTTTTTTCTTTAGTGAAATGTATAAAAAATAGAATAAGCCAGTCCAAGGAAAAAAGAAAGACTATAAAAAATAACTGGCGGTATCAAAATGAATGGAATGAATGCAAGTGATGAATGGAATGCTGAGACTAAAACATTGTAAGTGATGCTTTGGATTGAACAATAAGAGCAGACAAAAGGATGGAAAATGTTTTTTATTTGTTATCGTGATTTTTAAAAATTGGATAAGTGTTTAATTGCCATAAAAATCAAACATTGATTCTGTACAACATTCCAGGTTGATGGAACAAAACATATGAAGGAGGCAAACAGTTAAATAATATACTAAACATTGGGCCTGATTTATCAAAGCCCCCCAAGACTGGAGAAGATAGACTATCATAGGTGAACCTGGGTGATACAGCAAATTTGGAAAAGCCTTCCTGGGCCAGATTAATTCCAGGTTTGCTCGATCACTTATGTTCACCCATGATAGTCTATTTTCTCCAGTCTTGGGGAGCTTTATTAGCCACTATTATATATTATAGGTGTTAATGTGTCATGTGATACTCTATTAAAATGATCACATGACACACTACAGCTTAGGGTTCTGGAATTAGCACTGCTTCCATTTATGGTGCCGGGAGCCAACGAGACAGGTGGTATGTAACATAGGAGAACTGTAAAATATTAAAACACTAGATTGACTGTCAAGGGCCCAACTCACAGGAGCCACCCAGGGACTCATAATTTTAGCAATTTCAGATGTCCCTCAGGATGTAAAAACATTTAGGCATGAGCATAAGGAAAAAGCATGCAGACTAGTTCAGGTGCATGCTCATAGTTCTGTGGATTGTGCACGTGTGAGCACATCCCTGTGTGCATCACTGATCACTTGCATGCACAAAGACAAAAATATAAATACCCCTGCACAATGGATTCATAGGTATGCACTCTTTGACACACATTGGCTAAATAGACTCATTCCTGCTGCCTTACTGACCGGTCTTCAGTCCCCACCTGACTCGTGTTTATGGCTTAGTTGGGTGACCCAGATTGTACCATGATTGTGCTTTTGGGTTACCCTTCTGTTATCCTGATTGGATCTTGTTTTATCATTATTTCTGCCCACACATTGCTGACTTCTTCCTGTAATCCAACCCACACATTCCTGTACCTTGTCCACCTGCACTTGTGCCCTGCTGGCACCTAGCACATCCATCCTTCAGGAGTTGGAGTTCGGCTTTAATTTCTTATCAAGAAAAGAAAAGTAAAGTGAATAATTACACTGACTCATCTTTTGTTCTGGTATCAGCAATGCATCACAAGACTCTGGGGCAGAAAGAAGGACAAAGTTACTGTGAAGAACGTTCCTTCCACTTTCATCACAAAATCTTATCTCATCACTTTTTGTCCATTTTCTACTTGTTGGTTTTGGCAATCAATCTGTGTCCATGGTGTTGACCTCCGGTGTCCTCTATACATTGGAGTCCATTACCTCCTCCAGGCAAGGTGTTCAAGCTTTGCTGACTGTTACTTGTTCATTTATTTTTCCATTATAAATTTTTTACCTCGCTTGTCTTGTCCACGAGGCATGTGTACTTCGCCAAAAGTTGGGCAGTGCGTTGCTGATGGTTAACTCTTTGCTGCAGGGATCAAGATGAGTCCTATTGGCTGCATGAGATGAAAAATTGTTTTATCTTGTTTTATATTTGAATTGTATTGTGTTTCCCAACCTTTTGATAGCATGGGGCAAACCCTTTAAAATAATTCTCCAATAGTTTTTTTATATCCACAGCTACCAGTATATTAGTGTGGTGGTGAGTGTGAAGAATGCCTCCTATATTGCTAGCCATTAGGAACAATGTCAGCCCTACAGATAGCCAAAAAGGTCATTGGTGTCTTTTAAACTGACATGAGAGCGACAAACTACTCATTGCTCAAGGAACCCCTAGCAACCTCTGGAGAAACCTTGGTTCAGAAACCCTGATATAAAGTAGGAAAAACTCCAGGGAGCTGATAATAAGCAATGCGTAGTGTAATATAAAAAGGTCTGACATGCCTATGTCATAGATAGCATAGGACTGGCTACTAAAATGTCGGTGGCTGCTGGTATGTTGGAGATCTGAGAACCCCAACTTTAGCTACAAGCTCAACCTGCTGTTCTCTTCCAAGCTTTCTTTTTCCTGTTAATCCAGAAGAAGCTAGCAGGTGGGAATATAGCATCACAGGTCATGGTATTAACTTGTTTGGTACAGTGCCAACATATTACTCAGTACTTTACAAAGTCCATAGTCATATCACTTATTGTACCTCAAAGGGGCTCACTATCTAATGTACCTACCATAGTCTTATGTCATTACAACAGTCTAAGGCAGGGGTCGGCAAACTCTGGCCTTTAGGCCAGATACGGCCTAGCCAGTAGTTCGTTCCGGCCTAACGCCTCCTGGCTGATCTGGCCTAATGCCAGCCGACAACCTGCGGGTCCGGAGCCACGGGTTGCCGACGGATTGGCCAGGGGGCATTAGGAACTACCGAAGCTGGAGCCGCTGGAGCCCCAGGCCGACGGAGCTCCAGTGCCGCACCCTTGCAGTTGCTTCCCTATTTACCGCAGCCAGCGTGATACTTCCGCCGCCGCGGTAAATTGGGAAAGCTCCCTGAAGGGATATCCCTCTCTTCCGCAATGCATACAGAGAAGAGGGATTTCACTTCAGGGGCGTTCCCTGGTGGTGGGCGGAGCCATTAGGGCGGGTCCGGCCTAGTGTATTCCTGCCCACCCCATAAATGCCCTACTGGCCATAAAACTTTGCCGACCCCTGGTCTAAGAGCAGTTTGGGGGGAAACCAATCAACCTAACTGCATGTTTTTGGGATGAAACTGGAGTACCTGGAGAAAACCAACACACATATGGGGAGAACATACAAATTCTTTGCAGATAGTGTACTGGCTGAGATTTGAGATCTGAAGTCCATAGTGACACCATTAGAGTAACAACAGAACTGAACTCCCAACACTTATCCTTCAACTACTTCGTTTTCCACCATTATTGGCCCTTGGTCATCCTGTACCTATTCCAGATCTCTGCACACTGCTTCCAGGTACCTTGTGGCTTCAATAATTTAAACATATGACTTATGGGCAACACTGATGACCTCAGAGCTTAGCACTCCTAGCCAGGACACACTATCTGCAAAGAGGTTGATTGGCTTCCCCTTAAAAAATTACCCTAGACTGGGTTACAAAACATGTGACTATGGTAGGGACATTACATTAGGAGCCCCTTTGAGGAACAGTAAGTGACATGATTATGGACTTTTTAAAGTACTATGTATACTATTACTATGAGTAATATGTCATCACTGTATCAACACAAGTTAATAACATGACCTGCGATGCAGAACAACCACCTGCTATCTTTTTCTGGATTAGCAGAAGTAATTTTGGTAACATTATTAAGACAGTGACAAGATTCCAATCCCCTAAAAAGTCACAAATTACAGTAATTACAATAAAATAAAACATTTTAATCATATCATGTATTTCCACCCACCTACATATTCGATTCTTACCATAAAAGATAAGTGAATAAAAACACAACCACAAACATTTAGAAGCCATTTACAATGAAGTGATTTGTCTAGCAATTCCTATATCATTCACATGAAACTAAATGTAGAAAATAATATCAATTTAAACATTTATTCCAGAAAATGAAAATAGACCAAAAACAAAAAAATGGAGAAAAGTATTTAATTGGTTCTTTTATTGCTGTGAAGTGTTATTAGAAGACCCTACCTTCCAAGTCTTCTTATCCTCACCAGCACACAGCTACCCTTGAAGTTGAAGTTTTATAAAAGTCCATTTATGTGGCAGCAAAGGAGGGAAATTATCATATCTGGAAGGAAGAAGGAATTATTCCATTTCCATAAGTAGGGAACCCTGCTCTGAGGCCCAGCGACTCCCTCCCCTCCTACCTGAATTCTGAAAGCTTTGAAGAGTTGCTATAGAAGATTAGGGGGCTGCAGATTCGGTTCAGTATGTTGGGTCTGCAGATCTTTATACTGAAGACTCGATGACGCAAGAAAAGTTGGACTTTCTAAATATGAACCTATAAAGTTTGATGTCAGTTACAATTATGTGGTTCTATAGAGTGTGTATATCATGTACGTGTGGTTTGTGCACAAAGACTGATGTGCCTGTTCTCCCAGGGGGGTACAGAAGGTGAACGAGCTTTCAATCTATTAGGGTATGAGGGAGTAAATAGGTGACAAAGAGCTTACAATCTATTTAGATAAAAGAGATGACAACCTTTTGTTTACAATCCATTAGGTATATGAGGGAACACTGAAGGTGGAAGAGCATACAATCTATTGGGGTATAAGGAAGGATACGGAAGGTAGAAGAGCTTACAATCCATTAAGTATATGAAGGATACTTAGGTAAGAAGAACTTGCAATCTATTGGGGTATGAGGAAGGACATAGAAGGTAGAAGAGTTTACAATCTATTAGGATATCAGGGAGAATACAGAAAGCAGAAAATCTTATACAATCCATTAGGGTATATGGGAGGATACAGAAGGTGGAATAATTTACAATTCTTTATGGTATAAGGGAAGATACAAAAGGTAGAATAGCTTACAATCTATTGGGTACAAGAGAGGATACAGAAGGTAGAAGAGCTTACATTCTTTTAGGGTATAAGGGAGGATTTAGAAGGTAGAAAAGCTTACAAACTATTAGGTATAAGTGAAGATTTAGAAGGCAGAAGAAGGTACAATCTATTAAGGTATATTGGAGGACAAGCTTTACATGAGACATAAAAGGATTTGAAGAATAATTGTACATGGCCATATATTTCACAGAAAAAAACAAAACTATAAACCCAAATAATGCCGCAGTTACTCAGCAGAACAATGAGAATTGGTAACGTTTTCAGACATATAGAATTAGAAATTCATTTTCTCAGCTTGCAGTGCTTCTCAGAGTGCTTGCAGTTTAGGAATTGATTATAAGAACCCCCGAGAGACCCGGCACAACACAACACAACATCGTGATGGGAATGTTCCTTCAGACTGTCATGCTTTATGGGTTTCAGCACATGTAAATATCGTAATTTATTCAAATTAAACCTCTCCCTCATCATTTGTTGCTGCTTGTCAACATAAATTGAGGAGCGGAACGTCTCTGGATATTTGTCAGCATATGGAGTAATAATATATGATATTGTGAGCCGCTCTCTGGCTTGCCAACTATCAGGGCTCCCCAGGGGATCAGCCACACAATGCACTGGTTAGCAATCACACTTAGAAGAGTTTTCTGTGGGATGAACTCCATCTGATATGATGTCACAGTGCTGAACATAAGACTATTAAATAAAAGGAATGAATGGTTTAAAGTAAACCTGTCAGGCTTTTGTCCTTCCTAGATGAAGTCACCTGATTGGAGTCCAACACAATGCTGCTTCTATCTGTTGTCTGGTAGGTGATGGGTAGCATTGGACTGATATGAGCGCCATGATATTTTTTACAAATACAAAAGTACTTTTGGGGAGGAGAAAATGCAATTTATGGGGACCTAATTGTGGTCCTGGGATGGTTGAGGTTTTAATGATGGTTGTAGTACTTTCGCTGATCACAATGGACAGGTAGTTAACTGGGTCATGTACTTTTGGGTTTATGTTTTGGAGTGCCGGCATAATAGTCATGTAGCTTGGTGGGTCAATATAACATGTTTATTGGTGGATATGCTGGTTGACCAGCCCATTTTAGCGTGAACATTGTCTTTCTAGCTGATTTGGTCATAAGTCATAAATTAATGTTTAAGCCCTGGAGAATGGATGGAAGAGGCTTTCCCCCCCCTAGAACACATTGGATTTACTTTGTGTATTTACGTGATATCTTTGTTTATGTCTTTTATGCACGGTACCCCTATGCGATCCGATGAGTGAAATTAAACTCAAAATATAATGATCAGCGATCTGCTCTCCTTCTTTATCTCAAGTTAATTTGGAATGGTAATAGATCATATATGTAATTTAAGTCTCTCTACATTGTACCATTGAGTTAACATTAACACAATTGAAAAGAATGAAAGCTTTAAGTGCAGCTCCTGATGCCACAAAAGGTCA
>NC_092864.1:27417993-27423007 GCF_032062135.1 Pyxicephalus adspersus
AGAATGATACAAGAGATAGTCAGGGACTATGAGAATGATACAAGAGATTGTCAGGGACTTTGAGAATGATACAAGTGATGGTCAGGGGCTATAAGAATGAGAAGGATTTTTAAACTTTTAAAAATATTAAACACTGAAAAATAACAAATATGGTCTGACCCAATTGGGCTGGACGTGCTTTGGAAAGAATTTAAAAACAAGTGTCACAATGATAAATACGCTGGAAATAATTATTTTATTATTACACCTGCCACGTAAAAAATAAAACCCCCTCATGTCACACCAGGTCATCTTCATTTAGACATAAATTGTTGTCACTCCTGCATTGTCCTTACTGAATATTTATTATGGTGGAAAATGAGGGTTGCATTACCACCATGTAACTTTATGGAGGCGTTAAAAGAACATACCAAATATTAACACTTGGTAGAAGTTTCTTTTTCTTTGCAGTGTAATGAGCCCATTTTTTGTTAATGCTCAGACTATGGCTCATTAAAATACATTGATACAAACTCTTATCCTAGGGAATTCTGAAAATGCTTTTCCGAACTTGTTATTGCTGTTACCTAGCTTGCTGGTTAAAATTTAGAAACACTTCTACCTAAAAGAAACAAAAAAAACATAGAATAAAATTAACACTTACAATTTACACATTTACACACCGTTCTGTTCAATCCAGTGATAAACAATCTTTTTCTCCTGTGCCATTGTATTCGGTACTGCCAAAACTTCTTCCTTGTTTTTGTCAGACCTTGTGAGGATGCACAGCCCAGAGATCATTGACCCTCAGATGATTGTCAGCTATTAAAGAGGCTGCCAGCTATGTTCCAACACACAGGGCCACCAACAGAAACTTCTGGGCCCATACTAAGTAAATTTCCAGGGCCCCCTCCCCAATACAAGATCTGTCCATGACAGAAGGAGCTGCTTTATCTCTTGAACAAAGCAGTAAGATGAATATGATTTCTTGGTATTAAAGTTTAAACTTCTCCAAACATGCACCACAAATCCCAACACTCTACCATTAGGTTTGTTGTCAGTCACCGTTTAATGTCGTTGTGTTTTCCCTCATGTGCTAAAATCATGAGAAGTGAAAAAGTTGAGATAACGCGTGAAAGCAAAGTTGGTGCTGAAAGCCGGATCTTCCAGTATGATCCTGAAACAAAACTACAGTCACTGGAAACACTTTTATCATCAAGAATTAAGAAAGTCCAAATTCACAGCCATGCTCATCGTGTTTTATGACATGAAGAGCGTCATTTTGCCAGAATGGGTTCTAGAAGGCACCACAGTGACCCAACATTATTATAAGGAAGTTCTGACAAAGCTGAAAGAAAAAGTCAGGAAATGACGGCAGAAATGTGGGAAATGGTTTCATTCTTCATCAGGACAATACTCCTTCTCACACAGCACTTTCTGTGACCTACAAACACATTACTACGCTGGAACATCCTCCATATTCACCAGATTTGCAGCAAAAATTGATTCTACATTTATTGTACACATATAGTAACATGGAAATATATTTTACAAATGTCTGGTGTTCTTTTACTTGATGAATATTTTTACCAGCTGAAATAAAACGTGCCAGTTCTGAAGCCATATTTCACTAATTAGACACAAGACTCAGCTTCCCTTTTATTCTAAATAATTTCTCGCTCTCATTTGAAGAACAAAGAGGAAAAGTGGCAGTGAGTAAAGGCAAATGGATTGTTGAGAAACAAAAAAAGTTTGAGCTTCATTTTATTTTAGGGCCATTAGAGAAATTAATCAAAACATTCGGCTGACTTCAGGGCTTCGGAAAAGTCATTAGATCGAACGACACAGATAGGCAGAAATCTCATTTCAGCAAGGCAGCCAGCAACGGCCAATCAGCATGCTTCTGGTTTAATGGAAATGGCTCTCAATGCGAAAGATGAGTGAAAAAAACGAGAAGGACCATCAAAAGAACTGCTGAGCAACAGAGAATAAACTGGAGAAAAACACAAAATCTACCAAAACCAGTCAAAAAACGTACCTATATGGCCTACCTTATCTATGTGACCCGTTCCAGTAATGGAGTTAAGGTGCCTTCAGTGAAAGGTACTGCCATTACTACAATGTACAAAAACATATTTGACAATTGTGCTTAGAGGGGAAGTATCATCACCCATCCTCTTCTCCATAATATAGGCTGACAACAAAGCAAAAGGCACAATCACTGGGATTTTATCATTTCTGCATTTATCGAACAGAAAAAAAAGGTATTTAACACTAGATTACCACTAGAACACCACCAGATATGTCAACCCACTTTGAGGGATTCCTTTGCCCCACATGAAATTCCTTCTAAACTACTGTAACATTCTCATTGTGTCCCCTGAAAAAGCCTGTTGGCAAAACTCATTGGGAAAGAGACGTTAAACCAGTTCTTTTCATTGATTTACTGCATTTATTAGGGTTTTCTTTGTAAAGACACCAAGGCATCACTTCCCATGATATTTAGAGTGCTCTACCTAAATAATACTGATTGTGCTGTAATGTATTAATGTTTTTTGGATTCATTATACTGCTATACAGTATACAATTTATTGCTGGAAAAGAAATCACAACTTTCTCTGTCCTGTTTATTTACCTATTCTGTATACTTTATATACCGTATACTGTATTACCTTTTCGGGGAAAGGACTAGTTTTCCATTCATATAAAGTTTAAACCTAAATTTTACTCATTGGTTGTCCCAATTTTACCCACATCTCCACGACAGATAACTGGTTTTATGAAGATTCACAATTGGATGGCCACTGATGATTGCCAGAAGTGGTTGGCTTCCTATATGGCAATGTCACACACAGAGCTGAGCTCTTCACTACATACCTCATGCACTGTGCACTATAGACGTAAAATAAATAGCCACCAGGGGCCAGGCTTTATTTTTGTTCTATTATCAATGTGCTCTACCTTCTGGTGATTTTTTACTCCTTCGAAATAGTTCCACTTTAAGACCTAGTTTCTAGATACTGCCATTATTGTAGGCAATGAAATGATGAATGATTACCAATTGCCTGGCCATGATCTGGATGAATTCTAGAGCGTGACTCTGGTGTCCTTACCCCCTAGCCTGGCCTGGTGATATAATCCCTCCTTGATGTTCACCAGGTTGCAAAAGCCAGTGACAACCCAGCTAACATCTCTATGTTGGTCAGAACCCCACCATTCCAACAATCTCCACCCCATCATTCCGATATACCAATGGAAGATTATCATGTACAGAGACACCACAATAAACATCTTTAAACCACTTTAGAGAACACAGTTGGAGAAAATGGAATGAAAAGAGAAATTTGAAGTCTTTTGTTGGCACAAATCAATGCTCCATCATGGAGAAACAACAATAGCTCACATTAGCATTCACTAAATAGATATGACAATGAAGGAGAGAATGTGGATCTTTGATTCTGAGATTGCGATGAATCTGATGCCTTGTCACACAACATGAGTTTGAAAAATACCAGCAATGTCAACTATCAGTGCGGCATGTCTCCTGTAACAATCAGGCTTAATTGTTCATTCTGACATGCTGCGGTACTCCATTAACCACAGATCAGCCAAGGCTGAATACATGAATATCAACGAAGGGGACAAATCAAAGCATATCATGGCTCGCTTCAGCTAAAGCGAAATGTTTAAAGGGTCAAGACATTTTTCTGTATTATATAAAAAACATATACCCAATGCAGAAGATTCTGAGTACAGAACTACCTACTTGTATTAATGTCAACCTACTGCTTAATCTGCATTTAGGCAGGAAAAGAAAAACGTATCTTTTCTTACGAATTTTATACTGTACTTCTGTAAAATTCATGAATGTTGGTGATGTAATGTCAGGATTGCTTTTACTTTTGGATTATATAGTTGGATGACAACCAATTGCCTGACCATGAGCTGGATAAATTCCAGACTTTGGTGTACCGACTCCCTACCCTAAAAGGCTAATCCAAAACTAAAAGCCAATTCTGACATCATATCATCAACATCCATGACTTTTACAGAAGGACTGTTTATGAAATTCGCTTTAACTTTTGATTAGCCTTTTAGTTTCTTTTTTAGACTTTTTGCATGTAACCAACCGTTGGTGTCAAGGGGAGGCTGGAGTGCAGCTTTAACTGTAAGTGGTTTCCATGTTCCATTACAGAAGAAACCATCCAAGGTGGAAATTCATTGTGGCTTGTAATGATTTAATTCTTCCTGTGGGGTGCCCATGTAATATTCATCAAGGTTTACTGCAGTGTCTTCTTTACGATCGCAGTGAACAGAAAACATTCTTAATGCAGTGTAATTAATTTTGAATTAGCCGTCAATAATGTATAACCACAAATGTGGAAATCCAGTAAACACATAAACATACTGGGTGAGGACTGATGAGACCATTCTTGAAGTGCTTACAATTAATAAACACAAGGTGATCTTTAAGCTCTGAGGAGGTCAAATTCCAATACTTCCCCTGAGAAAAAAAGATGGAAATGTTTTTCATGTGCTTATACATTTCATAGAGCTACATGCTTCATCTTCAAATTTACCTTAAAAGTTCATGGAAAAAAGTGCTGAAATGAGATGTGCACAGTTCGGAGGAAATTCTATTCAGAAGATAAGAGATTGGCTATAAAGGGTATGACCAGAAATAGCCTGCTTTTACATTTGCACCCAAGGTGTCCACATTTCCTTTGCCTGGGCTTTGACCTGAGACATTGCCCCTGATTCATCAATAAAATCCGCGCTCGCTGGAAGCGTGAAAGTACGCGCGGCCATCGATCGCGGTTTACCGCGGTCCGGACTCGAGTGTGCGCGTACACTCGCCTCACTGCCAGCCGGATTCCTGCCTTAATAATAAGCAATAGGGGGCGCGAATCTGCCAATTAGGGCGATTAGATTTCAGCTGCGCGATTAAGGAGGATCTGTTAAGCTCAATAGTGAGATCATAGCAATTAATTAGCGTGCACCTGCTCTCTGTTCTGTGCTTATTTACAGTCCTTTA
>NC_092864.1:27424351-27550411 GCF_032062135.1 Pyxicephalus adspersus
TGTGCAAAAGTGCAGTGCATTTTTCAACTGAAAACAATTCAAGCGCATGTAGCTGGTCCGCTATGGCGCACAACTATGAGCTACACGCGTCTGGAGTTCTGCGCAGAACTTTTCTGCTGGTGTTTATTGCACACAGCATATTCCCAATTTATCTCTCTGAGCCAGTATACTAAAATGTTGTCTGTGCTAACCATGTGCTAGGGTTGTACTTTCTGTGCTAACCATGTCCCAGGGTTGTACCTTTTGTGATAACCATGTGCCAGGGTTGTACTTTCTCTGACAACCGGATCTTCTCCAGCCTTGGAGAGCTTTAATAAATCAGACACCTTCTCTCTAAAATAGCTTAACTATGAAAGCAGTAAAGAGACCCCTCCCTGTCATCTCCCCACTGACACCCCTGTGCATGGTATTGATCACTGGTCAAAGAAACTGGCACAAATAGGACTCCTCCTGGTTCCAGTGGATAAAGCTTTTGCAGCTTCTATAATAATGGCACAGGGGGTAAGTAGTCTATAGGGTAGGGTACAAGTAAAGGGTCAGGATTAAAAAAAAAGGACGAAGGGGCACTACGTAGCTGAGGGATGTTGGAGGGTACTTTTAAGGTGCCAACTAGAGTTCAGCTTTAATACATACCAAATGCCACTTGATAAAAAAAAATATATTCCATGGGGATTCCTATGTGACACTTTAAGCATTTCCCTGAAAATTGAATGCACAAAAACAAATCTAATAAAAAAAAATATAGAAACCCCTTACTATTAAATTCCCTCGGACTTCAGACACTTTTATTCTCTTTATTAAATGATGATAATACAAATTGTAGAAGGGAGGCCTCGCATTACTCACGGCCAAAATGTAACATTTTCTTAGCATGGAACCTCGCTAAATAATATTTCCTGCTGTGCCAGCTGACCGCCCAATACATGTCCAAAGAATTATCTTGCTGGATAAGTACCTGGGGGGAGAAAACGACGGGTCTTTCATACACAAAAACCCACAAAAAACATGTTTATTTTTACTCTCTTTGTTAAATCCATGCAACTTAAATGCCTTAGTTAGTACAGTTACGGAGCGCTTAACACTTCACGTCATGGCACATTATCACAACTGGTTTAAATACTTAATTTGCTTCCTCCAAGAGCTCAACACAAAGGGAATAAAAAGTGACCGGTGCAAACATTTTTAAATGAAGAATAATTTCTTCTGATTAAAAAACAAGCAGTTTATTTTTCTGACAGACCATAAGGACATAAAAGGACTACGGGAGAGCCGGACTTGGCTGTAGTTAGCGTTGTGTACCTGTGGACCCGGTACACAAAGCCATTGTTAAATGGACTAAGTGGGTGTATTTATTCCTGGCCTCAGAAGATTTGCCAAGGAGGAGGTAAACAATTAGCGCCAAGTGGACCATAATGGTTTATGGCTCAGACGCGGCAGTATGTTTTCAAGATTAATCTTTGTTTAGCATCAGCTGCTCAGCTAAAAAACATAACTTAGGATGTTAAATATTGCAATTATGTTAAAATTTGAAGCTGTTTTTTTTTTCTGTTCGGCAAAATCTAAAAATGACACTCAGGAAAATCTGTTAGCAAATCTTGTTTTTTTAGCCCTTTGTTTAAAGTTTTGCATCAACATTGAGCTAATTGGATGTGAACTGATGAGCACTTGTGCTGGGTAATTAGTGTGATTACTCCATGATAAAATTAAAATTTACAAAAAGCATAGAAATTATCATTCAATTAACACATGAGGATATGTGTGTCATCTTCCGTATGTTGGGATTTATCTGTGATCAGTTAAAGGTAAGTGAGGCAGCTATTTAAGAATACTCCATTAATGGAAAGACTAAATATAAAAAAGAAAATTAGTTCAAATTGTGCAAGTTCAAAAAGAAAAAGATTATGTATAACATTTGTAATTGCCATAAAGGGTGTTGGATTCTATATCCCTGCTATAAGTTGCACTGCTGCATTCTTTAAAGGAAATTGTTCTATATTTTAGTCCATTTGCACTTACAGGTCTCTCTTAGCTCCCTTGCATGGTTAAATCCTGCTCATGCATTTTACTGAATATAACTGGGTGTTAAAGTTTTAAAGTAGAGACAACAGAAACTGCTGATCCAGGGAACATCCGATTGCCTGACAGGATCAGAAAGAAACTTTTTTCCCCTGTTGGAGCAAATTGAACCATGCTTTATAAGGGATTTTTGCCTTCCTCTGTATCCCCTATGTTTATAGGGTTTCATCTGCGATAGGTTTATTTCCCTAGTGGTTGCAGTTGATGGAAATGAGGCAGAAGCAAGGCCTTTGCTAACTTTTTCTAGAAGCCTTTTGGGAATCTAAACTGCCAAAAAGAACACCTGAAATGCAGGTCTGGCCATCTAAATCTAATTATATAATCTGAAATTTTGGATCAACTAATAAAATAGTATGGTTATCTAATCTCATGACATCACAGAAGCAAGTAGTAGAGTGCAACCCTGCATTTCGACTAGAGAAAGTTTAAAAGGGGAACAGTTTAGCGTGTTCTCATTTTATCTTTTGTTATGTATGCCTCAACCCTGGTGTTCTCTTGGACGCCAGTACAAGGGCATCTCAGCATTCTTTACTGTCCCTTGTATTGGTGATACCCTGCTATTATCTCCATCACTAGGAGGTCTGCAGAGTATCTTGCACTCAGTTTATTGTGTTACAATGTAACAATTTTGCTGAATGTTACCCAATAAAAAAAGAATAGAAAACTCTTCATACTTTTCCTGTGGCTCCCCGCTGTGTCTGGCAGAGGCCATGTCTATTACAGATTTTGCAGATTTGAGATATAAACATTTCCCTACACCTGGGTTCTGCACAGCAGAATGGAACACAAAGCGTTTTTTAAATAGAGAACACTCACTTTTTCTTAGAAGAAAACCATCTGCACAGCGTTTGTCTTCCTGTTCTGCTCAGAAAATTAATGTTGACATAATTAAAATAAATACCTAAAGGGCACATGAGTATTAGAGTTTATTCCGCCAAATCCTCAATTTTGGTTTTATAGAGGAAAGTTATCACTGGGATTAGACAAGGAAATTCTGCACAAATAGCAAAAGCACATGTCTAAATATATAGGAGATGAACAAAAATAAATTTGTATTTGTTGCCACGTAAACCTGTAGGGAAAACAAAAATCAGAGGAAGCCTCCCACTATCCAGAGTATCCCAATATCCAGATCTGGTATCTTACTCCTTCAATGGCGGGAACCATGGAAGCAGCTCTAATACAGACTTTGTACTTATGGAAACAATGGACCTGAGCAGCCAATCCACCTGGCAAATGATGTGAAAGAAGGCGATAGGGAAGCTCTAATAGAGACTTTCTACCCTTACCTATGGAGACACAATAACCCGACACAGGACCTGAGCAGCCAATCAATTTGCCAAATGATGGGATGGAGGGCAATGGGGGAGCTCTAATACACATTTTGTACTTTCACCTATATGGAGCATAGGACGCAATACACTCGCTAAATTATGTGATGGAGGGGGATGGGGAGCTCTTGTTCAGTTTCATAAAGATTAAGTCAAATCCTGCAATTTTCGGGGGAACTGGAGCTGGTTTTAGCTTTGGTGGAGCACTTTTGGAGAAAATGCCTAAAGCAGCCAACTCCTAAAGTCAATCCTCCTTTCATTTAACCAGCTAGCCCATTACTCTTTCCAAACCATCACCTTAAACCAGTGTTACTCAACCAGGGGTCCTCCAGAGGTAGCTGGGGGTTCCTTGAACAATAATCAATTTGTGACCCTCAGGTGACATCAAGTTTAGGTGACATCAATGATCTATTTGGCTATCTGTAAGGGTGACGTTTTTCACTTTGATCAGGAATGTAGGAGGAATTCTTCCCACTGACCACCACACTAATTTACTGTGAGCTGTTCACTTCCCAACAACCTTCCCAGCCTTTTCCTTCCCTTGGCCATCGGTAAACTCTTTTTTACTATGTCTTAGCTTATTATAGATGTAGCAATCACATGGCAATTCCATCTCTGCTGTACTGACTTAACATTGATTCCCTGGAAATTGGTGGGCAGTAGTAAATCTTATGTTAATAACAAGCAAGCCGTTTAGTGACTGCAGTTTATTGGGCACCTCTACGCTGCAGGCTTAATGCTGTTGTGGCGACAAATGTCATCACATCACCCTTGTGATTCTGAAAAGCCTGAACGGCTTCAACATAGCACATGAGCTGCTAAGGAAAAGGCTGTGTGACACTGGGTAGGGGAGAGCTGGGAACCTTTTGGCCTGGGGATGCAAACTTAACCAAACTGTGTATTTTATATATATTTTACTAGACCAGGGACCAAGATACGTTTTTTAGGGCAACATCCTTCAGTTTTACAGAAATCACAGCAAACTTTTAAGTCACAAATTAAAAGGTATAGGCACACATTTATCATAAATAAAAACATCATTTATTGTGTTTTTAAAAAATTCAGAGATATGTTTACTGTAACAAGAACATTAGTTGTACATACAATCTCACAGAGTATTTGACGAGTAACACATTATAAGCTTCCCCAGAACCGATGAGACCAAAAATAACCAAAACTAGAGCGATTGGGACCAGACCAAGCAGCGCTGATATCCACCATCTATTGACATCTCCTAAGCCTAATGGGAAGGCCATATCTTAAGGTCTTTTGATCCTGCTACACTTAGTATTCAGAGATTATCACAAGGCACTTTCTGTTCTTTTAATTATTTGGAATTCTTTGATGTTTTGAGCTGTATGTGGGGAACCAATTGTGCCTTTAATTGTTTGGACAGATTTCTGTGGGCTAAAGAAAGTTTACCAAGGAAAGTTGGCCATGAAGGTGCCATGATTGCTGGCAAACGGTGGGAAGGGTATATAACATGGAATATTGTAACAAATCTTTGCATCTTCCAGGGTTGGCTATCTTTGTGGGTCCTGACATTTGGTAATACCTTAGAGTCAGAAAAATTCCCTCTGCTAGGTTATTTGATGGGACACAGATAAGAATATAACACCAAGCAGTTATCACTGACTGCTGGACTTACTGATTAATGTCCAGTGGTGAAGTATCTCCATCTAGAGCTAATACATCTTGAAAGTACTGGCCCAGAGGGCTAAAAAGTCCTGTCCACCCCAGTCCACAGCTGGAAGTGTGCACAAACCCATTCTGGCAATGAAGAGTTTGCATTGACGCAGTAAGATAAATTTATGAAGCAAAAAATATGTGGAAGAGAAGAAAGACCATTGAAGGTTTGCTATGAAAAAACACTCAAAATCTCCTTTACTTCAGCATTCAAAAAATCTGAAATATGAATTTTGACTGCAATGACCCACTAGTACGTTTTTTTATGAGATAAAAATTCTTTTCTAAAGTTGAGAATATTTTTTATACAATTAGATAGACAGCTCGGCGACGGTAAAACTCTGCAGGCTGCGCATTGCAGTACATTGTATGTCTCATCACTTTTTTTTCTTGCAAAGTGAAAAGAAAACAGATTCGTCTCGTAGTGTATTTTTTTTTTACAGTCTGGAACATGTCTTTTTTATAAATGTAGACAGGCGACAAGAAGAGCAGGCGGTATAAAATGCATTCAGATATTTCAATACCAAGATAAACAAGAAAAAAAATAACTTCAAAGGTGTAATTCCATTTCTGTCCTCAGACCGACCTCTGCTACCTTCCAACCTTGTTCGCGGTTTAAATTTCCCCAGACGGCAGAAATTCCACTGCATTTCTTCCAATTTTCATCCCTTTCTTCATGCATAGACTAATAATCCAATCAGAAGGCAGCTTACAACCATAACTTCCCACGAGCCTCAGGGGCATTTCCCTCCGCAGAGTTCAATCTCTGGTAAGTGCTCCGTGCTGAAGACGCCCGCTCTACTGTCCTCATTGGGGATTTCAAATGATGCAATTAGGCCCACACAGACAGGATTTCAAATAATATTTTATTCATAAATAGTGTATCAATAAATTTATGCGAGAAAACATAAGTTTTTCCGAGACTTTAATGGTTTATGGTGGCTAAAGATAATTTTGTTAGCATTACAGCACTTCAGGAAATCTCAGCCGAGGAATGTTACTAGTTCAGCCAGGGAGCATTGGTGGAATGTTGCTGGAGGACAATGCACAGCCATCGGATAGGAAACTTCAATCATTGTAGCAGATATCAGAGGTCGTTTTAAAACATCTGGTATATATCATTATATTACCATATGAATCTCCTGACGGATTTCAATCACTGTTGCCTGTGGATAGAAAAGACCGAGTTCTTCAGTTCAAGGAGGAGGCAGCAGAGCTGTGTTTCTTTATCTTTTTAGCATTGGAGAACCCTTGAAATACCTTTCAGGTCTTCAGAGAACCCCCTGCTACAATTACCTTATTCACAAGTCATTATTAGTGTGGTGGTCAGTAGGAAGAATTCCTCCAAAAATAACCAAAGATAACCAAAAAGATCAATGGAGGTCTCTTAAACTGTCCTTAGAGGTAAAAACAGCTCATTGCTCAAGGAACCCTCCGAAACCTCTGGTGGAATCATGGTTGAGAAATAGTGACTGAAGTGGTACCATGCTGACCATCAATGTGAGTGGCGCATGTTCTCTTCTGATCACTGTTAAAGAGGAACTATACTCAAAACTGCCAAAAAAACAAAAACACACCTACCTTCAATCCCGCAGGGGAATCCGATCACTCTGGGGGTGTCCAGCATCGCCTCCTGCACCATCTCGGCATCCGTCTCGGAGCTGGCGCCATCTTTGTCTTCGCCTCTGGGTCCTTCATCCCACTTCACACAACCCAGGTGCGAGATCAGATGACATAGGATGAAAAAAAAATTTGGCGATCTTACTGCACATGCATCAGATCGGCAAATGTTTCTCTGAGCAAAAAGGCTCATTCTGCAAATGCCCGAGATGCTTGGGCATGCGCAGAAGGAGCGCCCAGGAGCCTCACGGGATGCCTGACGTAGGTATCTCGGGAGGCTTTGTGGTCCCATTCATTTTCGACTTACAAGGAGTTGAGTACTAGGCGGCGGTGCTAATCTTAAAAAAAAAAAAGGTGTTGCACATAAAAAAAAAAAGAATAGTTACCTTACATAAAAGGGTTCTCTACCCTTTTATGTAAAGTGAAAATTCTGAGTATAGGTACACTTTAAGCAACAGGTGTTGCAGAGAAATAAAAATCAAGTCTCCTTCCTTTGCAAGTGTTACGGTCACTTCCCCCAGGCAAGTGACGGGATTATCTGAGGTGCAGAAACTGAGGTGCAAAAGTGACTCCATGGTCTTCACCAATGCAACCCACAAGAAATTATGGGCCAGTGACCCTAATGGCCAGAGGACTACTTTGCTGCAAGGAGGTCACAAGAGCCAGGCTCTCCCCACCATGGGGTGACAGATATCAGCCTCCTACAAAAATTTGTGGGTCATTCCAACTAACTCAGAATAGCATTGTACCTCTAATAATCATCTTTCTTTTTTTAGCAAACTGCTAAGCAGATGATCTTAAGGGCGAAGTGTTAACAGCAAGATAGGGTTGTGCTGTGGGACAGAACTGTATACATCAAATGTCAAAATTTGTATACTGTATACTGTCAAATATTCACAAATATTGACCATTCTGCCTGGTATATCAACCTTTTGGCCCCCACCCCCAACGAACTGGTAATTTTTTTTAATACTTCACAGTTACTTATATCCATATTCCTCAGACCAATCATTGTGGATTCATTCACGCACAAAGTCACCTTGAAAAAAATATTTTTTCAAAAATCGGACCCAAGCAAACCCATTAATTCTGCAAATGGCACAGCATCATAAACAAACTTGACCCCGTGGTCATCTGTAGACATAAGGATCCTTCTGCCTCCTCGTTCTTCCTAAGGGGCTGCAATACTCTCAGATAGAAACATGAATGAGTAACTTGTACTTTGTGCTCAGCAGTGATAAAACCTCCCAGTCCGGCACAAAGGCTCGGAGAAGATCTTTTGCTCTTTGATGGGTTTAGAAAAGCAAGAAGATAGTCTGGTAACATTTTCGATTGGTTCTATAATTAGCGTCTTTTATTATACTAAACATTCGCTTTCGTGAGGACAAATAAGGAGAAAACCCTTTTTAACAGTCACTGCATATTAAACGAGGGGGGTAAAATACCCAAAATATAAGAAATTTAACAAAACATAGGGTGCTGTACAATATGTAATAAAGAACTATAGTAAACCAATCAATGAGAAAAATAAACTTTGCAGTGCCCATGGGTAGATTACATTGCATGGGCGGTGCAGACATGTAATGTAATATACAGAAAACAGTGGTCAGGAGGGAGCATGCTATAGGGAGTACCCTACATTGGTGGTCAGTGTGGTGCCCCTAAACATTGGTTGCATGTAGTTAAATGACCCCTCACATTTGTGGCTGTCATATTGCATCTCACTGTATATGTCATATACATCATATACATCATGTACATGGTCAGTGGTGAAGTGCCTCTCACATTTAGAATAAACAAACTAGCATTGTAGCAAAGATAGTTAGATAGAACATTGTATAGCTCAGGTAGTCATTCCCCAAGCTTGGATAGCCAAGGCTTAATAATCCACCACTCAAGACATAGGAACCCCTCCTACAAGCTCAGGCAGTGGGTTATTCATTGACCCTGTCTAGGTCCGAATGCCACCTTCTGCCAGCACTGCCCCTTCATACATGACTTATTAAAGCTCTACAAGACTGGAGATTGTAGACTTTTATGGGGGAACCTGGGTGAGACAACAAACCTGGAATGGATTTCTTAAAACCCAGGTTCTGCCATGATAGTCTATCTTCTCCAGTTAAAGCATGTGTGGTGGGAGCATGGAATGGCAGAGGTTGGGACCAGTATGGGTTGTTCCCACTCTCACCACCAATGTCTAATTACAACTAAAACAGTAAAAAGGTTGCAAGATGTTGGCAAGAAATGACGGCAGGTGGCAGCAAATACAGAGCAATAAACTCGCAATGAACAGCCTAAGTGGTATCCATTAGTATAAACAAAAAAGGCTTCTTGAACCACATGATAGGGGTTCACCTGACACCTCTGCACATGGTGAATGACAAAGTGATAGACAGAGGCTGCAAAGTTGGAATGGAGTGGACTGCTGAGGAGGATACACTTTACCCAGTGAAGCTGGGTGGCAAACCAAACCTGGAATAATTCTGGTCCAGGACTGAAAACATTTACTAACAAATAGTAAATGGCTTTTAGGAAATCCATTCCAGGTTTGCTGGATCACCCAGCTTCACTGGTGAAAATGTATCCTCTGCAGCCTTGGAAAGCTTTATTAAAGTAGGCCCTATGTCTTTTATTGCTGGACTGTGCAGACTTTTCAATGCTTCCTGCCTGACAGAGTCTCTAAAACCTGTTAAAAAAAATCCACGATTTGCTGAATATGTAAAACTTTGTCCATTTTTTTTTTTTTTTTTTTAGGCTTTTTTTGCCTTTTTTTGTTTTCAGTTGGAAGCGATCAATTATAAGTGGATGTTTAGTGCTGATATTGACACCGGCCACTATTCAACTCTGTAATTTACACTTCTGCTGATTGAATGCTTTCATAATTGCCACTTGCCTCTTTGATTTCTGCTAATCTATGAAGTTTCTGAATTCTGTTAAAGGAAAATTAAAAAAAAAATCACAATTTAACCTCTGGTCAACATGTTGTGATTGAGCTTCCTGGCACATAAATAACCTTTTATTTGCAGAGAAAATCAAGAAAATTGCATTGATTGGCTTATGAAATTTACTCACGGGTGGAGATAGGGAGTTGCAAAGCGTGCTGTTGCATGAGGATCCTGGATCCACCCCAGGCAACAGGGACCCCACAGGAGCCCCAAGCCAGTTAGGCAGGAGAGACCCCAAGTCAGTTGTGCACAGGGGCCCATTGTTGGCTACATTAACTGCTGACTAATAGCTGTTAGTAGCTGACTAATCATGTGATTACACAAGCAATGCCTGTAATATGAAACTGTCAGATCTACAGGGACTGCTGCAGGGTTGACACATTGATCACTCCTATTGGTGTCTACATTGCGCAGCACAGAACTCAGAACAATCATCTCACATAAACACTCATTATGCTCCGGCTGTATTTAAGACTCACGCAGTATTTTTGGAAAGCCATTTATGCGAGGTAAGCGGTACTCACACATTGCAAAGAGATTTTTGCTCTTTTCCCAGGAGCGGGAATAAAATGCGTAATGCTTGTTTGATGAAGAGATTCTGCCATAAAATGTATAATTAAAAATATTCCACTCTTCAAAGAGCTCCTGCAGTTTAGAGAGAGAGGAAGACGCCTGCGGCCAGCGGCACAGCTGTAGATGTTCACTCTGCTAAAAGGCCGCAGAGTTTTCACTTTCAGCTTGCCGCTCATCTCCAATCATCTGATATCAATCAACACTTTTCTGAAAATTATCTGGATTTTAGATTTTATTTTATTTCTTAGGAAAGTGACACAATGATACATTGTGATATTCCCCAATTCAAAGATCAAATCACACTTAAGTACAGATAAGAGACAAGGCAAGGTAAAATCTCTCTCCTCTTCAGTAAATCTGCCCTCCAGCCTCCTCTTCAGTAAATCTGCCCTCCAGCCTCCACTTCAGTAAATCTGCCCTGCAGCCTCCTCTTCAGTAAATCTGCCCTCCAGCTGCAGTAAGCTCTTCTATCACTTGCACCCTATTGCTCACAACTGTAATTCCCTGCTATTTAGACAGTTCATTTTTTAAATACAGTTATGGTTCAGACCTCCCTCAGCGACCCTGGCCCCTAACCTCGTCACTGACAGCACAGCTCTGGTTCTTAAAGAACCAATATGTGACGGCGGATGTCTGTCTGCGGTACTGAACCTCTCACTCTCGCCCTCAATCATTCTCTATGGCGCTGCCATGGGGGTAAGCCCCCCCACCCCACTCCACCCCCGAGGAATGAGTAAGCTATATCCGCACCACAACCTCACCACTAGTCTGAGCACAGCCATAATAGCCTTCCAATGTTAGTTAAGGGCAATAGGGACGTTGGGATGTTCTATGGCAAAATGATCAGAAATATAAATAAACCCTGCAGATTTATCTATATTGAATTGATATTTTCCAATGCTCATGTAATATTTTGGTGATTTTTTCACATTTACATTAAGCTGATCTCTTTCCCCCGCACACCCTATAGAGGAAAACAAAGCACAAGGCCCATCGTGTCATATCAGGCTGCTCGACTCTGAAGGAGTTTATCAGTATTAAGTTTATAATAAGCCCTGAAAGTGTCCTCACACAGAAATTTTTTGGTGGCCTTGAGACTTCCGCTAACCCACTGGGCCAGGATGTGAAGAGAACATTTGTAGGACCTCATTAAATGCGACAATCCTTGGGAGGCAACTATTTATCATGGCCGGTAATAGATCCTCTTTTGGCCGTCAGCAGACGTCCCTGCTGGCTCCTTTCATTGACTGTATGAATCTTGTCACTGCCGGTTTGGCTGCAAATGAAACGTGTTTTATTTTCCGTGGCTTGGCCCGGTGTCCCCTTTTCATACATTTTCTATAGAAATGTTTAACCTTCAAGGGAAATGAAATCTAGAAGAGCATTTCTTTTAATGTATTTATATCAAGGGGGCAAATATAATAGCTTCGGTCAATTGTGGTTCCTTTGTCCAGATTGATATACAGATGTTTTATAAGGTTTGTTTGTTATTTTGTATGAACATAAAATAAATGCAGCATCTGTGACAAATATAACAATATTAGGATGATGGCTGTAGGGAAAAGGTATAAAAATGTCAAATTATGAGAATTCAAAGCCAGGAGATGGATGTGGGAAGTTTGTGTTGCCAAAAATTAAGCACTGAGAGCGATTTGTTGCCATAAGGTTCCCTCGCACCAACCCTAACACTAACCCCCCTCTATCCTAACACTAACCCTCCTAATAACCCTATGGCTTTGGATGGAAGTTTCTTTAAAGCTCAATATTTCTGGTTCACTACTGTCAATAAGTCTTGGAAGTGGAACTTTCTTTAAAAAAAGAGAATTACCTTTATAGGTGGAAAGCCATTGATTTCTCTGTGATCCTAGTCCAGTAGGACCCGTGCCGCCCCATCTTCCTGGGTGCTGCCATGTTCTTCGGGGCAGGCATGAAATCGGGTGATGTTCCTTCCTAATAAAGTAAAAAAAAAAATAAGTGCCAATCAATTTTTTTACATTCCAGGAAAGCTCCTTCTGTGCATGACCGATTTTTGCCCACAGCATTTTGGAATATGTGACTTTCTGTAACTCTAAGACCAAATGTCTCTTTATTCCTAACAATGACTCTCTGTAACACTAATGTTCAAGTGGACCGGGTGTAAAGATAACCCTCCCTGTAACCCTAGCACCAACCTTACCTGTAAATCCACCTTTAACCCTAGCTTTAACACTTTCCCTGTAAACCTAATACTAAGACTTCTGTAATCCTAATTCAAACCCTCCCAGTGGAGGAGAGGGAATGGGGCGGCATTTGGTAAAAAAACTTTATATTCCAGATTTAGGCAACCTATAGGGGACACCCCTGAATAGGGACAGTGTCTTCACAATGTATTAGTGAAATTCCATTGAACAATCACATGGCAGGGCTGGGTGTCTCCTGCAAACCAGGGTTGTTTTTCGGCAGGGTCCATTCTTTCACTATGGCCCCAATTGAAAGAACAGAATGCTTGCAAGGATTTGGGATCCTGTACATTTGGGGCCTCTACTTTATTTTTGCCCAGGGCCCAATTTTGTCTTAAATCATCCCAGTCTGCATATACAGAAAGGTGTGATTTCAGAGCCTCCAATACCCAACCACCAGTACTCAAACCTTGTAAGTGACAGCCACGGAAACATAATTGGTTTTCACAGCTCATAGCTTAGAATGATATAAGAATGACAATTCGAGGAATTTTCTTCCCATTGTGAGTAGAAGATACAATGTAGAATCTTAACTTGCATTTTCATATGTCAGTCTTGCAGGGTCTGTGCATAATGTCCCCGGGTAAAATCTAATGGGATGTGAACTTTAAACAAATACTTGTCATACCTGTCGGAGGAAATTAGGATCAAACAGTGATCTTAAGTACATCTTGACTTCATTCCCTTCAAGTCATCTGACGCAGAACATCTTCTGTGAACTCGGCGCTTCTTCACAATCTTCCTTGGGTCAAGGCTGCACTCTGACCGCTGTCCAGACTGAGACAAGTCTGTCGATGATTTCTGGAACCAGTTACTTCTGTCAGTACGTTTATGTAGCCTGGGGACTAGCACCACTTTCATTCATAGTGCTTTGATATATATCGCAGTGCTGTACAGAGAGACCTGAGCCAGTCCCATCAGTCTATGTAGCAGAGCAGCTGACACAGTGGCCCTCAAGAGACTCTGTGTGAGCTGAGACCGTAATGTAGAGAATCAGAAGACACCATGGAGCACTTTCTGCTCCATTGTCCCTCCAATGTAAAATTTTACAAAAGGGTGGGGAGGGCTCTAGGTATTCCCTGTCTTAGAAGAGTTAACTTGTGTGGTAATCAAGTCCAAGTTTTAAGAAAACCTTCTGAGACAGCTTCGCTCCCCTGATTGCTCTTGCAGCCCCAGCATAACTATAATATCTGTTCTTGGATAGAGATTCTCTATCCAAGAACACAAGAGTCCCACTGGATCCCTGGGCACTAGAGGCTAAATAGGGACAAGTCTCCCCATTCATTCACCTCTAGTGCTCTGTGATTGGCTGGGGAAAAAAATCCTGATGACACTTGAACTTTCATCAGGGTTTACCTTTCCTCAGCTAATCACAGAGCACTAGAGATGATGAATGGGGAGACTTGTCCTCATTAAACCTCTAGTGCCCGGGGAATTCCACACTGACAGGAGGACTCCCACAGCTGTGCAGCAGTGGTAAACATCCTGTCATTGTGGGATAACCTATAAAAAAATAAATGTTAGTTACACAAATCACACACATTCAATAAATTACCTTAACATTAAAGCCTCTTTTTTTTAACACTTTTTTTACACACGAACTTGCAAAGTCCAATCCCGTGTTTTTCTGGTCGGGTCTATCAGAATTCAAACAGCCATATTCAGGCCGAATATAAGGACAACCTGAATTCGAACACCAAGACTAGATATAAGTATATAAATGGCCATAGATCATGGCACTAGACAAATCACAACTACTGCGTATCTGGTTGGTGGGCCCAATTATGACCCCACCGTCTATTAACAGTCACATTGGTAGATAGTATGCATATGCGTAACTGTCATACCTGATGTGTTTCGCCCTATAGGTTTCCTCAGGGGTAGTTGCACATTTACAGATATGTATAATGTACTGAAAGAAATACAAATAGTAACAATGTAAATATAGTCTTTTTTATTAAGTAACAGGTAGAATACACATTAAAAAAAGACTAAAACTAAACAGCTTCTGCTATGCTCAGCCAATTATGTAGTGTGGGTGAACCCTGTATTAAATATTTATTTCTACATGCATTCATAGTAAAAATAAAAGCAAGAATATATTGGAATTAATATTTATAGGCTTAACAAAAATAAATAAATAAAATAACCTCAAACCACTTTTTTCCAATTTAAAGCCACAATAAAGAACATTTTATTTTGACATGGTTTCTTCTGACCAAAGAACAAAGCACTAATAAAAGACTGGAGAGATACAATGTATTACAGATGTCTCTGCAGGGAGACTAATGACCCTTCACCAAAAACGTGAGCAGTCGGTAAACAAGACAATCTGCTAACGTGACTTCTACTGATGTGTTAATTAGGCCGGCCCTGGGATGAAACGGCCCATTGGCAGAGACATATGCTGCACCGGAATAAGTGAGCAATCTGTGAGCATTGAGGGTGAATCCTCTGTACAGCTTCCCTAGAAAGATGAAAAGTCAGGAGAATTTCCTTTGTGTAGTGAATATGATGAAGGAGCCATATGCAGCTCTGTCATGTGCACTATACAGCAGTACAATTCCCAGTCTGCAGTGTCTCACTGCCATGGAATATTAATATATTGTATATATAAATACTGAGGAGAACATGAGAAGAATGGGATATACATAGCAATGAATCTTGAAGAAGATTGTCCTTGGAAATCAAAATGTTTTACTCCTAAAACTTTACTGTCGGAACTCAACACCTAAAAGAGACCACACTGTGTTTTTGTATTGTGCTATCTGGATCCATTTTTTCCATGTTCGCTTTTTGCCACACATATCCAACTAATCTCTGCCCAACCCATTTACAAAGCTTATTAACTCTGGTTAGGTGACATCATATAAAGTTTTATTTGAGGCTGAGAATGTCTAATACATTTTTTCCCAATCTTTTATACATGGTGTACCCTCTTAAAATAACTCCCAGGTTTTCAGGAAACCTCAGCTATAATTACTATATCCACAGCTTACAGTACATTAGTATGATGGCCCTCTGGGAAGAATGTCACCCTTACAGGGAGCCAAAAAGATCATTGGTGACTATTAAAATGGAGGCACAAATTCCTCATTTGCCAAGGAACCCTTAGGATTCTCTGGAGGAACCCTGTTTGAAAAATGCTGATCTAAGAGAAAAGAACTAATATTATATCACAGCTGGACTATGTAGCATTTCAGTATGAGTTCATTGATGACTTACATAGGGGGAGTGACCATGACAAATGGGGATCACAGGAAAAATGTTGAATATTGCCGGGTGTTATTCAACTTGGAAAAGGGTCATCAGGATGTAGCAGAGCAGAAAATAGAACTGTGTAGAGATGTTGAACAGTTATAAATGTCTCCACAAGAGAGGAATGGGTGAGAACGTGGAGTGAAAAAAATTAAACTGGACTGATACAGCAGTTTTAAAAATATATTTTGGAAAATTAATTTTGTTAAACAACTAAAAAAGAAATCTTTAATTGCTTAGCCCAGTGTTTCTCAACCAGGGTTCCTCCAGAAGTTGCTAGGAGTTTCTTTTGCAATGAGCAGTTTGTGACTCTCAGGTCAGTTTAAGTGACACCAATAATCTTTTGGAAATCTGTAAGGGTGACATTCTTACCAGTGGCCAAGGCATTCTTCTCACTGACCACCACACTAATGTACTGTGAGCTGTGGATATAGTAAATATTAAAAGGTGTTCCTTGAAGACCTGAAAGATATTTCTGGGTTTAAAAGATCAAGAAACACTGGTTTTGATGTATATATAATCCAATTTGGATTCACATACCAAACATACAGTGTTGGACAAATAGGAGCAAAGGTGAAGCAAAAATGTTTTATACATATTCAATGGCCATGGGGCCATTTGTGTGTCTCTGCCATTATCCCAGGATGGCTTGGCCAGCAGTAGGAAATGGCACTATGTAGGTCAGTCTTATAAGTGTTGATTCTTAGACCTAATTCTTGAGTTTTAGGGTCTTCAAGTTACAACTTGAGAGATTTACAAACCAGTGAGAATATAAATTTATATCACACAGCCAGATACTTCCTCCTTATACAGTAATGTTGGAGAACTCTGCTTGAGATGAAACATTTTATATTTTCACTTACATCTGCTCATTTTCATTAGTAATCGTGTTTGATGCTTCATTTTCTGTCCTCATGGGACTCTTTTCCTTTTTTTTACTTCTCATCTTGCTGTGACTTTAATATATCACCGCGTTGCTCAGACAGTCATCAGAATTACTGGCTTTATCAAGCATGACAGCTCCTCGGAGTTACACTTTTACTTGCACATGGTGTTCCCTCCTGCTCCGGCTTCTCCACCAGATGGGAGATTAGGACTAATGGACGCTTGGAAGGATCTGCAAAGAGCTACAGCAGACCGTCAGTAGTGCCTAACCACAGCACGAGCTACACCAAGACGTGGAAAGGATTCATCTTGGTGCCCCAGGAAAAAAAGAGAAGATGGGATAGAGATCAATATTCCTCTTCTACTGATAGTATGAGGTGCATCAAAGAAAACCGAATGAAATGCTTTGCAATTAGAAGATTCAAGATAGTCTAATGAGTTAGGATTTAGTTCAGGCTGTATCAGCTGTGAAAGTTTTGTTTATCTTCATTTATAGGATGATGGGAGTTCAGTAATTGGAAAGATTGCTGGGAGGCCACAACGTACTGGAAGTGAGTGGGCAGTTATAAATATATAGGTAAATACAGATAAGTGCTCAGATAAGAATGAGATACAGCTGAATACACAATCCTCCTTAGAACTAAGGGAGTGTGCACACGCTCAATTTTTGTAGCTGGAAATGATCATTCATAATTGTTTTCAGCCACAAAAGACTTGGCAAAAGAGATGGACAGCATTGTTCTGTTCTAGATTCATAGAACTGTCAGTATCCCACACAAGTGCCATCAGTCAGGCACATTGAGGTTAGTTTGCTATAGAACACTAAGTGAAACTGTTATAAAAATAAAAAAATTACACTTACCCTCCAGCAGAGACTCCATTCCCACCACACCTGGACACAAATCGGTCCTGCGCCATCCTAGTATCTTCCTTTTTCCTGGCACAGAGAAAGTGCCAAGTGTTAGCATCTTCTTCTGTTTTCAATAGAGATCTACACTTTTTGCATTGCCTGGAAAAGCCCCTTTTGTGCATGCCTGAAGCCTCCTAGGATACGTGACATAGGTATCTCAGAAGCCTCTGCACTCCCAATCAGTCTTTACCACCACGGCAGCAAAGACAACAGAGCAGGGCTTGCTCTTTAAAAAAAAAACAAAAACAAATTTTTAGCAAATTTTTACCTAACCTGGTGTCATGTCTTGGCCCATATATATATATATATATTTTACTCATTTAGAAAACTCAGACTAGTGCTTCAATGGCTTAGGTTCATTAAGTTCTAGGCAAAACCCAACCCACCATTCTGTACTTTGTCTAATAAGAATGCCCTCATTGGTCACTAAAGTTCCACAACTGGACAGGGAGGCACTGTGATTGGCAAATAAGGGATCCGGTGACAAAGTGACTCCAAGTCAGAGAAACACACGGAGGATAGTTTTGTGGCTAATAAAGTTACCAATGGCTGGTGTATTGTGGTTCCGACAGGCAGGAGATCTGTATTGAAGCTGAGAGTGAAGTTTTAGTATTCTGCGAGGTAGTCTGCTGACTTTATCTGGGGATTTACTTATCACCGACAGATCTTCTATATCTAATGCCGTGTAATGTACACCAACTGCTGCAGCTGGAAAATTGAGGCTTGATAGGCAGATTATTTAGGGATGAAATCTCAGCTGTGACTGCTGATATTTTATCATATATTACAATGCTAGAAGAGGGAGAACTTGAAAATGTCACTTTGTTCAGGGTTGGAGGATTGAGTGTGGCAAACACTTTTCCTGGAATTGTCAGTCCCGGCCTCCAAGATGAATGCAATGTTTAAAAATGCGCCGCTTTGTAAGGGTTATTTTCTGTAATCAGGGATGTACAATGATAAAAAGTGTGAAGATTCATTGCTTTTAATTTTTTTTATTTCGTAATAATTGCTTCCTAAGACCCTGCTTCCTGCAGAGCTTTATAATCGACAATGCACAGGACATGCTATGCTATGATTGTGTATTGTATGCATTTTTGGGGGTCTAGGTAGTCCCAGAAATAAGAATTAATTTTAGTCTTTTTGTGAATATTGTTGAATTTGGTAAATTTGTTATATTTCCCTCCCCTGTCCTCTTTTGTGTATACGACATTTTTTTGCATTTACAAAATTGGAGTACTAACTGGACTGGTGTGCTTATTGGAGTCATGACATCCTTTAGGCCAGTGGTCGCCAACCTTTTGGACGTCATGGATCACTAATTTCAAGGACTTCTGACCGTGCCATGTGTCACTTACAGAGCTTCGGATGACCACAAATTTCAGACCACCGGTTAGAGACCGCTGTTTTAGACTACATTCAGTGGGGTGTATAGTGTAAGCCATGTATTTAAATGTTCCTGGGTTCTTCTCTTTAATTGTTCTGGGGAGCAGTTTTGACAACGATTTGCTATACATGACTGATGGTGGTTGCTTTCTTTCAGGTTGATGTTGCACTGGTTGCAATGAATCATGAAGTATCTGGTCTCCTGATGTTGTACTCCAAATTGGTGTTAGAAGATGGTTATCTGGCCGATGACCCTGTGCTATCTACTGTCGCAGTATCACACCCCGTTTATTGTGTCCAGTGATGTCACTTGCAGCAGCAAGGAGAACAAGGAAATAGCAGCATCTCCTGCTTCCCTTTAGACGTGCAGCCTGATATGGATCTTCTCAGCATCCCCAGCACATACTCTGAGGCTGTGAACAGGGGATTTTAGGAGCAGATTAGTTTCTGGCTCTATCCTGCACTGTCATTGGCTACTTGGAAATTAGCACCTTTCCGCTCCCAGACCCCAGTGCCTTTTGTAGTGTTAAGCTGGGCCGACCTGGTGCTAGTGTGTTTTTTATTATATTTACTGTTGCTGGCTTTGCCTGTTCTTGACCCTGGGGCTGTATACTGCCTGGACCGACCTTGTGTCTGTAACCCTGACTCTGCTTTGTCTTTGCCCTTGAATACCTCACCTGGTGGACTAATTACCCGTAAATGTCCTCTGGCTCTGTATTATGGATTTACCTCTGCTGGAATCTCCTGTACTGTATCATCTGTGTAATCCTGGTCCTCTGAGAGTCCTTTGCCAGATTCCTTGCCTTGCACACAGAAGTCCTGGAGGACTAAATCGTGTGCTGGGACAGCACAACTATCCTCTCAAGGCTAAGCAGGGGCCTACTATAGAGGAAGAAGTGTGGTATTAGATTGGGGACTGCCGTCTGGCGAGTACTGGTGCTGGGCTGGAAAACATTTTTTAAAACCATTTAAAAGGAGTCCATTTAAAAGGAGTTAAATTTTATTCTGATGGTTCAGCAGAAGAAGACCCTGAGATGCTGTATAAATCATCCAAAGACATTTCAACCATTCCAATGATAACCGGGGTTCTAAAAAGACTGGTTGACAAAGGTGAACCACTACCTCAAAAAACAAAGCTTTAATCCCACTGTTTTTGGATTGTCCACCCACTACAGCATCCTTTAAAGGCTGTCTATGGTCCATGCAGTCAACATTGTAGATTTAGGATTGTCATCTATTGTCTAAATAATTTGGAAAACTCTTTTTCAATAATTGTTGTGTCTTACTGCAAATTTTTGTTTTTTCTGTGCAATGCAATAACTCCTGCCGCCCATCTCTCTCTTCCAGGCTATATTAGTGTAGCCACAGCATCATGTTATTCTGAAGCTACATTGCTGCTTGGTGGCTACAGCCCCCAAATTGCAATGTGCTAGTCAGAGGAGACAGGGAGCACAGTTTTTGATTTTTAGTTGCTGTGGGGAATTGGCAGTACTGTGCGTGGTGAAGACATGCTAGTGTCAGTTGTGATCTGATGGCAGTTTTGCAGAGGACACCTGGACACCTGGTCTATCTGGTTACCACTCTGCCCGCAGATCATCTGCTCAGCAAGCTGCCACATCACCTTCATCCCTGTAGCTGTGAATTTGCCACTTTCTCGACATCCCGAGAAAACAGAAATGGGAACAGTGCACAGCTGAAGGGAGCAGCCAATAAACAGATTGTTCAATCTGCACCTCCAGTAATCCTGTGTCACCTGCCAGGGGGAGGCGACCTGTAACACCTGGGCAGTAGAGAGGTTGACAACTAGAGGAATTTTTTACTAGCCTGGGTCAATGTTGTCACCTGGTAAAAGAAAATTGGGAGTTACTGAACTAGTGGACAGGAGTTTAGGTAAAAGGAAAAAAAAATGAGTTTACAATAACTTTAGCTTACAATGTATCATAATATTATATCTGATAAATATTTTGACAGTTTGACCAGAGATTCACTTTAAGCATTCAGCAGTCTTTGAAAACTCCTATCAAAAATGAATAGCAGTAAACCTGAGGGCATTGTAGGGGATACCAGCAATGCTATATCTGTTCAGATTTCTGAAGAAATAGAAAGCTGGTTACCGAAGCAGCGATCTGCAAATTCATATAAATCTCTTTGTAAAATATTACAGTGCTGTAAGAAAGAGAAATCTGAGTTTTCTGCCAATTTTAGAAACTCCTGGTGTGAAAAGGAGGGAGCTAAAATCATTCCCAGGAATCCAAACTGATAATATTTATTCCAGAATGAGCGCTGTGGTTATTTTTGCAACAGACAGCAAAATGGTTATTTTAAGGTATGCAGTTTCTGTTCATAGATTCGTAAAAGGTTACATTGTGGTTGCATAAACATTACTGCTAGTCTCAGGCCACTGAGCTACTCAGCATTGGCAAGGTAAATGTCATGACAGTATTCAGTCTCTGGCCTATTCACAGTAGTGCTCAGCTTTATTAAACACTAGAGCAGCCCAAACATTTCTATGGGCTTTACAAAGCTCAATAACTGTAGCTCCTGTCCTTACACCGGAGCTGAAAACAGCACATATTGAGTATGAGCTCAGCCATATTTGCCTACAATTGACCACCTGATTGCTAAATTAATTAAAATATCCCACTGGCATATTCCAAACTGCTAATAACACTGTTATTCGGCCCTCCCCTCAGGCATGTTTGGTTTGGCATTACCTTTGATTCTACTCTCTTATTTACCCCTCATAGTCAAAACATTTCCAGGTCCTGACAATTTCACCTACGCAACATTTTCAAACTCTACCTGTCCCCAGAGACCACCAAACTCCTTGTACACTCTCTTATCTCTGGTCTAGACTACTGTAACCCTGTAACCTCCTCCTCTCTGGTATTCCACTAACCCGACTCTACAATCTATTATGAATGCTGCAGCCAGACTCATCCATCCTTCCTTCCGCTCCTCTTCTGCTGCATCTCTTTGTATTTCTCTTTTTTGGCTTCCATTTCGCCTTAGAATTAAATTCAAGTTCCTGTGGTTTGCCTTCAAATCCCTCCACAGTTGTCCCACTTACAATTTCTGACCTGATAGAAAAATACTCCCCCAGCCGCTCTCTCCGCTCCTCCGATGACCTACTAATGACTTCTTCACTCTTCTCATTTAAAAGAGCTCTCAAAACCCATCTTTTCAAACTTGCCTACCCATCTTCTTCTGTCTCTTAAACCCTCACTACCACCAGTCCATATCCCCCCTCATATTGTGTGCTTCATTACCCATCTTTTAGATTGTAAGCTCATCGGGGCAGGGTCCTCTTCTCCTCCTGTGTCACTGTCTGTATCTGTCTGTCATTTTTAACACCTATTGATTGTACAGTGTTGTGTTGGCGCTTTATAAATATGGTCTGAGTGATAAATATGGTAAGAGTGATAAAATGTAGCCTACTTTTGGGTACCTAGCATTTTCCCTAATTGGGTTGGAGTCTTTTGGACTGATAATATATACTGAAATACCGTTCCTGTGGTTATTAACAATGAAAATGATATGAATCGATTTGATCTGAGGTCTGGGTAAAAAACTGACTCTGCATGTGAGTCAACCGGTAACAGTCTAATTCACTTCCCTGAAGAAGCACATTTGTGGGAAACGCGTGCAAATAGTCTCCCCTATACCTTTATACAAACTGGATTTATTGTGTCCTTCTTACTGGCCTTCAGCAACTATATAAATCCTATTTATTAATAATAATAATAAAAATAATAATAATAATATTAATAATAATAATAATAATAATAATAATAATAAATATTATAAATTTGAAATTTTCTGACAGATGAACAAATCTCTCTACACTTCTCATTGCAGTTGCTATAAAAATAAATGACTCATTTTGCCATCTAGTGGACAATCTCTAGAGTGCACAGCTGTGCCAATAGTAAATGCTATCTGAATAAAGAAAACTATGAACTAATCTAGAGCAAATTGACAAAACTTTGGTGATATATGATGACATGATCAGGATCCCATCTTGGATACATAACTAGTCAAACTTAAGTCTGTTGAGTTCATCCAGTAGGATTCAGTGGCTGTCTGCAGGTTCTGATAATGGAGATGTTGCCAGATCCCGGTTCCCAAGGTCCATGCCTCTGTCTCTTCTATCTATGATAAACTCCTGTATGGCTGCAGAACTCACAGCTCCTCATAGATTTTGTACTAAATGAGAAAAAAAATCTAGAATTATTTTAATTAAATTCTTGGGTTTTAGTGTTTACTCTCACAATGGTATTTATTTTTCTCAAAATATTAATGCCAAATTGATTAATGATGATTAAAAGATTTTACATTCAAGGCATAAAATGTTTTTTGGAAGATTAGGTAGATTATCAGTTTTTTATGTTATTTTACATTTTTATCATGACACTTTAAAAAATGTAAATACAATTAGGAATGATTGAAATCCTTGCCCATTTCTTTTTTTATTTTCTGTTTTTGTGTCCTACAGAGGATGAGACTGATGTCCTCATTGGAAGATCTCCACTCACCTCTTGCTTTAACGACAATTGTAAAATTTTAGATTTTTGTTTTCTTTCTATTCTCATACCAATAATCACAAGAACAAGTCAAGGGAAAACTGCTCCTGACTTGGACACACACAGCACTAAAAACAATCTATGGTGAACTAACCCCTAGAATGGTATTGACAACGAATGGGCGCACAGCCATTGGTGGCACCATTATATCCAAAGACGAAATAAAACAAAATGAAATTACAATTGAAAATTGAAACTTTTAGAAATTTCAGTCATTTCTAATTTTAATATATTTGCTAGTTCAAATCAATTATAAATGACTTTTAGGACCCTAACAACAAACCTACAAAATTAGAGACTTGGCCATGTTTCATACACACAAGTCTGACCAAACCCTGGTCAAGTCAAACACAAACTACACATCACCAGTCAAAATGATCACTCCACACTGTACGTGTTTTGTTTTGTAGTAGTTTTGTATAGTTATAATTGGTTTTAAATCAAATAGAGAAGGTAACATGGAAATAAAATACTGTACAGGCAGCCATTAACAAATTAATCCTTAAGACAACCTTAAACTACAACCATACTGTAAGTTACAGGGATGTAACAATCAACATTAACAATTTATACCAGGAAAGGTTTTGGACAGACAGTAGGGGGTAGCGAAAGTCTTGGGGGAGACAGCAACCCATCTGACTTTTACATCGACCTTTGTTAAGGTGCACAATGGAGAAAAGACCCATCAGTCCCGTGGAACATCTCAACAGTTCCATCAACAACAATCATACTGTAAACTCTAAAGCAGCCCATCCATCTATTTTTCAAAATCTAAAGTTTTAAACACCCAATATAATAAATTGTATTAGGTGTTTAGCATCATTTTCTCATATTAATGATAGTTTTTGGGTTGGCACGCCTTGTTGACAACATCCTCCCGTTCTTTCCTGATGAGGGAGGTGACACGTTTTAACGTTTATCTCAGATTGGCGTAGCTTGTGTTTTTTTTTTCAGAATCTAGAAATACCCTTGTTAATGCATCAATTAGGCTATAAAATGTACTAATTAAACCTCCTATCAGGAAATCATGACATTTCTGTTCATTTTCATTGCAGCGACAATTCTGAAGTTAATTTGCAGATAAGTCTGCTCATTCACATGGATGATTGACAGTTTGGGTGTCAGAAATGCTAAAGATAAGAGTGTAGTCATAGAGCAGGGGGTGAAATGGATGTGTTTAATCCAGGAAAAGTTAGCCTGAAGAGAGCCAACCAAGAATCTGAATATTCAGTTTTAATTATAATAATCAGCAAAAATGTTAAATGAGAATAACTTATTTTTCAAGAGTCTTCAGCTTGAGGGTCACATAAACTCAGATCTGCTAACTGCATGGCCTTTGAATCTTTTCTCCCAGATCCTGACTGGAGGGAATGCTCCGTATGATATCATTATTTTACACTTATTGATCAAGTACATACTGGGCAAAAAATGTTGCAATGGATGTGGATTCTTCATCCACTTGGGCTCGCAGGTTCCCCCGAGCACCTTGGATGAAACCACTGCAATTAATACTTTTTCCTGGAGTGAACTGGCAAGTTAAAAAATATCTTCTGTTCCAGTGACATCACAGATGACATCACTTTACTTTCAAACACAAGCTTTGTATTGGGATCACAAGCCTATGAGCAAAACAGATCAGGATTAAAGCGGTATCAGGATTAAATTGAGCTATAGAATCTTTTTCAGAGTTTTTACTGCAGGGTGGAGACACGTAGACCTTCCCAGTCTGACAACACTCTTAAACACAATGGATGCTGTGCAGTCATAATGAAACAAGACAGGCAATAAATGCTATTTTCAAAGTTGATTATTTCACTGTCAACTCTTACAATATCACATTAGTCATGTGATTGCGTCTGCTTTTCAAAGGCTCAGGCCGATTCCACTTCTCCATCCAAGTTGGGTAATCGTAATTTTAGACTTCTGGAGGCAAAAGAAATTCTGAGCAGCAAATTATGTTGTTCAGTCATTAACACATGCCGTTTGACAGTCAGTGCATATTTTTCAAAAGCAATGAAACATGCCTAATCACACCATTGCGCTTCATGATCTTGACATGAATCCAAATCTGGATACAAATCTAACTTTTATACAATATACGCTGAAAGTTCTGATTCTTCTTTTGTTGCCTGTGTTACCTTGTGCTGAAGTTACCTTGGAAAGGAAACTTCTTTTACTTTCAAAAAACTTTTTCCAAACAGGTCCATTCAAGTCCAAAACCCCAATGGTGAAGCTCTATAAAGATTCACATTGTGATCAAATTAATCTGCATGCAGTAATTCTAGCTAGAGCACTTTATAAAAATCATGTAACCATGAGTACTAGGTTTAAATATCAGATTACATCAGATAGTTAAGGACCCCTCTACGTCATGTAACCTTGAAAGGAATCTTGCTTTACTTTTGAAAAAAGGTTATTTTTCCATGCAGGTCCATTGAACTCATGGCACCAAGTCCAAACTCAAAAGGTGAGGCTCTATAAAGAACCTCCACCACCTTTCTCAACAGTGGTGGCCAGAATACTACCAATATTCACAATTAAAAACTCTCTTGGAGTTATGTAGCTGGCTCTACCAATTGGTGTTGGCCCTAGGAGTATGCAAGCTGTATCAAACGGGAAGCCAATCAGCCACAGTTCTTGTAACAACCTCTGGAATAATCCTGGGGTTTTCATGGTACTTTGGTTGAGAATGGCTGATTTAAAGAGTCTCTGGCTACAGAGATATATTTAAATTATGTGACAATGAGCACCAGGTGCAAACATCAGACAACATCAGACAGCCAATGGCCAAAGGAGTAACCTACAGACTTTTTGTTTACATTACAATCCAGAGGTTTCATGGAACATTGTGTCACGGTCGAGATTCAGGCTCGGAGTCCAGTAGCTGAAACAGCAAGCAAGCTCACAGTGAAGGCAGGCCTGGTTTGGTTCACACAGTAGCAATTTAGTCCAAGAAGCGTAATCAGAAGAGTAGTTGGTAAAACAGCAGCCAAAGATCGGTACACAGGTAAGTCAGCAAACAGGATCTGAAGTACAAGGGCGAGAAATTGGTAGGAGCACAATAATCTGGCACATAAGATGTTCCACATAACCCTTTACAAGTGAGTAGCTGGGAAGAGCACAGAAGTTCAGAGTTCATCAACAGTATCAGGCAAGATTTACCTAAGTGATCAGGTATAGAGCTATCCAGCACTTCAGGTGGCTCAGTGCAATGGCCCACTTCCAGCCACCACAGAAGCCCCCAGTTTTATTCCTGATACCTTGGTTTAGAATGGTGGCTTTAAAGAATCTCTGGCTACAGAAATATATTAAAATCATGTTACCATGAGCACTAGGTACAGACGTTAGATGACATTAAATGGCCAATGGTGTAACCTACAAAAAACTTTTTTTTTTTAAATTCGACAATTCATGGCACTAAGTCCAAACAGCAAAGGTGAAACTCTATAAAACAGTCTTTCTCAACCTTTCTACCCCAGAGGAACCCTAAAATAATTTTTAGGTTCTAGGAAACTCCTGCTAAAACCATTTTTGGAGGCCAGTGGAAAGAATGCCCCCTTGACAGTGGTGAAAAGAAAACCACCTTTTTTTGACAACAAAAAATTTAAGAGGCAGCTGGCTCTACCGAGTAGTGTTAGCCCCAAGAGTATGTGGACATCATCAAATTTGAGATGCCCTTGCAACCTCTAGAGTAATGGAAACCATTCCTTGGAACCTTAGCTGAGAATGGCTCCTATAAAGAGTCTTCATTGAAGTCATAGCATCAAGCCTAAACTCCAAATGTGAAGCTCTAAAAAGAAACAAAAACAAAAAAAAACGAATAAGTATATTGGAGGATAGGCAGGTCACTATAATTGGCCGTACAATTTGGAGGAGTAGTCTATGAACTCAATGGGGGGGGGGGGGGGGACAAAGGGGAGCAAAAAGAGACAGTTTTCCATCAGACTGCAGTAGAAGAGTAATAGATTGCTGTTGGCAGTTTAAATGTAAGTTTCTAGTTTCTTATTTTACTTATTTGTCTATTTGGATTTGTTTTACAATACCAATGTTTTAAACAACTCCATAGGGTAGACGAGGAACATAGGACATTGTGGAAATACACATACTTACATGACTAATTTTCCCCCTCTCATCCAGAGGGTCGAGTGCTGATCCTGTCACTTAATATTCTTTGCAATCAAAAGCATTTAGAAGAGAAAATGGAAATCAATAGATTAAATTATCTGCATTTCCTTAAACCCTATTGTAATATATAAAAAAAAATCTATGCCATTATTAGAACAGGAAAAGTCACCAATTCTGTAATAGGATCCTCGTTGCACTCCACATGGAAATGAGATTCAAGATACCAGTGCAAAAAGAGGTTGAATATTGATTTTGTGTAAGTTAATAAAATAAATGTAAAACTAAATCAAAAATCCAAAAATAAAATGCAAAACTTTCATAAACAACATTGGTCAGAAAATTGGGGGTGAGATGCTTTATACTAAGGCTAGATTTACCTCTCACTGTACCTCAATTTTAACCCTCCCTGTAACCCCAATGCCATCACCTGCCTTCCCTATAACCCCAATACTAACACCAACCTCCTTATACCCCATAAACTAACACTAACCCTCCATATAACCCTAATAATAACACCAACCTTACCTGTACCCCATAAACTAAAACCAGCCCTGTTTCATAGGCTTGTCTGAGATCTTTTTTGTACACCATCCAATGAGGGGCATAATGTAAAATCGTCCTTAAAATATGAAAATATATCACACGTATACACATTATAAAAAAAAAATTCACACATTGGGCTTGATTAACTAAAGCTCTCCAAAACTGCATGGTCCAGCAAACCTGGAAAACTTGGTAAAAGGTAAAAATTTACGCTTATAGCTTTTCCTGGAGTGTTCAGTGTTAGGACAATCCCGCCGGATGCTCCAATAATAGTCAGCCATCATATGTACATCCTATCTACCCTGATACCGTCCTTCCATGACCTTCAAATCTTGGTGGAATCATTCACCATGCTCATCACTGACTGCACCAAGGTTTTCCAGGAAGTTAGAAAGATGGCTATGCAGAAAATGCAACTTGATGCTCATATTGCAACCAAGCATTTTGTAGCTCTCCAAGAGTTTCTGGACAATTTCTGTGTAATTGTTTGCTCGTGTGTTTCCAAGAAATTCCTTGACAATGGCTTTGAATGATTACCAAGCATTTTTTTTTACTTTTGACATTGTTCTGATGAAATGACTATCTTTGATGAGCTGTCGAACCTGTGGACCATCAAACACACCGGCCCCTATTTTTTTAAATGACAGGCTAGGAAATTCCAAAATTAGGTACTTGAAACGTCTCCTTCAGTTGGCAAAGCTTTAATGAACTGCTTCAGCAGACCCAGTTTCATGTGCGTAGGCGGGTATATAATTTTCTTTCTATCAACAAGTGGCCCATGTAGAATGTTTGGATCACCTGGTTTTAGGGCAGATCCTGGAGGCAAATTCCTTTCCACCCAATGCCTCTCACAAGCTCTGCTGTCCCACATGCACAGATAACAGGGATACTTGGTGACCAAGAGGGAAGCATACCATTTTAGGGTCAACACAGATGACCCAATTGTGTTGGTGGTATTGCAACAACTCAATGACTCTCTTTATGTCTGCATATTCTTCACAAAGAGAAACTGAATGGCCAATTGGGAGTGACTCAAATATATTGTCCTCTTCAATTTCAAACTTCATCATTGTTGTTTATCACCTAGTTTATCACCATAATCATGTTATTCAAGAGAGGGTAGTGTAACGAAAACCGGCACTGGGATTTCATCTGAATGAGCCACATGGTAGACTAGGATACTCCATGTTACATTTATTTTTCTTGTTATATCCTGAGGTTCTCACTATACAAAAGTAACAGTCACTGAAATGATCTCCTGGCTCTCGCCAAACCATAGGTATACCAAATGGCATCTTCTCACATGTTCCCTTTGTTCACATCCGTAAACCCTCCGCACACTGTATGCACACCTTATGAGGGGCCCAAGACTTATCTTGATCACCAAGTTTAACTTTGAAAAATGCCAAATAGGCTTGCTCTACAAATGTGCTGATGTACGCCGTTTGACTGGTAATGGTGAAACTGCCACAGATATAACAAAATGAATCAGAGTTGTTTAGGCACTTACAATGAGAGGTGACCTGAAAGAAAGCAAATACTTGTGTAAGCAGAAAAATACATTTTGCTTATTCACTAGGTAGGGCAGTGCACAACCTCCGACCACACTGTCTTGCATGTAAATGAATAGCCTATACAAATTCACGCTACAGTAATCGCATTATTATAAGCGGTAGAGAAAAAACCTGATGTGATAGAAGTAAACTAACTGCACTTTCAGAATCAGCATACCTATTTAAATGTAAATAAGCTTAAAAATTGAAGTCAACAAAAAATGTGTTCAGAATTTTTACCCAGTGTTATTCATAATCAGTTGGCAAATGTTTTTTTTTTTCCTGGACTAGATCCATTGCAGATCCTAAATCAAAAATCCAAAAATAAGATGCAAAACTTCCATAAATAACATTGGTCAGCATTGGGGGTGAAATGTTTTATACTACAGCTAAGCTTTACGACTCACTGTACCTTAATGCTTACTCTCCCTGTAACCTCAAAGCCATCACTAGCCTTCTCTATAACCCCAATACTAACATCAACCTTTCCTTTACCCCATAAACTAACACCAACCCTCCATGTAACCCCAATAATACCACCAACCTTCCTTGTACCCCATAAACTAACACTAGCCCACCATGTAATCTCAAAACGAACACCAACCTGCCCTTTACCCCATTTACTAACACCAACCTTCCGTGTAACTCGAATACTAACACCAACCTTCCCTGTACCCTGTAAACTAACACCAGCCCTCCATGTTACCCCAATACTAACACCAACATTCCCTGTACCCTATAAACTAACACCACCCCTCCATGTAATCCCAGTACTAACACAAACTTACCCTTTATCCCTTAAACTAACACCTGCCCTCCATGTACGCCCAGTGCTTACCCTAGCCCCACATGTAACGCCATGCTTTATGCTAACACTGGTTCGTCTTCCCCTAAAACTAACACCAGCCTGCTTTACACCAGGCCCATCCCTCTTTCTACCCCCATAAAAACACTAGACCTCCTTACCCCCTAATACTAACAACAGCCCTTTATGTACCCTTTATACTAGCCCTACCTGTATCCCATCATAGCTACATTAGCCCTCCCTGTAACCCAAACTCTCTCCCAAAGACTAACCTCTCTGTAATCCTAATGCTAACACTAACCTCAATGACACTAACCTTTTCTGCAACCCTGCTACTGACTCTACCTTTAACCCTAACACTAGCACACCCTGTAACCCTAACCTCCCTATTTACTCCAACACAAACCTTTTCTGAAACCCTAATACTGAGCTTTCATGTATACTTAACACTAATCATTCCCTAAACACCCTTCTAACAAGTGGGAAATCCCATCTTAGACAGTTGTGACCCTTTAAACTGCCCTAAATTGAAGACGACTCCTCTATTCCTGTTCAGGTAGCCACCAGAAAAAACAAAGATAAATCTTTCCAATGGGGACACAGACAGCAAAGACTGACTACCCCTTTCAAAAAATAAAAAATAGAGGTAGAGGTCAATCTTTTTTCTTATTTCTTTTAGGACAGGAAATTTAATATAAACCAACCTCAGAAGAGAATTGTCAGCAATGTTAAGAAAAGTCTTTTTTCTAAGTCCAAAAAAGAAAATATACCGGGACCACATAAATAATTATTATTTCTATGTTTGTGTCACACAAAGCACAGTCCAGATAATTCCAGGTAGTCACCTATTATTATGATGGGAGCAGACAGCTCACTGAGCAGATATGTGAACACGCTGCTTTGCTGCTTTGTCTGAGTGACAGCGCATTGTGTTTCCCAAGATACGTTGCAGTAAATCTCCCCTCTCAGCTCCCAGCTCAGACAAGGAACAGGTTCATTGCTTCTGGCGTCCAATTTAAGCCGTGTATAAAATAAGTGTGTCAGGCAGCCCATGAATTGTGGTAAGTGAAGCAAAGACATATCACGGGGCTGTTATGTTAGGTGTAAGTGTTGCAATCACTTCTAGTTTTTTTTAAATACCTGACAGATACTGTACTCCTGAGAAAAGTTTCATTTGGATAATAATGATTTGTGTTTCTTGGATTAATTTAGATGAGGAATAAGATGCATTGTATATTATATGGTCAAACATTTATGGAGAAATGATCATCACAACTGTATGTGGTTGTTTGGCATCCTCTTCCAGAACTATAGCTAACTAACCATTCCCTATCCTATAACCAAGGTGTTTTTATTTTTCCTATGTTCCCATTACCCTGTTTCCCCGATGATAAGACACTGTCTTATTTTTTTTGGAAGGCCAAAATATGCTCTAGGGCTTATTTTCAGGGGGATGCCTTATTTACCCATGAAGAAGACTACAGTACACAGTTATTGTTCATGTGCCATTCATGTCCACTTCTGATCAATCTGTGCCAATCATTGTCCCCTTCTGATCAATCATGTGGCATTCGTGTCCGCTTCAGATCAATCATGTGCCATTCATGTCCACTTCTGATCAGTCTGTGCCAATCATTGTCCCCTTCTGATCAATCATGTGACATTCTTGTCCCCTTCTGATCAATCATGTGCCATTCATGTCCAGTTCTGATCAGTCTGTGCCAATCAGTGTCCCCTTCTGATCAATCATGTGCCATTCATGTCCGCTTCTGATCAATCATGTGCCATTCATGTCCACTTCTGATCAATCTGTGCCAATCAATGTCCCCTTCTGATCAATCATGTGCCATTCATGTCCACTTCTGATCAATCATGTGCCATTCATGTCCACTTCTGATCAATCTGTGCCAATCATTGTCCCCTTCTGATTAATCTGATCCATTCATTGTCCCCTTCTACTGTAATCAATAATATACCGTACCATTAAATGTCCCATTGTAATTCATCATATACTGTACCATTTAATGTCCCATTCTAAAGCTTATATACAGTAAGTGGTATTGCTCACAGCAAAAGAAACCTGTCTGTGTCTCACTTTTGGATGTTCTGGCCGTGAACAAACTCCTGCAGTCTCCGTTAGGGAGGGATGAGGGAAGCTGCCTGTGTTCACGTGCGCGCACTGCAGTCCTGTCACTTCCTCTTCATGACGAGGCGCGGCACGCAGCCATGGAGGCAGACGGAGGAACCACACGGAGTCACCCACCGTACCACCCGATTCGGGTAAGCGCAGGTATCGGTGGGTGGCTTATTTGCGGGGGGGGGGCCTTATTTTACATTTTTCTCTAAAAAGGGGGGGCTGTCTTATTTGATGGCCCTGCCTTATCATCGGGGAAACACGGTAGAGCAGGGGTCGGCAAAGTTTTATGACCACTAGGCCATTTATGGGGTGGGCGGGAACACACTAGGATGGACCTGTCCTAATGGCCCCGCCCAGCACCAGGGAACGGGAAAGGGAAAACCCTTTCCTCTTAGAATATTGTAACTGTGTTTCGCATCAGTTTTAATTTGGACGATGTCTGCACATTAGAGTTCTCTCCTGTAGATCTATCACCTTCTGTATTATGGAAGCTCCATGTTACCCAGTGGGGAGGCTCTACATGTTCCTCGACGTGTTACATGTGTGTGTGTGCAGAGGAAGGAAAGTTGAAATATTCAGGATGGCAGGGAAGCCTTGCAAGTGAACAACAAGGTGCTAAAGGCTAAATGAAGACAGGAAGGTTTATAAAAGAATTAACTCCACAGAGCAATATGCTGCAGGAGAAAAGACTGGTTGATGATAAATTTCTTCCCATTACCATTTTCTCTTTCTGTGACTGGAAGAAAAAAGTGTGATTGATGCTCCTGAAAATGACATAATGAAAAGGAAAATTTTACTAAACAAAGTACATGTGTTTATTTTATCCAAGTGATAATATTCTGTTTACTAAAATTCCTCAGAATATTACAGGAATTTAAAACAACCATATATCAAAGCCCTACTCTAATTAAAAATTAATTAAAAAAAATTTAAACTAATTTAAAAAAACAAGAAGAAAAGGAATTCTGAATGTGTAAAACATCTCTGGTTGAAGCTGATCCCCATGGACCCTCAACTGTACTGCCCTGGCCACCTGCTGCACTGAAGGACTCCCGGCATCATTCAGCCCACTTCTTCTGAGTGCAGTGATGGAACCAACCACTGGGGAGGGATGGGGATCTCTGCATCATTGAGGACCATCAAGCTTAAAAAAAAAAGGAAAGAATACCCCATTTAATGTGTGACCGGCAACAAGATCTTTGGAATATATATAATATTATATGTGGGCTTGGGGTAAAAGGGTGTTTTGGCTCCCTTGAATGAGCACTTGACAGAAAAAATTGGAAGAGTTATTATCTTCTGTTCTTTCCTTTGCAAGCTTTGCACACCTAGATTGGGGTATTTTCTGCCATTATTCATTGCAAACCCTCCCAAGCTCAGTCAAGTTGGATGGGGCTGTTGATGGGCAGCCATTTTTAGGTCTTTCCATAAATGTTTAATGGGGTTCATGTCAGGGTTCTTGCTGGGCTACTCTAGGACACTCACAGAGCTGTCCCTAAACCACTTCTGTGTTGTCTTCTCTGTGTGCTTGGGGTCATTGTCATGTTGGAAGGTGAACTCTTTTGGAACCCTTTGAGGATTTCTTTGAGGATATCTCTGTACTTTGCTTCATTCAGGTTTCCCTACAACTCTGAACAGTCTCCCAGTCGCTGCTCTAAAAAACACCCCCACAGCATGATGTATAAGGCAGATGGTGAGCAGTGTCTGGTTTTCTCCAGACATAACATTTAGAATTGAGGCTAAACAGTTCGATCTTGGTTTCATTGGACCAGAGAATCCTGTTCCTCACAGTCTGAGAGTCCTTCAGGTGGTACTTATTCTATTTAAAAATTATGGAGGTCGCTCTGCTCCTTCAAATCTGTGCTTTGTAACAATCCTGTCTCTGCATGCCGTTCCTGTGACCTCATGGCTTGATTTTTGCTCCAATTGTCAGCTATGAAAGCCTTTTATAGAGATGTGGCGCCCTCCCAAATCATGGCCAATCAACTTACCACAGGTGGACTCCAATCAAGGTGCAGATACATCTCAGCAGCCATCATAAGAAATGAGTGGCACCTGATATAAATTTTAAGGGTTTAAAAAAAACCTAAATACTTATGGAAATGTGAGATTTTATTGTCTAAAATTCTGTTTTCACTTTGTCATTATGGAATACTGAGTGTGGATTTATGAGAAAAAGAAAACAAATGATTGTAGCATCAGACTGCAAAAAAAATGTAAAAATGAAGGGGGTCTGAATACATTCTGAAGCCACTTTGTATATATATGTGTGTTTATGTCACTACAAATGTCACAGCTCCTATCCGAGAGTCTCCAGTGATGTGTGATGTCAATAAACACATTCATTCATCACCTGTGTCCACCACATCATTACATGGCACCTTCCTTCAAAAACAGTTGAACACCCATTGAACAAAGGTATGTATGGCAATATACATGCATATATATATACATATATATATATATATATTGTTACACCAAGGCAGGATTGGAGGTGGAAGGGAGATATATTTGCCCAGGATTCCTCTTTTTTGGGAAGTAATTTGCCCAAGTTTCCTCTCCTGTGTGAAGTAGCAGGTGGAAGACTCTCACTGAGAAGCACGGAGAGTGGGGATATAACATAGAGCTAGGAGCTCAGTCAGTAGTTCAGTTCTGTTTGGAGACACAGACGGGGGTTCTGTGTGAGGGAGCTCTGCTTGGGGAGACACAGACAGGGGTTCTGTGTGAGGAAGCTCTGCTTGGGGAGACACAGACATGGGTTCTGTGTGAGGGAGCTCTGCTTGGGGAGACACATACAGGGGTTCTGTGTGAGGGAGCTCTGCTTGGGGAGACACAGACAGGGGTTCTGTGTGAGGGAGCTCTGCTTGGAGAGACACAGACAGGGATTCTGTTTGAGGGAGCTCTGCTGAGAGACTCAGAAAGTCGGTCTGAGTGAGTGAGCTCAAGTCGGTCTGTGTGAGTGAGCTCAAAAGTGAGTAGAAAGTTGCTGAAAGCTTGGTTTTGAGCTGACAGGGAGAAGCCCTCCAGCTGATAGACAGGGACGTCTGAAGTATAGTAAGTGCTGGACAGGCAAGGTTTTCTTTTGCTGTTTTGTATTTTATCTGCAACTTTCAATAAACCTGGCTGCAAGCCAGTTTAAGGCTGATACCTTGGTGTGTGATCTGAGTTGAATGAACCTGACAAGTGTCCTTTGACCCCAGCAAAGGCGATCCTGAGCGTAACCCCTCACAATAAAAATATATATAAACTGCTGTTATTTTTGACTTTTGGAGTCCACTGCCTCTAATCTGCCCTGTAAGCATCCTTTTACAATGAGCGATTACCCTGTGCTATGCCACAATATATATGTAACGGGATGCTTACAGGGCAGATTAGGGGCAGTAGACTCCAAAAGTCAAAAATAACAGCAGTTTTTTTATTTGAATAAGTAAGTGTTATAGCACACTCCCCAGCACTTCACAATTAAACAACAAATAGTAGAAGCTCGGCTAGGCAACTAGCTACCTCACTGGGTGCCCTAGCTCACTAACATAAACACTATCTCATTATCAATACTGTTTACTCACAGCTTTGTAGTCATGTGTGGGCGCTTGCTTTTCTCCGCCTCTCTGATCACCACCTGCCTGCAACACAGTGGCTGATCCTCTTCCCTCAGCCTGGAATCCACTCTGGCTCTCGCTCAGACTGGAATCCACTCTGGCTCTCTCTCAGACTGGCATCCTTCTCTGGCTCTCTCTCAGCCTGGAGTTCCTCTGGCTCTCTCTCAGCCCGGAATCCACTCTGGCTCTCTGTAAGCCTGGAATCCACTCTGGCTCTCTCTTGGACTGGCATCCCTCTCTGGCTCTCGCTCAGCCTGGAGTCCCTCTGGCTCTCTCTCAGACTGGCATCCTTCTGGCTGAGTACTTCCTCTGTCAGCCTCTCGCTGAGCACACCTTCTTACTTGCACCAGAGTGCCAAGGGCCCACCCTTTCACTCCCTTGGCTGGCTCAAGGGCTCTAAAGAACCAGGTTTCTTCCTAGAAACCTTTTGAAACCCATTAACTCTCTATTCACTGGAGCCTTTTTCTCACTTTCCTGACTTTTTCTACCCTTTTTAGGGACACTCTAGAATATTATTTATATATATATATATATATATATATATATATATTGATCTGTACGGTTTATTATTACTACATTCAATACCTAATGTAATTGATAGTAAAATATCTATGCTTGATCATTATGGTAGTTTGACTATGTGGAATTCCAGTTTAACTTGTAATAAACTACTGTAACTCATTATTCACACTGTACCTCATGTTTTGAGTCTAATTCTTTGTATATATGTAATATTCCTATGTGCAGCTGTTGAACAAACATTCTCCACCATGGCCCCTCAGGAAGCCCGAGAAAATACCTGAAAAAACACCTTAATGGCAGGCGCATCAGTTATTCTTTGAATAATGGTTGCAGACATAAGCATATTTAAAATATCATAGATTTTATTGATTGGGTTTACATATATACTAATGTTCTTCAAGCACATAGAGACATCCAAGGGGCAGTTTGAAAAGATACCAAAAAATCTCTCAGTTAAAAAAACTCTATCTTACTGGAAGGTGAATCTTGAGCAGATGGTGGAAGTTCTCGTAACCAAGTGAAAGCACACATTGGCGTGAACTGAGCAAAGGGCCACAGAGCTGCAAGGCAAAAGTGCTAACCCCTTAGCCACTGTGCCGCCTGACCTGTGGACTGCATTCAGCTGCCATTGCTGCTAGTTGAGACTCAGGCTTATGTAAACACGACAGTGTCTGCGCTTCGCTAAGCACATTGATTATGCATACCCATACCTTCGGGGCTCTCCCCACTGAATTATGTATAACTATGTTCTTCTGATGAATACGGAGAAGGCATTTCATGCATTGGGAGACGAGTAATTAATCCAGCCCAGATTGTTGTTTGGTAAACTTTTGCTTATTAGTGACTGTATTTGATGCAATATGGAGATCGTCTCCCTTGAAAGGAGCTAATCTGTATGCCATGAATAAAAAAAGATGAAATTTAACCCCCGTAGGGCAATATTGCAAGAAAGTTGAAGGACCCACAGCTGTGTTTACTCGTCCTTCATCAAAAATGTCTTCTGCTAATTCTGTTTGTAAATTGGGATGACAAATATAGTATTTTATACAATGTTATATTACAAATAGAGCGTTATAAACAATAGTACAGTAATAAAACAGTTTAACAAATATTGTATTACTTATTTTTGCAATTATATAACTCTAGAATATTACACAACCCTTTACTGGGTCTATAGAAGTTTTTCTTTGCATTTTTTCCATGGGTGAATCCTTGAAATAACTTTCAGGTCTTCAGGGAACCCCTTCTATAATTACTATATCTACAGCTCACAGTATATTAGTGTGATGTCAGTAGGAAGAATAAACAATCCCCATGCAAATAGTGCCTTGGACCAAATTCAAACCTGGGATCCCTGTTTTGCAAGGCTGGAGTGCTAACCTTCTGAGTAGCCAGCCACACCTCCATATCACAAAAAATACCTTATACAACTTAAAAGCATTATTATTATTACTATTTATATTAATAACTAATATTTATACAGTGCAAATATAATATGCAGTGCTGTGCAAGGTCCATAGTCATGTTACTACCTGTCCCTCAAAGGTGCTCACAGTCTAATGTACCTACCATAGTCATATGTCATTCTTTTATAATTTTATTCCTATCATAGTCATATGTCTTTACCACAGTCTAAGGTAAAACCAAAAAACCTGACTGCATGTTTTGAGTGTCTGAAGGAAACCCACGTCAACACAGGAAGAACATGTAAACTCAACGCAGATTGTGTCCTGGGCGAGAGTTGAACCTGGGACCTAGCGCTGCAAAGGCTAAGATATGAGCTACCATGCCATCTTTACAATTTAATATATACAATACTTTAGTATCACAGTATAGCTAACAGAGCATGTTAGGCTCATTTATTATCAGAGGTGATAATAAAGTAAAGCGTCAAAAATTTAAAAAAGGAGCAAATACTGTGCACCAAATCCAGAATAAAGTTTCATTGGTCTACATCTCATCCCTATCTGGGATTCTTTCACTCGGTGGTGCTTTGGGAATAATTGCAGAGGATCTGATTGTGGGCTAATTTCATTCCAATGAGTCACAGGTGGAAAGGGGTGTTGACCTCTCTCACCAAGAAAATTGACCTTTTTGCTGGATTTGGTATGTGGCGTTTGCTCATTTTTGATTGCGGTTTATGAGAAGAGTTCCGTTCAGTAGCCACAATGAGGAGTTTAAATCAAACATGTATTTATTATCTGCTGCTTCTGATTAGGTGAACCTGTTGTTCGGCTTGTATGAGCAAAGCCCAGGTTTACTTGTTTTGAGGATCTATCCTAGGCTGAGGAAGGGATAGAAACCTCAAAACACATCTCTATCAGGAGACCAAGCTTCGAATGGATGGTGGGCAATGAGACCGATGGCAATGGAAGGAGCTTGATGCATCATCAGAAGTCAAAGATGATCCTGGCATGAGATACAATTGCTCTACATTATCCACATAGTCTACAAAGCCTGGTCTCCAACAGCTTGATGGGGTGCTTTAATGTTTTTGAGTGCGTTTCCACTCTTTATTTTATGCAGTGACGTACATCTGCACATTATGCTGGAACACAGAAGTATTCTTTACAAAGTGATAGCATGAAAGCCTTTTATAATGTTGTCTTTAAGCTGCCAGAACTTCACTTGGAACATCCAGAGAGACAGGTGGACAACATTGTTGTGAAGTTGGTGATAAATTTGTATTTTACAGAACAAAACACTAAACTGGAGAGTCTGCAGGCTGCTGATTAGACATGGCTGAGTCATATATTTGTTTTATGTACAGTCTGATCCTTCTCTGCTATGCTTAACTGTGTATGTGATGGGACAGAACTGTGCAGGATGAATCCCATGATCCATGGAGTCACACTCTCATCACGCACATCATGTGCTGCTGGAACATAAAAGCAGCATAATATTAGCAAGTGCTTTGTTTGTTTTGTTTTAGGTTTTTATTGTGATCCTATTAGCACAACAGCTGGTTACATTGGTTCAGAACCTTCATTAAAGCAACAAGGCAACAATAGTAGCAATAATACATTTCCACCCTAAAGCATAAAAAAGTGCAAATCTCAGGGCTGGTTGGACAAACCTTGTAGCAGGTAAAAAAAGGCTTATACTACATAACTTTGGATCTAAAAAAGTACTGTATGTGGGCTGACCTCTTTTTAAAACTGTTGGCTGCCTCATTGGGTCTGATTTATTAACCTCCCTACCCCAAAATTGTTTTTCCATATCACTGACCAACCAAAGACATTGCACTAAAAGCACTCCATAATAACAGACTCCTCATACCTAGCTGTCTGGTGGGGTCCAAACTTCACTCTCCTGAAAGTCTGCAACAGATTTCAGGATTGTTGGATGCTTGTAACCCTCATGTAATGTGGTGCCCCTCTCATATTTTAACATTACAGGATACAGTTAAGATGTATAAAATGACACGTTGTTTGTTGGCTCACTCATGATAGCCTATTTTCACCAGTCTAAGAGAGGTTAAAAAAAATAGACAGTGGAACAAGAATGGACAAAATGTGTAGATAGTTTGAGTATCCAGGACATAGCATCAGTAAAATGACCATGCAACTGGCACATTCTTTGGAAGAAGAAAGCAGTTTTGACTCATGCATATCACTCAGAAAAGGTGTTGTTAAACACCGTATACCTTCAGTTGTACCTTTTGGAATGCCCAAACCGGATTGGAAACCTTTGGGTAGTCCACGGCCTAATGTTGACTTTATGGATCTGATGTATTTATAGTTTTGACACACTACTGGTTGTGTTGGATTTGTGCTGTGGTTCATTTTGCTGTTTTATACATCTTACCTGTATCCTGTAATGTAAAAGATTAAGAAACAAAGCACATTACATGATGGGTTGCAAGCATCCAACAATCCTTGAATCCTGAATTTTGCCAAAGGTTGTAGACTTTTGGGGGAGGGAGGTCTACCAAAATGTTGGGGTAAAAAGAACAAGAAATGTCTGAGATAGGAATGCACCTTTTACGGCAAATAGACTTTGTAATAGAGAAATGGTGTCTGGAACGACAACCATGGATGAAACCAAGTAGAACTCAAGGAGACAGAACAAGAAGTAACAGCACTCTAAAATTCAGAATTTGTACTCGTTCGTAGGGGTACAGTGAATGTTACCAAGCATTAAATAGCAGTGCATGTTAACGCATATTAAATTCATTAGTAGGTTGTGAAGCTGTTGATTAGGCAAATGAACATATCCCAGAAAAAAAAACCCTATAGACATACCGTATTTTTCGGACCATAAGACGCACTGGACCATAAGACGCACTAGTTTTTAGAGAAGGGAAATGAAGAAAAAAAAGATTCTGAAACAAATAGTGTCCTAAAATATTTTATGTGCATTAAAAAGGAGACAGGAGAAAAGGCGGAGGGGGGGCTATACAGGGGGGACGGGACAGCAGCTGGGGAGGATACATTTGGACCATAAGACGCAGGGACTTTTTCCCCCCACTTCTGGGGGGAAAAAAGTGCGTCTTATGGTCCGAAAAATACGGTAGTTGATCCAGAGGAAGGAAAAAAAACTCTCATAAAACATGGTTCAATTTGCTCCAGCAGGGGAAAATAATTCCTTACTGATCCTGTGAGGAAATCAGATGTTCCCTGGATCAACAGTCTCTGGTGTCTTTACTTTAACATTTTAAATATCATACATACTCCTATCTTCAAAGGGGAACAATTCTATCCCACAGTGAACTTAAACTTTCTTTCAAATACAATTTTTGGAACCAAAACCAACAGAACCAAAACTGCACTCCTTCCTACAGTCCATGCAACCTATTGTAAGTGGTCACATAATAATAATTTTTTCTTTGCTTTATAATGTGGAAGTTGATAGTGGGGCAATATAGAAGCTCATGGTAGATCTCTGTTTCTACATGACGATGTCCATTTTAAGAAACACTCCTTAAAAAGACTTTTATTTCCCTAACTCATAATTCTCTGCCTAATCATTTTTCATGTCACAGGTAGCAAGGGGAACAAAAGCAACATTGATAAATGGCTCCCAGAAAAACACCAAAGTATATTTTAATTACCTAGAGGTAACATAACAGGATCTGTTCAAACCAATGTATGTATCTTTATAGCGCAATTATGCATTTCATTGAGCCGGAAATTTTATAGCTTCCATGGAAATTATTTAACACCTAAAGTCTGAAATATTAACAAGAAAAACTCAAGCTGTAAATTGTGTCTAAAAGTTGCACAGCAAGTCAGTATCACAAAGTGTTTGCGGAATGTGATGAAGACCCTTCTGATAATGTAAAGACCCCTACTGGTGCTTTCTATAAAGATTTTCAAAGTGTTAATTGTTTGTGATGCTCGGTGGATTTAATTAAATTATATCATGGGTTTTGTGAGACTTTTGACAAACACTGTTCTTGCTTCCTGCTCTTCTGTAAAAAAAAGCCAACAAAAAAAGGCTGTTGTATATCAAAGCAAACCGGTAAGCTCACTTTACCTTGTACTATGGCTCCAGGTCTTTAGGACAGATGCCTTATGGGTGTGTTGTTAACAGTATGGGTATAGCAGTAATGGTACATTCAGTTCTCCAAAACCCTTTTTCTATGCGTTCTAAACCCTATTGCTTGGCAATAAGGTCCAAAGCACACTCATCAATGGATTACATAGTTACATAGTTAGATAGGTTGAAAGAAGACATATGTCCATCAAGGTCAACCACTAAGAAACTAAACAAATACCAGATAAAAACCCTGTAGACATAATCTAAAAATAATTCCTTCCTGATCCTGTGAGGATGTTCCCTGGATCAACAGTCTCTGGTATAATGTCTTTAAAACTTTATTACCATGCTATGTTCTGTGTTAGAGGGGCATCCAGCATTCTTAAAGCAATCTATAGATCCTGATTCTTTTACCAGAGCAAAATAAAGAATGGAAACCATGATGGTGGAAAAAAGCTTCTTACTAGAACAGATATTGTGATCTGCATGTCTTTCTAGACCGGAGTGCCATGGAATTCTAGAATTTCTCTAGAAGTTGCAGGAGGTTCCTTGAGTATTTGGTAAATGCTGATTCCACCTCAAAGGTTACCATTGACGGTAATGAATTTTAACTATCTGGATTGAGACATTATTCCTACTGGCTACCACCACCATTGTAAAAGGGCCTTTCTGCCACTGGCAGTGCCACCCCTGATAACCACCAACCAATAGGAGCACAACTGACCTAAACACCTAAACATTTGGTTCACAGCTTCAAATAAACATTGATTTGTGTACAAGTAAAGGCTCCTTTTCTTGGCTTAAAAAATATGTTAAATGTGAGTTACACCAGCCTTCTACAAGGAGTACCCAAACATCCATTAGCCTTACATCGGGGCACATTTACCTGTAGAATGTGTTTGGGGTCATCAAATGTCAGTTGTTTAAATAGATGGATTATTTTTCATTTGCAGCATACTTTTTTTTTTAATATTCAAATTAAATATATCTGCTTATTCTATACGCTTAGTTTTCCTATAGTGCTCACTGACCCTGTGTACCCATATATACTCAATTGTCTTAACAGGTATATCTAGCAGATAATACTCCCACATGTATGTAAATAAATTGAGTATTTAGCTGTGTGTCTGGAGTTCAGCTTTAACACAAAAATTAGACTTCATTAACTGTTTTCAATATTTTTCAGTCACACTGAAAGCAACTATTTATAGCAACTCATTTTCAAATAATTTAATAGTGAGATTTTTACTAATTCTCAATGTCATGCTGATCTCTGACATGTTTTAGAATGAACGCTGTATGAGTATAAGTAGAAAATTACATAATTTAAAGGCGCATTTTTAAAATATTTAGCATTACATTTAGCAATTTTTCTGTTTAAGCCTAATTTTTAATTCTGTTTTATTGTCTGTGGCATTAAGGAAAATCATTCATGTTTATGTGATCTAAAGACCCTTATTATACCCACCTGCATATATCTACACAAGGTGTGCTCTGTGATTGTGTCTATCATTCCATTACCATTCAACAACTGGGTATTATGCCCTTCTAATGCAGGGCCAGATTTATACTTGTTTTCTCCCCTAGGCCAGGAGCTTGTGTTCCCCCTCACCCTGGTAGCATAAAATATACAAATCTAAAGCCAACATATAGTGCTGGCCTGTCAAATATTGTTCTCCACTCACCATTTCTGAACCAGAAAGCAGAAACTACATGTACCATACAATGTGTCTGAGCTGCCCTGGCCACTAACTTTCTTTGATCCTCATTACCTCTACAATAGATGCAATTCATGTGGCATATAGCCAAAGGGGTACATCTTCAAGTCCCTACATTCCCCACAGGTAAGTAGCCTATGCGAATGCCAGCTTTTTGGGTTCAAGTATTGGAAGTGGACAGTTATGTGTAACAGGGCAGCATGTTTTGATGGGTAGAGTTTTTTGTGGTATAATATTGCCATATATTTTGATGATATTTTAGGGGATGTTAGTCACAAATATCCACCACTTGCAGCTATATATTCAGTTTCCTACACTGCCTCCAAAGAAATTGGGGTTCAAAGAAAAGGATGCAAACAAAGTAGCATAGTATAGGGCAAGGGCAGTCACACAAATGCCAAACCTCATTACCATGGAACCTTTAGCCATATAGAAAATATGGTCCTCTGCTTCTAAACTTTTTGTTTTCCATTCCAATTTAACTGACCTGTAGGATATCACATCCACCATGACTCTGCATAAAGTAGATAAATACTCTGCTCCTGACTCTCTCTACCTTTCTGATTACACCAATCACTAAGATATCACATCCTCCAACACAACCCTCCAAAAGATCCAGCATTTTTCTACTAAACCCTTTTCTACACTTTTCTGATTACATCCACTACTAAGGTATGGGATCCTCCAGCATGAGCCTGGATAGTACATAATATTCTGTTCTTGACCTTTTTTTGTTCATTTTTTTATTATGACACTATCAGGATATCAAACCCTCCAACACAATCCTCAGTAAGTAGATAAATCTATGCTCTCGACCTTCTCTGTACCTTTCTGGTTGCATTGGCACTGGGACATCTCTAAGATAACCCTTTATAAGATAGGACAGTGTTTCTCAACCTGGGTTAGCCTGAAGGTTTCTAGGAGTTTGTTTGCAATAAGCAATTTGTACCTTTCAGGTCAGTTTAGGTGACACCAATGCTTTTTTGGTTATCCGTAAGGGTGACATTCATCCCAATGGCCAGTAATGTAAGAGAGTTTCTTCCCACTGACCATTACACCAATATACCGTGAGCTGTGGATATAGCAAATATAGCAGGGCTTCCCTGAAGACCTGAAAGTCTTTTCAAACAATCCCCTATATTAAAAAGATCAAGAATGGCTGCTCTAGAGTTTGGTTTTGGTAAGACCTTTTCTACCTTGCTGCTTGCCTTGTCAGTTTGGTACAAACTATATCAAACAGAGGAAGTGGTTAAGGATTGTGCAGCCGGACATGTTTTGTACATATTGTTCCCCTGGAATCATTTGTAACCAAAGCTCTGAAAAGCAAGTTAATTGCTATGTCAGACTAACTTGCTGCATCCAGCTAACACTTTCATTGCATTTCTACTCAGCCAAGGAACCAATTAGCAAAGGATTAGCTGCTCTTAAAATGGTTCTCATTACACAAGTTTAAGTCACCTGCTCCAGGATTAGGAAACCTAATGGAGCAGGCATTGTCCAATACAGTCTAAAAATGAGTAACAAGGATATGACAAGGCTTTTTGTTTGAAGTAAATCCTTTGCAAGTTTTGACTTTTTCCACTTTTGAAAATATTGGCTACAGATAAAAGTGCCAAATAAAAATGTTAAAAGATAAATGGTTACCTGGGATTATTGTAAGCCTGTGTTGCCCCCTTTAACCTCTTTTAGGCATTTTGCATGACCGCCTACCACTCTTGGAAAATGATTCTATAATATTTTTGCCAACTCATTCATTAAATGTCATCATTTACAAGATGTTTGGGGGTTTCCTTGGATTAAACTGCCAGTTTAAAAAAACATTTGAATATTTTAATGGGAATAAAAAAGGCTTTGATTAAAGCGAAAGTAAACTGAAAAAAAAAACTTAAAAAAAAAAAAAATCCTTCGCAGAACCAGTAATCCCTCTGAAGATTTCCTGGATTGGGTTCCACGCCATTCTTACACAGCAAAGGCGTGAGATCAGGTGATGTAGATGGGAAAAAAAAGATGCCAATTTCACTGCACATGCGGGATCAAACGTACGCAGAAGAAGCAGTTAGAAGCCTCATGGGATTCATGACATAGGTATGCCGGTAGGCTGTGCACTCCCATTCCGTCTTGATCACTACGGCTATCAAATAGAATAAAATCAAATATGACATTCTATATTTGGAAGATATTTGACATGATGCGCCTTAGTTTCACCTAGGAGGGGGATTAAAGGGCCTGGATAAGTCTGTAAGTAAATGTTGTGATGTATATTTGCAGCTTTTTTGGGGGGGGGGGGGGGGAACCAGGCCTGGATTTTCTTGAAAAGAACGGTGGGCCCGGCACTCCCACTTCCAGGCCAGAAATTGGTAATAGCTCTGGAGTACCAGGCCAGTGATAATACAAATGCACCTGTCCTTGAAACAGGGGAGGGGTTGCAGCCTGAGGCAAGGAGGCTCCAGTGGACATACCATGTGAACCTAGGAGGTCACCTAAAGTTTAGGTCTACAGGACCACTAACTCTGGATAGTGTCAGAGAAAGACCCAGGAGGCTAAATTTGTGTTAAGGTTCTGAAGGACCAAAATCATCAAACTGTACCCCTGCAAGGGAAAATTGTAGGATTTCACCCACTCTGTTGGATGGGGGGGAAGAGTCTGCTGGCCCTCTGGAAATGGGGCTATAAGCAAAATTCTTTTTTACAGAAACCCCAAGGAAAAAAAAGACTCTAAGCCTTGTAATGGACTGGTGGCCATGTGCGAGATCGTGTAAGTGGCTGCTACAGCAACACAGAGATTAAGAAGGGGAAATTATAAGAACAGCCATTTCAGGTACAATGTTATTGCTTTTGTATATGCTTGGTTTTCATTAATCAGCATGGTGAGATACAGATATTGGTATAGAAATATATATTTGGTTGCAGCTGCTGATCATCTGGTTGTTCTGCAAACAAATCTATACTTCCAACCTCATATGTTCTTTTATGTGACACTGATGTTCTTTGAAATACTGTGATCAAGTTGGAATATAAATAGCATATTAATTCAAGGTATATATGTGGAGTATTGATGTTGAATTAATTATGTAAAGTGTTTATTATCATTAATCTAATATGAAGCTCTCATTGTAGACTATTCAGCAAGTGTTCCTCTTGATGAAGCAATTAAAGCGAAACGCGTTTGGGAACAATGAATGAAGGATCATTACAAATTTTAATGTATTTTTAATGTGGTCGCATGTACATGATATTATTTTTAATTTTTGTAAAAAAAAGTCTAATAAAAAAATACATTTTATTCGTTACCATTAAAGTCCCATAATTGTTGTTAGTGAATATGTATAATATTAGAGATGTGGTACTGTAATATTTGGACCCAATATGAAATGTTTATAGCAACACAGAGTGCCTTTCCCGAAGGGCCACAAAGGAGCCGTCAGACAGAGAAGGAGTCTGGAGGAGCGAAGAAGTAAGGTAAGAAAATATATATTTATAGAAACCCCACACAAAAAAACACTAAAAAAGTATTTTCAGTTTTAACTGAAGTTCTGCAAGGACATTTTTCTTAATGTGCTCAGTTTACCTTGAAGTCAATTTTTTGTTTCTTCTGTAAGACTGGGCTATTAGTGGTCAGCAAAGTGGCCAACACAGCTGTCTTCCAGGTATTTGGGTTTGGAAAATTTAAGGGTATTTGTTGGCAGTTTCATTTTGCATAGTCCAATATTCTTTGCATTTTTCAATCAGCTTTAACCCAAGATACAGTGACTGTACTAAGAACATTGGAGCATAAAAGCCTTAGGGACTGATGTGATTTTCTATATGCAATCTGCAAAGCCCTGTGGAATTTATCAGTGCTATATAGAATGTATTAAAATTTGTAACTTCCACCTAACGTTTTCATTACAGCAAAGTCCACTGCCAAGGTCTTATCTAGGTGTTCTTGACTTTGACACAATCCAATTTGAAAACACTCTTGCTGTGTCATTTGATATTCCATTTTTCTGTTATTTAGCTTATTTCCCATCCAATGTGGCCAGTTTTCAAATGATATTGTCAGAGTTGTTATTACACTGCCCTGGAATTTATTCAGTGGACTGTCGAGGTTAGATGGTCATGCAAGGAAAGAAAAATGGAATTTGCTTCAAAATGACTCCGTGAGTGATGTTTTCTATAAAAATGGAGATGACGTGAAGTCTTGTTTAGGGTAAAAAGATGTTTGCTGTTGAACTGTTAAGGGATTTTCAGGAGGAATGCACTGAATCAAAGCCAAGTGATACTGTATCTGTCTAAGAATTGCAATGCGTTTGACTGGTTGGGCACATTTTTTCTTTCTGTTAGTTTTGTGGAGTTTTATCTAAAGACGTTTGGTTTCACCTTTCAGATAAAGGCTTGATTGCCACTGCTATTGGGTTTACATTACCTCATGGGGAAACTTTGGATAGTTGACCCATTTACCTCTTTTGGCATAACTGAATAAATTAGAATAGAGTAAGCTAAGACATTTTACACAGAAAATAGTTCGTAGAAGTGATTTATTTTAGGCCAGTACTAGAATTAGACTTTTGGGCTTTAAGAAGAAATCTGTGTCCACAACAGGCACATACAAACACGGAGAAATGGGGAACAAAGTCAAAATTTTATTTGATCACTCATGAAGAAACCCCAAGGTCATAAAATGGAATTCAGACTTTTTTTTCCATGCCCGTGGTCCTATTTATTATTTTATTATATATAGTTAGCTTTTGACCATTGATTGACCCAAAAGAAAACTTTTCAGTTTACTTAAGAACCCTTAAGAACCCTTAAGAACCATTAGCCAGTTTACTCCAAGCTAGCAAAATGGCAACATTGACCCAAAACAGAAACTCAGCCCTCCAAAAGCATGCATGTCCCCAAATCCCTTTGATGGGAGGATCTGGGAGAATTTTATATTAATATGGTGAGAAATCCTCCCCATGACATCAGAAAATAATATGTGATTCCATGTTAGATCAGTGATGTCACATAGAGGAGGACCATGAATTGTTGGGCTTGCTGATTAGGGGGCCAAAACACCTCCAAACTGTAGCACACTGGGAATAGAACTTTTGTACTATTTTTTGCAGTTTACTATTATACAGAGTGAAGAAAATAAAACATTGGATCCCTTTACCACTGGCATTTGCTCCTCATAAATATATGAGCACCTACTTACTGATTTCTAGCACTGAATTGGAGTATGTGGTAGGTGTGTTTAGGACTTATTTCTTTACATTACAAACTGGGCTTCTCATATAACTGACAAAGGGATTGAAGTGAACTAGTGAACTACTGACATTCCTGAATACCAAAGAGTAAAAGAACCTTGAACAAGCTGCTTTATTACTTGTATGAAAGGGCTATTTTCAGAGGTGCATTGCAGCCAATGCATTTTAAAAAGGTTGCTTGATCCAGTATAATGCAACATGCCTCCTTGCTTGAAAATTCTTGCACTTCTAGCTGTGTGGTCAGGTGTAAATGGGCCTGTAAATTCTAAGTTGAAGAGTGCACCTAATGATGCAATGTTATCTGAATAGCAGGAGGTAAGTGCTGATTAGCACAGGGAGGGTATGATGGAGTATATATACAGTATGAGAGATCCTCCAAAGTCACCAGTAACTGGTGAAGGCATTGTTTAACTAATGAATATTTATTCTGGACACAATCCAGACATAATATTGCTTCTTGTACATCCATTTACTCCCCTCTACCAAAGTAGAGCTATGTGGATGTTATCCCATAATCATATGTAAGTCAGGGGTGATGTTGAAGAATACTAGACAGACAATTCTAATCTCAATATACTTGTTGACAATCACCTCGTTAGCAGCCTGTTGATATCAGTTAGCTGCAAAATAAGTGACTGCACAAGTGGTTAAATCTCTTATCAGGATGAGATTCAAGTTAAAAGAGAATAGACTGCAGATACGGAGACATAATCTTGCCCCTGTACAAAGCATGATGAGCAGACCTCATCTAGAATATGCAGTCCCAGTTTGGGCACCACAAAGAGTTCACCCTATATAAATATATTAATGGTGCATATAAAGAAATCACTTCCTAATTATTATACACTTTGAGTCATTCCAAAGGACAAGGGAAGACTTTTTGCATCTGGGGGAAAAGAAATTTAACTTCTTTTAAGGAACGGATTTTTCACAGTAAGGTCTGTAAAAATGTGGAGTCGGCTTCCTCAGTAATGAAAGTATAACTTTAGCCAATTTTTCTATTTTTGGATAGTGTGTTTTTAGTACTGATGTCGGTTGGGCACTGTTAGATCCCAAATATTTGGTGTCCTTCCATAAGGCTACAATGTAAATAATTCACTCATTATTTAGAAAGAATTATAAACTGAAATGTCATTATGAGATGGGATACAGTTTTTTCTGAATAAATATACTGCAGCTTTACAAGAATTACACAATGTAGTTGCACAGAAGAGAGAGAAATGAGTTTTCTCATCTTTGAAAAACTTCTTAGTTGTAGATGGACGAGCCGAGTGACAACATCAAAGTGAGCCATCAACTTGAGCCCACGAGAGCCACTAAAACAACCATTCCAAAGCAATCATTTCCCCGAAAAACAATTTACAAAAGTCGTCATCTTAAAACAGAGCTCTCAACAGCTTGAGAAAAATGTTTTGCTGTAAACAGATGAAATGTGTTTTCATTAGTGAGGGGGTCTGATGAAAATTGATACTGGGGTCTCCGAAGGTCTCATCAGGGAGAGTTCTTCGCTTGGATGTCACAGCGGACACGTCGAAGGACTGGGAGCATCTAGAGTGTCGTCCTCTTTGTCTGATTATAATTGGCTCCATTATTATTACCTCTGGAGTGTTGCACTGATTGCATTATTAACTCTGGCAGCAAATGATTCATGTCAGGAGTCTTCAGCAGTGATAGTTGCTGACTACTGAATACCGAGCGTCGGAGTAGAAGTAGAACCCACACGTTCAATAAACTTTGTACAGAAATACTTTCATCTTAAACTATTTCTGCATCCTTTCTTCAAGAAGGTGATGTTTTCATTCCTGCCTGTGTCCCCGCACTTCCTGTCCCAACACACAACCAAAATCAGTAATTTTCAATGTACTTAAGTATCATTTACCTAAGCATTTCAGTTTGGTACCTCATGCTGAAATTTACCCCATTAGAGAAACCCTTGCATCCTTGCAGGAGTCTGCAATCCTGTTCAGTAATTTACTTACCATCTTCTTTTTCTGGAGGTAGGTAGTCCTTGAGTAAGCAGTAAGCTACACCATCTACATCAGTGTTTTTCAACCTTTTTTACACGGGGGACCCCTGAAAATAACTTTCAGGTCTTCAGGGAACCCCACAGCTCATAGTTCATTGGCTTAGTGGTCATTGGGAAGGGTATCATCATTACAGATAGCCAAAAAGATAATCAGTGTCATTTAAACTGACCTGAGAGGCACAAATTGCTCATTGTTTAAAAAACCCTAGCATTCTCTGGGGGAGCCCAGGTTAAGAAACACTGTTTTACAGAATTGCACTGTAGTTTGAAGGCAGTAGGTTGAGCCTTGACATCCTGGGCTATTGAGAAGGTATCATGACATGACTATACTCTCTACAACTTTTTCCTGTAAGTTGAGTGGAAGGGTACATGCGTGCAGGAGTCCTAAAAGCAAGGGGCCATTAGGGGTTCTTGCGGTGGCAGATGCACAAGAACAAAAGCCAATAGATATGAATGCCCTCCAGGGACAAGACATCCAGCATGTAGCAAGTCAATGACATGTAATTCCAGATAGCTGTAGTTGGTCATTTGCGAGCAATGCGATGCAAAGCACTGGGCAGAAGAATGCCAGGTGTGCAGACTGATGTGAGTAACAGGAGATCTGGGGGCCAAGTGACAAGCAGAAGAATTATCCAGAGGCTGGTGGGGAAACAAAAGCTGGGTGAACAAATAACATCAAAGGCCACAGGCCAGGTCAGGCAGAGAAACAGCAGAAGAGTATTTAGCAAAAAGATGGGGAATGTTGAAGATTAAAGGCTGCAAGTGCAGCTAATGAGCATGTACATGCACTTATGTACACTGGCAAAAGAACATGTGCACCCTTTGGTTGATACATGCATACAGGCAAGCAATGCATATGCACTGGTGTTTGAGCCAGCAGGCTACTTCTTCTTCTCTTACTGACTGCCAAGGTAAACATTGGGCGGAAGCTGGTTAGTAATACACTCTTCCCACTAATGTTTACCTTGCCATTTGCAAGAACCCTAAGGAAACAAAATGAGTTTCATTTTATTCCAATCAGTTGAAGTTGTTTGTTTAAGACAAGCTGCAAGAAGCTGAACCCCTTGCATGTATACATTTCTTATATCAAAGAGCCAATACAATAAAAAAAAAACTGCAGATAAACATATCGGGTATTTTAGACACCTACTTTCAGTTTTGGAAAAGTTACCTTTACATATATTTTCCTTTATTTACTTGCAATGCTTTTGTAGAACATTTGACTGCTATAGGAAGAGTCATTTCCTAGGTTGTTATGGATTTTTCTTCTTGCACATCATTGCCTTCCTATCTCCTGGAAATGTCTAATTACTGTCTATGCCAGAGGTGTCAAACTCAAATACACAGAGAGACAAAATTAAAAACTTAGAAAAAGTTGCGGGCCATCCTTGAAACTTATTGAAAAAAATTAGGAAATGTTTTCCTTCTCATTAGATATAAATCTTTTCATATGGAAACAAAGAGGTTTTGCTTTACATTCGATCTGGAACAAGCTTATAATAAAGAAAGAAGCATAAACATGTTTTTTTTTTATTTTTTTTAGGAAAAAATCTTATGCCTCCTTCTCTATTTGTAGCCTTCTGAGTTAAATTTTTTAATGGTGACCTTTTTGCACAGCTAACAATAATAATAACAATATTCTTCTATGAAAATACAACCATTCAAGTCCATGCCTTGGAGTAGCAAAGAAATGTACAGCTGAGGGGGAGTGCTGGAAATGCCAGACGCGGCCAATGCGGAGCTAAATTATATGAGTTGCCCGCCGCTGGGACTCCCTCTTTATTGAAATAGTGCTGCTACTAAAATTATTTGCCTTCATAAAACAGTCCAATGCGGGGCCACACAAAGGCAGAAAGCCCGCTGGTCTATAGATGTGATTCCAGGAATTGTAGTAGCAGTGCTATTTCAATGCAGCGGTGGGCCAGCTGCAGTTCATATTTAGGATTCCTTTGGGGGCCAAAAAATAAAGAAGTTGGGGGCCAGAGTTTGACACCCCTGGTCTATGCTGACCCATCTATTCTGTCTCTGCTTTCCCTACATAACCATTTGTATTGTAGGCATGGGAGGATTGAAAGGGAATTCTACAAAGTGTCTCTTGCTGGGGCTGCTAACATCACATCCAAGATGGCGCCACCAAACAGCAGTCCCAGGGCTTTCACAAGTCTCCACAAGGCTTTTACAGGTACTTACCATGCCTAACATACATTAGACGTACATATAACCCCTTAGGAAGATTTCCAAATAAATGAATGGTCTGCTGAGAGGGTCGCTTTAACATTCACCAGTAAATGAGTGTGTGGTGCTCTACTGACAATTTTTTAACTCCAACTAATTCCACTCACTTGTCTTTCTCTTTTCTGCCCTCCACCGTCTTTGCCTTTTGAAGGATCTCTTTATTGCTGTAATGTTACAGTATCAGGTTAGCCAAGACAAATGAAGAGAGATAAACACATTTTATGAATCTGCAAGGGTACGGCTCAGACGTATTTTAATTGTAATTTAGTGTCTGTTCATTCTGCTAAATACATAATTGTCTGGCTCTATTTCTCTGAGAACAAGGCTTAATTTGATATATAACTGAGGCAGAATCCCAGGCATGCCGCCAGGCTGGGAAAAGACAGGACAAATAGACATGAGCATATAGGGAAATACAGACTAAAACACGGAGAAAAAGTGATGAATTTATTTCATTTCTCTATCACAGAGGCAATCAAATTAACATTTTAATGAGCAATGCATTTAATTATGATCATTTGTCGGTTATGAGTCCTCTTAAGCCGTAACAACACCGGTTTTTGCTCTGATATTATAAATTATTTATCATATAGCATTGCCAGATGCAGCTTTCCACCAGCTGTGTTCATATCAGGGAATTAATGCCTCCGTCATAATATGACTCTTGAAAGAACATCATTCAAACAATGTAATCATAATGGAGATCACCTATACACTTCTGAATAAGGGAAGAACAATGATGTCCATTACATTCTAGCAGTTATGAGAGAGTTACTGGTAAATTACACGGCACATACCAAACTGGTGGCTCTAACCAGAATAATATCTACAAAACATTGTATGTGTGATAATATACCCAAATGAAAGCAATAAAGAAAGATGGAATTTGACTTTCTTGTGAAATCTGTATTATTGAAAGTTTACCTATTTCTGGATTTTAAACCCATCCAGAAAAGTTTGTTTTATATGTAAAATATAGACCATCACGTCTGTAGGAGGCTGTTGGACATCCTATTGCAAAAGCATGGTCATTAGTATACATTTCTCCAACCAAGCCCCACCACCCCAATGCACACACCTTTGCAACAATCTTCAATCCTTTGGTAAGGCTTACCACAAGACTTTTGGGATCTCGCTTGGTCTTTGACAAAACCAGGTTTCTTTGTGCTAATACAGTAGTCAGATGAAACTGTCATTTAGCTTTGGGAGTGTGGCATGCCAGCATCATTGGTTGATGGGTCATTGGATCATTGTGAATTCTGTAGATTTAAATCACTGGAAATAATGATTGACTTGGATTTGCATTGTTGGGTGATTTGATTAATATGGTTTTTACATTTTGTTGGAAAAGTGTAAGGGGTACTTCTGAAGAGCTGTATATCAATTTGTCCCCAAAATGGCTCCTAGAGACCACCAAATCACCTCCACATCCTTTTAATGAAGTTTTGATCAGAATCTTTGTGGTTAAGTGTTTTTTTCTTCAAAGTCTTACAAAGCCTGAAGTCAAACTGCTGGCTTGCCTTGTAAAAAGAGTGGTAATTGTGGGGAGATACTTTTTATTTAAGAATAAAAGAGTCTTTCAGATTAGGAAAATGCTAAGCCTAAACTTGGCAGTACAAAAGCAGTAACAAAAAGTACAAAACAAAGTACAAGATCCCAAGACAAGTCAGGCATGGCAGAGAACCCAGCTGAAAATCGTGAAGGCATTGGCAGAGGCTCAGAGGCATTTTACTAATGGCACCCTAGGCGATGGTCTATGTGACCTTGTGGGAAATCTGGCCCAAGTCATCAGTCTGCTATAGGCAGGAATAAAGCATTTTCTCCTTCTTCTCCCCTTGTAATCTACCAGACTGTATGTTGAGACTCTCTTATAAAGTGGAAGGTGAGAAGTGGATGTAGTGGGCTGTAAGTGAGAAATAGTAAGAGGATATCGGGGTCTCGTTATTCATCTCAATTAGCTATGTCTATGAATTTAATTCAGAAAATAAATACTGATGCTGCGTGATAGTTTATTAATTGTAGTGATGTCCTTCTGGGTAAAAGTAATATAAATCATTGTCAAAGGGACTATTATGATTTATTTGAAAGCAGAAATACCTTATACGTTTACAAACCACATAGAATACATGCACTACATGTAAAAAACACCTGACAGTAGATCTGCATTACATTTCCAGATAACACTGTGAAAATGTAAGGTGAGATGTATAAAGTGGGCCCTCCAGGGCTTTTACCTAAAATGTACACAATTTTCACCCTGGATTCAATTAGAACATGTGTGAATCATAGTAATTTGATAATTTAAATAGTTTTCTAATTAAAACCAATGTGAAAAATGGATGATTCTCGGGTGAAAACTATTTCCATAGAACCCTAAATCTTCTCTGCATTTCCATTAACCCTGATAAAGAATGGAATTTGAGATATAATATCTAGATAAAGGGCTAAATGAGTTTTAAGAACTATTACCAACTGTACTTATTGAGTGATTGTGTTACAAGTCACCTCCCCCTGGCAGGTGACATGAGATTACCTAAAGCGTGGAATCTAAGTGACTCCCCTGGTCTTCACCAGTACACCCTGCAAGGAGTAATGGGCCAGTGACCTTAGTTGCCACTGGACTACTTTGCTGCAAGGAGGTCACTAGGTCATGGCCCCAAGGCTCTCCCCACCATGGAGTGACAGTGGTCGGATGTTTCCGGGGTAGGAATGGCTATCAGGCTAATTGAACTGAGGTCACATCAAGAAAAACAGAGAATTACCTGTCAGAAATGCTGGAAATGCACTGATGATTAAGCAACCTGAGCCTGGAACTAGAAAGGTTTAAAAAGGCCTAGCAGCTTATGGTAGGACAGGATCAAATCTGCTCATTGGCTGCAGCACATACTCCAGAATCCCCTTAAGCTGTACACAGCCCCTGTTTCTGTGCCAAGAATTGTAGAAAATTCTAGGGATGCAGATGATGCTGAAGCTTGCAGAACAGATGATCTGGGGGCTGAGTGATAACAGATTGATTGATTCTGCACCCCTATTTGTTTATTGCCTTAATAATGCTGAGACAATTTCTTTCTTTAATGTTTATGTTGTTGCTTGTATCTCTAATATGATTTAATGTATAATAAATAATAATTCATGTTATAAATCAAATATGTAATGTATATTGTAGATTTATTACCTATAAGTAGGGAAACAAATATATTTGCCCTTCTTTTAAATATTTTTTTTTCTGGTCTGGTGTTTATCAGGGCCCTGGACCTCCTTTGATGCCAGGGGACCACACCTGAGGTCAAGGGATTGCCCCTGATGACCAGCATCCAATGAAAGCACTAACTGCTCTAATTTGAACATGCTTACAGCCCATTGTGTGGAATGCAAGAATCAGTGAGCAATCTCATTGGCTGGTCATACTAGAGGTGGTCCTGCTGGATATCTAGTTAGGGATGTACACAGTCAGCAGAGGCTGTCTACAGTACAGTTGTGCGGTGAATCTTTCATATTTCTGGTACTTGCCAGTCATTGACATGAATTGGACCTTTGCCCAGCCATCATGGATTGGCAAAGCTCCATCTGAAGCCACAGAGGAAAAAATCCACAAAGTGGCCATGGCTTTCCTATTATTCTGTCTCTTTTAATTTTACATTTTTGTGACAAGGTTTCTTTAAGTTATATTTTAAATACTCTCCTTTTGTAACAATTTTAATGCTCTCATTGTTCATCCACCATTTATTGATTTCGTGTCCCTTCAAGCCTAATGCGATGAGATGAATAGATTCCGGCTGGTTCCCAGTTACCTTATGATTTGCACATTGCTCTAGTCAGAGCTGAGCTCAGCGGAAACACAAGAGTTATCTTGTCGTCGTGAGGTGCTTAAAGCTATACATTTGCTGAAACAATTTCACACCCAGATTGTTGCTTTCTTCGGGTTGTAAATAGAATTTGGGATTAGGTCTCAGCGATCTCTGACATTGTTGAGTAATCCTTTTTCTCATATGGATACACCGGCCTCCACAGCCCCGGGGCTTCTCCAGCAAAGACTTACACAAAACAGCTGAATATAAACAGCTTCCCATCTCTGGAATTTTATTATAGCTTCAAATCAAAATTATCCCGGCAGATAAAACAATTGAGCTGCTTGTGCATGCCATTAGAATGTCCCCTGATATTCTGTAATGCCGACATAAAAATAATGGTAAATCTGGCAAAACATTCTCAATATTAGTAAAACTGAAACTGTCATCACATCACACAATGGTGATCACATTTCCTGCCATGAAAGTCCTTGTCCAGGCATTTCCTGGTAAAGAGTGGGAATGTTCCATCCACGTCTCCATAATGTGTTCCTGTACTGTTCGGTGGGTGGTGAATAAAGGCTATATGAGTAGCTGCTATGGTGCACATTATACACACACACACACACACACACAGTATATATATATATATATATATATATATATATATATATATATATATATATATATAAATACACACATGTAATCTGCCTTCTTGCTAAAATTAATGTAGTTCTGTTGAGATTGAACTAAATGCTGAACTAAATAATTCCACACATCAGATACTTCAGATAATTGGACTTTGTTTCATTGGCAACATATAACTGGATCTGCCTTTGTAAAGGTTCTTTAATGGCTTCCTGATTGGACCTTTTATAGGTCCCTGGGTAAATCCACTCCTTGGAGTACCCAGTAGAGTACCTACCAGTCACTTTCATTGGTAAATTCTGTTAGTATCCTTTGTGATTTGTTAAATATTTGATTGATGTTATACAACAATCTTGTAGGGAGCTCAGCATTCACATAAAATAAAGTGTGAGATTAAGGAAACCATACTAAAGTTATAATATATAAAATATATATAGAGGTAAATGGGGTATTATGCACAGAAAAAAAGTTAAATCCAGCCACCCATACACGTCCTAATAACCTGGACAATCTAATAACAAGGAGTGTTCTCAGCTTCATTTAGTAGAACATTTGCACTGTGTAATATGTTGGTGATATACAAATCCTGTTTAATAATAATATTAATAATAATAATCATTCCCTGTTTAAAGAGCCTTTTCATGCCAGCTAGAATCATGGGCTTTTGAATAATAAAAGTCCAGCTAATGAGCTCATTCAAAATTCTATGGGAACTATAGGAAAGGGGGGCAAAATGACTTCTACTATTGACAGAAACATCACTACCAAAGCATATTGGGCCATATTTAGGGTACAGAAAACTGGCCTATTGTCAAGTGTTCCACTTTTTTCAGTGCCTCAACTTACAGAATGGCAGGGATGAGTGGAATGTTGTATGTTTGGGACTCCCACATCATATTTGTCCAGAGCTTATTTTGTCTGAGGCCATCCATGAATAATTGACCATACCACAGCACCTCATTGAAACGTCTTACATATAGAAAATTTAAACATAGATTTAATCAGTAAAAAGCTTCAATCCAGGCAACACTTTTTCGGGAATGTTGGCTTTCCTTGTTTGGAGTTTGTGGAAGAGCAGCAATAATCTTTATCCACCCTGAGGAGGAAAAAGCTGAAAGTCCAGTGACTCTTTAGATGGATGAAGACTTGCAAGGGTAAAGCTGAATGTCCATGCCACTGGATAGGCCCAACAGGGACTTATTTAGGTATTTAGGTTCCCCTCTCCACACCTTAGAAGTGCAGTAATAGCGTGGAAATTGGTGGGAATAAATGGTATCTCTCTTTGCCCTGGATTTCGGAGAAGGCACGGCAGCGATCTGCAGCAAGCAGCACCATTTTTGCAGTCTGAATCAAATACAACAATTAGCTTTCCACAAGTTTCCCCTCTCTTGCTGAGGTTAAAGACTCCAAGATGAATCTTGATAAGGCTCAATTATCAGTATCGCTCCCATAGGGATAGACGCCGTGCTTGTACTCTGAAGATAGGAATAAAACAGGACTCGTATATAAAGAATGTTTCTTAAAGAAAGATTGAAAGACATCTTTAATAAAGGCATGTTATATACCCCAAGAATATTCTACCTGCCTCCTATTGACATTTAAAAGATGTAGAAATAGTGGCTCTGAATTTCTTTTGTAACAGTAAAAAATACAACTGCAGAATGATAACAAGGATTTGCACTACTAAGACAGCTGTTGAACTCCATTGGAATAAATCCAGTCTGTGCATTGCCTTATCATTTAGGAATCACAGAGAAAAATTCTTGTTTTGCAGTTGTAAGTGCTTGTTCAGTCTGTGTTTTTTTTTTTTTTTACTAATGGCAATGCTGAGGTTCATCAATGCCAACCAGTCCTCAACCACTCCAAAGCCCTGTTTATCATTTCAATGAATGGAAGTTCATTGGCTGAACTACACTTTCTAACAGGCATTTGTCTGCAGTTCTTTTTTGAGACTCCTATACTCCTACCTGCAAAAAAAAATCCCCTATGACTATTCCTAGGCACAAATCAGTAGAAAATAGGTGACGTCTGAACAAGCCTTTAGAATTGCTCCAGTGCTCACCAATATATAGCTAGCCCCTGCTCGAGAGGCTAGATGCACCATCCCAGCACATGGTTGCCCCCGAGACTTCTGTGTGCAAGGAATGGGAACTGGAGAAGAACTGACAGAGGACCAGGAGCCCAGAGATATTGCAGCACAGGAGATTCCAGCAGGGGCATGTCCAGAATACAAAGCCATTGGTCATACAAAGGTAATCAGTCCACCAGATGAGGTATAGATCACAGATACAAGGTCGATCCAGGCAGCATACAGTCTCAGGGTCAGAAACAGGCAACAATAAATAAAGAATGAACAGAGTGAGATGCTTTGGTGGCACACAGCATGGGATCACCGGACAGATAAGTCTCCTAACAGCAAGTTGTACTTTTTTCTTAAAATATAAAATCTAAAGCAAAGAATAAAAAAATAACATTGCAGTTTATCAATCTAGCGATTAGATTTTATTCTTTTTTTTATTATTATTTTCATAAAATGGTCCTGCCATTACCAAATTCTGATTCTAGAGTCAAAGCGTTCACTCACTGTAGTGTATCTTTAAGGGAGCAGCATCACATTAGGCTTATCTTAGGCCTATCTTATTACCTTAGGTGACACAGGGTTACCTGAAGTGGGGAGTCTAAGCAACCCTAGGGATCCAGAAGTGTCTGCCAAGATTGCAGAGATGTAACTCTCCTAATTCTAAGCCTTTTCTCATACGTGTGTACTTTTGGTATGCTGGCCACATGCCTATAGTCAGGCGCATACTTGCACATTGGCATGACTACCAGAATTTGCAGCTGATAGACACACAACAGGTGAATAAGGTTTTTCAGTAACATTCTCACATCTATAACATGGGCTAGGAGTCTGTAGTTCATAGATGAACCAAGGTTGGAACTGTAAAGGAAGAATATATGTAGGTACATTTTCTTTTCTTAGTTTTAATGTTCACAACTTTTTTCCCCTTCTAAACACTTTTTGCGACTCGAGAAAACTTTGTGTGATGTGTGTGCAAATAAGTAAAATAAATTCATATATCCGAAACTATTATAATTTTATTTTTTTGTCATCCAAATATAGAGAATACACATTATACCTGATAAGTCCTGTCTATCTTCATTCTTCCCAAAAAAACAGCACAATCACATTGTCAATCAATCTCAGCTTTCCTGACTCTGACAAGTACTCCAGCATTAAAGGAATTTAGACCCAATAATCACAGGAAATGCCATCAGGCATTCAGACCACTACAAGCACAAATTTGAGTTGTTCATGGTCTCTGTCTCCTTTATGTCTCTGTATATATATGTTAGAAAGATCCTGTTTCTTTGTGGCCACTATGTCAAGAGTATGAAATGCAAGTTTTTTTAAACAAAGCTTTCAGTTTGCATGAAATAATTGACTTACTACTGTTTTAGTGTATGTAGTTTAGTGTTTCTCAACCGGGGCTCCTCCAGACGTTGCTAGGTGCTAGGAGTAATTGGTACCTCTTAGGTCAGGCTAAGTCACCCCAATGATCTTTTTGGCCATCTGCAAGGGTGACATTCTTCCCAATGACCAGCAATGTAAGAGGCAACCTTCCTACTGACACCACACTAATATACTGTGAGCTGTGATTATAGTAATTATAGCAGGGTTTCCCTGAAGACCTGAAAGTTTTTTCAAGGGTTTCCCCATGTTAAAAAGGTTGGGAAACACTGATGTAGTTGATGTAGTGTCACTTTAGGGAAACTTTTTTAGGCCAATGAGAGGTTTTGGTAAAAAACATGCAATTATTTTGAGGCAACAATGCTTTCAGATAAGCTAACCTCTTTAATAAAAAAGAGGGGGTTCAGAGCAGTAATAGTGTCAGTGTATTGGTAACTGTAGAGAAAAGATAGAAAATGCAGAAATACCTCAGAAGGAAAGTTTAGAGTAAGTTAGGAAGTTACAATTGCTATCCTTTTGACCAACCACAATCTTTGCTGTCTTCATTTTCTTATTATTAGACCATGGGGCCATCCTATTACAAAGGCCATAGGATGGGGAACCATACAGGGCAGAGAACAACTGAAAAAGTTAGGGCTGAATCCCCACCTTAACCAAGTGTTCAACATATAGATGTAAAACAAAATCCCGCCATGAAAGTCCTTCAGGCAATTCCTGCTATAGGGTGAAAATGCTGTTTCCCTGTCTCCAAACTCTGCCCCTTTGTTGTCACCCTGTCACTCTCTCCCAATGAAGAATGTGCCAACACACATTATACAGGTATGGTCAAAAAAGTTGCCATTTACCTGTTCTATACCTAGTGAAGGTTCGGATTCAGCCCTGACTTTTTGAATTGTTCCCTGCCTTGTATGATTCATTGCCCCACTGCTATTGTAAAAAATACAGACTCATGGCCTAATAATAAGAAAAAAAGGGATGCAAAGGGTGTGGTTGGCCAGAGAGCTAGCAATCACAATTCCCTAACCTAATCCAATATTTCTTATTGGAGTTATTCAACATTTTCTACACTTTCTCTACAGCTATGAATACACTAACACCATGACTATTTTCAGAATCCCCCCTCTTTTTTATTGAAGGAGTTAGCTTAATCAAAAGCATTATGGCATGAAAAAATTGCATGTTTTTGTACCAAAACCTCTCTTCATTTGCCTCATTGCCATCAGCTTACCCTGCAAAATGCCATGCAGTCATCAGTGAAGGGCATGTAGACAGAAAGTGGCTGCAAGGAATTGGAAGAGATTAGCAGAACTAAGGCTAATGCTTATGATGCACAATGCAAAGCTATCAACATTTACATATAGTTCACATCTATTGTAAAAATGCTTCATTGCAAATTCCCCACCCAGAATGATATATTCAGATATGTAAGAAATAAGCTTTAAGTAAAGCAGCCATAAAATTCTAACAAAGTGCTAAACGTTTATTCATCCTTTTCCATAACATCTCAGAAAAAAAATAGTTATTGAAAAGCACAAATGATCTCCTGCAGCCGAGGATGACACATATTATTATCAGTGTGCATTATTCTACACAAGCTCCCTGCTAAAATGAGCAATATCCTCCTCCATGCCCACCAAGAACGACAAAAGGAATTGGATAATTGCGTTGCTCCGGGGAGAAGAGCGGACACAGATATCGGAGGCAGACAAATGCTGGGACTCTGTCAGGGAGGTTTGAAATTGTTTTTGCTACTAACCGCTGGGCATGATTCAGACATTTTCACAAAACTCTGAAACGATTTAATAAATTGAGATCAGAAATGGGAAATGCATTCAGTCATAAGTCTGTCTCCTGTCATCTGTATATAATACAAAAACTCAACTATTCCTTCCATCGGATGTCCCGTCTGTAAAATGTCTATCCTGGTCATATCAAAATATATAAAGATGGTAGATAGATGGATGGATGGATGGATGGATGGATGGATGGATGGATAGCTAGATAGATAGAGCGATAGATGATAGATAGATCAGCCATTTTCAACCAGGATTCTATGGAAACCTAGAAGCTGCCAGGGGTTCTTTGAGATCAGGCTGTCTTCCTGTAAAATGGTGCCTGCATAGTTTTGGGCCCAATATCACTCGGTAGAGCCAAATAAATAACAAATTAACTTTTTGCTATCTGTAAAGGTGGTATTCTGACCACTAATCTTTTGGAGCCTTCTTTCTACTGGTAAAACTGAGATATATAGATAGATAGCAAGAGAACAAAGAATGATCATGGTCAACCTTCAGTATATCAGAGAATCAGGGCAATTGGTTAAAGCATTGTATCTCCCTGTATCTGCATTGGACTTCTAGGCTTTTGGTGTCTTATAGGGACCATGTCAGTATAGGCAATGCATACAGGGATGCTTTTTATGTTTCCATTGTAATCCTAATTAAAGGCAACTGAAGGAGTGAAGGTCAAAGCTGCTACCTTGACTAGGTCCCCATTCTGCTTTATTTTATCTCTGTTGCCAGGCCTTGGGTGTTGGGCCCTGGATCCTAGCCTGCCCGGCCCTAGTCATAAAAGCCATTAAAGCTCTCAATGACTGGAGAAGATAAACCAAAATGGGAGTACCTGGGGGATCTATCAAAGGAATCTATTACCTATAGATGTTCTCTGGTGTTGGAGAAATTTAATAAATCAGATCCAAAATGAGAAAAAAATTCTTCTAGCAGGCTAACAATGAAGAATGATACCATTCAGAGGATTGGATGGATGGTGGGGGATCCCCAGAGCTGTATTGGTTTCACCTGATAGTAGCAATGTTTGGACTTTTGGATTGTGATTGGATAATGAAATAAAAGTAATAGTTCCACACTGAATATTATAGGCCTAAAAGCAAGTAAAATTTCAAAAAAATGTAATTTTTACATATAACTAATATGCTTCTGAGTTTCACAGCTGCCCCCCTCATCAGTGCTGTAGTATGAACAGGAAGTCTTAGATGGTGCATATGGAATTCACAATTGGACAGCCATGGGCACAATTGTCAACAATTAATGGTTTTAGTCAACTTGAATTTTTTATACATTTATACCTTTATGTTGACTCAGCATATTTTACCCTATCCAAAATGCAAGAGGACATATCTCTTAGTTGCACACAAGTTATACTACACCCCCAATGGTTACAAAAAAAAGCCAAACATTAGCAAAGTACAGCTGAAGATGACTTCCATGGAACAAACCCAAAGTAAAACAAGCTAAAACTGTCCCCAAGGCTTGTCAGTAAAAGAAAATACATATTTTTTCATACAAGACTTTTGCTTTTATGCAGAAGCGCATAAATGCTGGAGTTGTACTTCAAGGTGGTTCTTAAGGTCATTTTCCATAAAACTTGCAATTTCTTATTTTACAAGTAAACAATTTCCCTGTATGAAAACTGAAACATTACAATATGCTTTTTTGAGAAGCTGGATTTATAGAGAAGATGAGAGATGTGCATTTCCATATTATTATTTGCTGCAGAGAACATCTTTTATATAAAAAGAAAAAGGAAAGAAAGAAACATATTGAAGATGAAGTTTATGTTTAGAAACCTGTTGGACTAAGTACATTCTGATGAACAGTTAGGTAAAAAGTAGGTGCATATTCAGAGGCAAAAAAAGCCAGAAGCCCTAGAGATGAAATCACTCAACAGTAACCACATAGAATGCTGTTGTGTTTGTTCATGAAAATCTAATGGGATTTGTTGTCAAGACGAATACTGAGAGGATTGAATGCCTGTAAACAAAAAATATATATATTTTATTCTGTTCTCTGTTCTTTCTCTCCTTTTCTCTGCACTCTAGCTCTCCTCCTCTCCCATCATGTTTCTTCTTCCCTCCTCTCTTTTTTTTCTCACCTTTTCTTTCTTTGCTCCTTCTTCCTATCCTTTCTCATTTCCCCCACGTCTTTACCTCTCTTTTCCTTTCATCTCTCTCATGTATCTTGCAGGAGACCCTTGAGAGATTGGAGTGGCCCATCCTTTTTCTCTGGCCCGAGAACCCTGATAGAGCTGATAAAAGGCATGGGTTTGCGTCAGTTCCTGTTGGTACAAATGAGGGATGGTTTAGGCCTGGGGCAATGTCAAGTAGCTGCATCAGGTACTAAGAAGAATGAAGGAATGTGGTTAAGATTCAAGTGGATATCAGTAACAGGTAGCAGAGTAGGAGCTAGTCAAGCTGGGATGTTAACAGGAAGACAATTAGAAGGCATAGGATCACAGGTCACAAGTATACATGAAGACAATTCAGCTTTGATTCTCCTTAAGGGGCTAATTTACAATGCCCATTTGAATCAGTAATGAGTGTTCACACATGTCAAGATGTGCTCAAGAAGAGTAGCGTGTTCCTCTCTTCTCATGCACACAAACACAGATGTACTTGCAAATATGTCACCTTTCCTACTTCACAATCTTCCTGAAAAGTCCTTCACTCCTTCCTTCTTTTCTTCTCCCCTTGTTTCTCCTCTTCTCTCTTCTCCATTTCTTCTCGCTCTACACTCTCTTCATTTTCCTTTTTCCATTCTCTCTCCTCTATTCTTCCTCATCTCCCCACCTCCTCTCCCCTCTTCTCCATTCTTGTTTTCCCTTTGTTTCGCTATTTCATCTCCTTTTCCTCATTCCTTATTTTTTTCTTCCTTTCCCAACTTTCCTTTTCCTCTCTGTTCCCTGTAATCCTCTTTCCTTCCTTCTCCTTCCCTCTATTTTTCCTTCCAAAATAGAGACTATGACACTGGTATTGATCAGTTATCAATATTCTCTGTTTCATCTAAACACTGGATTCATCTAATCAGGCAAAGCATTTCTATTTTTCCATTACTGATTGGCTGTTTTGCTTTCCAACAGGCATGCACTGGAATTTTAAAGAGGCCAGAAAGATAAGAATTATAAGCAAGAACTAAAGCTTTGCTAATAATTTGCTGCTAGACATAGAAGTGACTAGCCAACAGGAGCCAATGGAAGTTGTATTTTTCAACTCAACCATAGAAAACTTTAGTGGGATGCGTTGGGTCTCTGCACTCATCACTGATCTCCTTCATTCCTCTAAGAACACCCGAACAAGTGTCGGAATACCAAATGGCAGCAAATATTTATTTCGATCTTGCTGAATGATAGAGTTCCTCTTATAGTTTTTGATATTTATTAAGCCAGTTTCATTTCATTGTAGGATTATAAAATGGCATGCAAGCGTCAAACTGTCTAGAACAAATAAATCTTCTGATATTTTTTCTGAAATGTCATGTTAGATAATCTCCTTACAGCTTAGAAAACGTGGGATGCGTTTCAGAATAATATTTTCACAAAATATCAAGGAGGAGCAGTGGCCACAGGTGGCCCTTATTATAAATCCCAATATTCCTAAAATATATATTATTCATTATATAAGAAACAGAGATCTATATAGCACCAATTAACCAATTTGGCAGCTAACTTATCAGGTCTCCCCATTAGAAAATGATCTCTCATATCCCCACCCAGGGGCAACTGTTACTTTGAAGACTGCTGCATAGAAATAGATGAAAGTGTTGAAGTATGAGAAGATCTGTTTAGATTTTATATTCTCCAGGTTATTGTATACCTAATGCCCTTTTATATCTTCATGCATGTGTCCATGAGTAAGAATTTGGGGCACCATGGTGATTGGATTATAAAACCAGAACATGGAGGTTTCATAAGCATTCAAGTGTTATATCCTGTTTTTAGAAAAAAAAATTTACTGTGACCCACTTCATTAAAATAAGGTAACTTAGGTGTCAGGGGGTGGGGTACTAACATCAGTCACCTATGTCACAAAAAGTATATCTATTATTTGAATAATGAAACCAGTTTGGTTGCAACCTGGTCTTTTGGTTGTCTCTTTGAATGTACATTGCTGACACTGTATTTGGGAAAGCTTGTGGTCGCTGCGGGTTCCATTCCGAATGATGTAATCGCATTGCAACTGATGAAGTGGCCTGGAAATATGTGAAATGCGTAGATAAATTACTCCATTGAAATTGAAAATGTACAGCTACATTTGCTGATATAAATATGTTTTAAAACTTATGATTTTTAACCTTTGTATTTAAATAAAGTATTGCTGATGTTTTAATATGTTTGTGATTTGTGAGGTATGATAATGATGCCTTTAAAGTCCCTAAACTTCCTTCCTCATAGTTTTATTTAGATGCATGAGTTTAAGTTTTTTTAATATAAGTTTTGATGAGTAGGGAAGTGTCCTACACATTACAGAGCATGTCTGGTTAAATGTAACCAACTACTTTTAAGTTAGGTAACATTATTATTGTTCAGGTAAAAGATCAAACTGTTGACACACCGGCCCTGATTTATTAAAGTTCTCCAAGGCTGGAGAGAATACACTTTCATCCGTGAAGCTGAGTAATTGAGCAAACCTGGAATGGATTTCCTAAAATCAAGCAATTTGTTAGCTATTTGTTAGCAAATGTTTTCAATCCTGGACCAGATCCATTCCAGGTTTGCTGGATCACCCAGCTTTACTGGTGAAAGTGTATTCTCTCCAGCCTTGGAGAACTTTAATAAATCAGGGCCACCATCTTTGACTTTGCCCTTATATCAGTGAATAATGGAAAAGTATCTTAGCTTTTATAAGCTCACCAGTTGACGTTAAAATATTATCCTACCCTCTGCTACTCCTGTTTGTCTATTGGTGGGAGGCGGATATCCCTGCCTTTCTAGGACTAAGTACGATTGGACCAATATCTGCCCAAAGGGCCATCATGGCTACATGGATACATCCCTACTCTTCCATGGTTGACCATAATTTCTTCCCACCACATCATATTTTATAGGGAAATGTTGGAGGTCAAGCAGCGGGATGTCTCCTATGTTACCAGATTTCTACAGAAATGGTATAGTTTCATTCAGCGTATATTTTCAGAGAAAGAACCAAATAAATAGGTTTTATTAACTCTTCATGGTACATACTTAACATTAGCAGTTGATACATTGTACTTTTGATATTAGACTGTTTGTATGTGGTTCAACTCCAGGTCATAAAAATTTTTTTATGTGTGTGTGTGGCTACTCCAAAAGAGGACATTGCTCCTACCTCTTTTACCTGGTATGAGAAGTGACAAAGAAACAGACTCCGAAAAGATAAAGTAAATGGCCTCCACTCATGAGTTACATTGTTGGGTGAAACCTGGTCTAAGTCTGCAGAAGATATAATTGAGTCTTACAAACCCTTGCAGAGAGTGATCAATAAAGTCTGTAAGATGTAGCTTGAGACACTGGTTGTATGTGCAGAGTAAAAGCTCTTTGCAGTCTTTTAGAAGATGTAGTTGTAGGTAAGTTAAGGTGTCACGATTGTCCCTTCACTTTACATAGGATCATTTAAGTTTCACTCTCCAGAAATGGGTTTAACATACAAGCTGCTTTTAATGTTTGCCTTTTAAAGGAAACCAGGCAGGTAATAAAGAACACTTCCAGTTCTATGTTTGGAAAAACAATGTTTTATTGGCTTTTACTGGTTTTAGGTCACTATCCCAGACCATGAATGACCATTGGTCAATGACACTGAAAGTTAGACCGTAAGGAACTAAAGTTTTCTGGAAGAGCAGTCAGCAATGGCATCCTAAATATACCCTTCCTGCAGGTTTTTTCAGGGGCAACCTGTATGGTCCTGGTGCAGCACCAGTGCTCACCAGACACCAGTCCCCTAATTTAGCACCTATAGCAAGCCCCTGCTGTGCACAATGGATGGTGTCTGGGGAAGGACTGACAGAGGACTAGGAGCCCACAGATAACGCAGTTTTAAGTATTCCAGCAGAGGCAAGTCCAGAATACAGAGCCAGAGGTCACAGGTAGCATACATTCCCAGGGTCAGGAACAGACAGGGTCAATAACAGTAAATCTAATGAATAACACTGGAAGCAGGTCAGCACAGCTTACCGTTGCAACAGGCAACTGGGGACTTATAAAGGCTATAAATTCTAAGCAGCGAATGCAGAGTGGAATGAAGCCATGGACTAATCTGCTCCTAAAATCTCTTTCAGCTGGGCACAGCCTCAGTGTATGTGCAGGGGATGCTGAGAAGGTACATCATAGGCTACATGGCTAAAGGAAAGCTGGAGATGCTGCCATTACTTGTTCTTGCTACTGCAAGAGACATCACTGGACAGAATGAACAAAGTGTGATAATGTGGTCTCGCAGAGCACGGGATCACTGGCCAGATAAGTATCTCCTAACACAATCACAAAATAAACATCAGATGCCGAGTTCATTCTGAAACTCAGTAACTTCTAGAAGATTTTGGGGAAATAAAGCTGAATTTACCTCCTTAGAACTAGGTGTCAAAATTTGCAAAGAAAGAAAAATATTCCGGCATGAAATGTACAGCTGTTTGGGTAGACAAAGGGAGACAAGGCAGTAGAAAATCATTGCTTCAAAAAAGATTAAATAATAAAAAAAAAAACAAATGTTATGTTACAAGGATCACCTGGTATTCTTACCTCATAATAATTCACAAGCGTGCTTTGGTGCATTTACAACTGCAAAGAAAATGTAGAATCCTGTTCTATAGTTTTCTGTATATTTGATATTTTTTTTTACTATAAGCCATTGAGTTGTTATTGTGTTTATTCTTTTCCCAGGAGTTCCATGTAAAATTCATGAATCCCCTATCCCTATGTTACGGAGCTTCGCATGGCACAGTGATCCTGCATGGATTAAAGAAGTCTTGAAGGATGAGAACCAACTTCATCTGAAGCCCCGTGAAGTTTGGCCAAAGGTTACCTGACCAAGATGATGTGTCTGTGAACTAAACTCCTCCTGGGGCTGTTGTGACAGAGATGTAAAATATTGAAGAAGGAAGGGAGCAAGGGAAATCGGCTAGATGTTTCACGTATGATTCATGAATTCCCTCTCTGAATGATAATGAGCTTGGCACCATTCTTTGATCGTGTGAATATCAGCTGATTCGTACACTATAGCAGCAGAGTAGATGTGGTCAAAAGTTACAGGGAAATAATTGGGATTCTCAAGGAATGTGTCTGTATCCTTGCTGGGGAGATTCATCCTTTTGGTCCTTGTGACTCTTATTATGGAATTTGATGAGAATTTCAATGGTTTTAAAGTTAGCCAGAGGATGTGATGGGAGAAAGTCTTGAGGAACAGCAACTGTTTTATAGAGAACCTTAAGAGTTGCTTTTCTATGACACAATATACAGGGAAATTACCCCATTGTGGTGCTTTGTGGATCTGACAATCTCCGTTCCATGAAATCTCCGCACCTCTGCAGATGGTCTTTTAGCTAAAGATCTGTGGGACTGTTAGCACTGCAGGTCGTGCCGGCGCCACTGCTCCTAATTGCAGGCACTTGCGCCGGGTACTATCTTTCAGGTAGAGTGACCCCACTACCTGTGTTCCATGCCTGAGTTTCCTTCCTGCTGGAGACTTGCTCTGATGTTTGAGCTGGTGTGTCTCTCTTAATCTATGAGGTAACACATACACGCCCTCTGTTTTCTACAGCCTATGGCTGGATCCTTGCAGGTATTTAAAGGCACCTCCTACTACAGGAAGTTGCCTGAGCAATCTCAAGGTTTTACCCTGTGTAACTCCCAGTGCTAAGGTGTTTCCTCTGTTTGCTTTACTGTGTACCGGACCTTGTTTCTTACCCTTGGACTTTGCCTGTTTGCCGCCTGACCCTGACTTCGGATTACGTTTTTGGACCTTTGCCTGATTGCTGCCTGACCCTGACCTCGGATCTTGTTTCTGGACTTTGTCTGATTGCCATCACCTTCTTGGCCACGCAAGCCCCTAGGTGCTTGCCCCGGGTATCCTGACTCCTGTGGTCAGCTGCCACTGGCCTGGGGATTGCTCTGGAGTGGCACCTGGCAGCTACCCTGCAGCCCAGCCTATCCTCACCATCAGAGGCTCTAGTGAAAACCTAGTAGCGGCTTAGATACGCCCCTCTGGAGCATACCCAGTCAGTGGCACAGTGGGTCCATACCCGCTTGCATAACAGGGCCCAGGGGTGATTTTTTTATTTTTTTTTTTAAAAAAGCCCCTACTCTTTAGAACAAGTTCATATTCTTGACATTCACTAAAGAAACCCCTGTTCACATCTGGAGCTTATCTTTACATCAGAAGCCCCCTTAGATCAAAGTTCCCCCCTCTCATCAGCCCAAACTTCTCTGCAGACCACCACCACAACTGAGAGTGTAACCTGCTCACTGTAGTAAATGGGCCAGCACATAACATCTGCCATTGGCTTCTTTTTCTAGTCTTTGACAAATGGCATCAACTAATGCAAAGCCAGGAAGAGAAAGTCAACAGGAAAAGATCTCCTCTGCCAGCTATGTGTACAACAAAGAGCGACTAGACAATGGTCATAGAGAGGGCCCTCTACAGGCCCTCTGGAGTAATGGGTCTCTGCCTTAAACAAGACTTCTGAATACCTTTTTGTAAGTGCGACAAGTAGAAGCACTATTGGGAGACAATCGGTTGCATAGTAAGTGTCTGAACAAGCAGAGCAATGGCAGGTATACAAATTTTAAAGCTTATATGATACTTTAAAAAGTAGGATTAGATTTATTGTAAAGGTTAATTTTGTATCTTGATGTCTCAACTAAAAAAAAAATGGAATGAAAATATTTTAGTTAACAATTAAAATTTCCTCTACTTTTTATGAAGACAAAACCTGAATGGACAGCTTGGTGACAATGGGACTGGATACCTGCAAATTTAGGGTGGGCCTGATTTGCTGATAAACCGAGATAGGGTTTTATGTTTTAACATTTGAGAGGTTGTGTCCAGCCTGCCCGCAGAATCATTGGTTGATAAATGTCCATATTTTTCCCCTTTGCTATTTTGCAAGAGTTAAGTTCTTATTTCAATGTGTTTGCCTCTGTAAACTGAAGAATCTCAGTTTGCTTTGTATGCATATTTAAAATTGCATATTTCAATTTAAACTTGTTAAAAGTACAAAGTCACAGCTTTCTGTTTCTTCACTCTGTGATTCTTCATATAGTTTACTTTTTAAAATTGTTGCAATACCTGGTTCATTTATACAGCAAAACTGTACCCATCCCTTGGATTCATTACTAGCCTTCAGAATTCCCTATCTCGTTAGAACATATGCATAACCATTTCTTAATCAGCTCTGAAATGTTTCCACTAGTAAATAAAGAAACTGCAATCAATACCTCATCCGGAAACACAATCAGCATCTGCAGTTGTTTCTTTATGATTATTCCAAGCAAAGTGCAGCCAATTAAAATGAACATATGTAATATTAACATGACTTTGTAGCTGGGGAAACCTGCACCTGACTTAATTAAAAAAGAATAACTTCGCCATTTACAGTAGCAATATTGGAATTATAACCTGGAAAGCTGTATCTTCTAGTAGAAAATAATAGAAGATATGAAATATTAGAAAACCTTTTAGAATGAGATGGAGGAAATGCTGCCCTGTTATCTCCAGTATTGGTCACTACAGACAGAGTTTTCATATCCTCTAATTTAGGAAAAAAACAGGTTTAGGGCTTATGTGTTCAAGACAAAACCTGCATGGTTGAGAATTAGGGAATTTTGTTTTTTACAAATTTGTCTACATTTTGCTGGTCTGTATACATACATGCTTGGTCTTTGAACTTAGATCAGATTGCTTAGGAGGGTCAAACAATGGGGGCTTTTTTATGAAGCTCCTCACTATAAAAGGGTGAAGTCACATCAGCCTTATGTACAATTTGTTTTATGTGTTGTTGGGAAAGCATAGGGAGTGCTGTTATCATATGGCTGATGGATGCTTGAGATGGTAAGGGTCTCCGTTCTTGCTTCTTCAGCCTAAGTAAACCTGCTAATGGTGGTTGTTGGCACAAGAGCTCTGGAAGGGCACAAGATCATGGACAAGTCACCTTGCCACCTCTTACAGGGAAGATGGGGCCACTGGAATAATCCTCATGTATAGATGGTTTGCTGTTCAGATTTTGCAATTAGCCCAAGGATGCAACATTCAGTCTGGATCTCATGGAATCAAAAAATAGCCCTGCTCAAGCTTTCCAAAGCCAGCAGTCACTGGCAGCTGTACACAATTGCTTAAAACGTTGCTTAAAAAACATGGGAAGTTAAATATGTTAGGAAATAACACAATGATTTTTACAGGGTTTTGTTGAACAGATGGCCAATATAACCTTTCCTTCTTTCATGATTGGTTGGTGTTGTCAGGGACAGTCCTGAGGCCTAGAATGACAATGCTGCCCCTACATACAGTGAGCCTGATTTATGTAGACTATCATGGAATGACCTGGATTGGATCTGGTCCAGGATTGACCAGCAAATAATTTTTAGGAAATCCATTCCAGGTTTGCTTTATCACCAGGCTCTTCAATGATAGTCTATCTGCTCTAGTCTTGCAGAGCTTTAATGAATCAGGCCCAGAGAGTGAGTGTTCTCAGCTTAGGAAAGAACGTTTGGTACTGGCAAGATAAAAAAAGCTTGGCCAAGGTATAAAAAAAAATTATCCTTTAGTGGCCTCTTCAACACTGCTATTGGGTATACAATGACCTGCATGAATGAGAACCTAAGCTGCTAAAATTTGAATTTTTGTTTTGGGTTGAGATATAATTATATTTCTCTGTCCTATTGTATTTTTTGGTTCTTTTTCTAGTTCCAGAAATTCTCATTTTATACACAGAAACATTCAACCGACAGCAAAAGGTCTGAAGATTAATTAATTCATTATTTCCTGACCTTGATTATAACTTCATCGGGCCAAGTACTTAGCTTCACCCTTGACCTTTGAGCGAAGGAAGCATTAAAAATGTATGCAATTAAATTCTTTAGTCTTGAAAGTTCCAATGAAAACAAGCAATGAATGTCCTTTAAATCTAGTTTTAGCTGTAGGGAAAGTAACAAATTGTGAGCGAACAAGCTGGTGATACAAAAAAGTCATTTCATTCTTTGAATACAACAGCCGGAGATGCATTGTTCAATTATTCACCAGGCCTAGAGGGTGATACAATGTTAGGGAATTATTTTTAACCCGTGACATTAAACAAGGAGAAAAATATAGTAAATAAATATATACACAAGGATAGGGCAGCGGTTTTTATTTATTCTGGAGAAATAGCAGGCATAGCCAATGGGGCAGACCTCCATTTTAATGACAGAAATTCCCCAGCCGGATTGCAGATTCACCTTTCTGTGCAGGCAAATGTATCAGTCATGCGTTCCATATACAAATAGAATAATGTATAATTCATGGTTTGAATCCTAATAACCCGAGAAATATGAAGACACAAAAGTTTTACTTCTAAGTTTTGCAAAGTTCCGTTCAATAATTATTCCTAATTTTTTTTTCTAGATGGGGATTTGTTATGAAAATAAATCTTTAGGACAAGTTCCAAGTTAAACATTGATATTGGTTGAATGATTAAGTCATACCAGTTTGCTAAAATCTATGATTTAGGTGAACATTTGGGACTTATGCGTTCAAGAAAAAACCTGCATGATTGAGGTTTGGGGAAGTGGTCACGCCATATTTGTGTACAAATATGAAGTCACAGCAGCCTTATGGACAAGTGCTTTATGTGTTATAAGTAAAGCATAGAGAGTGCTGGTATCTTTGTATCATATACCTGATGGATGCCAAAAGTGGTGAGGGTAGCCTCTTGCTTGCTTCCTCAGCCCAAGTCAACATGCTAGTGATGACAGATGGCACTCAAGTTAGATTTTTGGAGCTTCCCCAATCCAAACAATTTTCCCTCTACATTTATATGTATATGTAAATCATCGAGCATGTCATTGTTCTGTACACGAAAAACTGGAGCAAGGCTATGTTCGGACCTGAAGAAAGACTCTTGTTGGTTGGCACCCTGCAAGCTTTTCAGCTGCCCTCATCACTGCATTCGTTCCTAAAGGACCAGTGGTTGAACATTATACAGCAAGTGCCATTCACTGATGCCCCCATTTATTGAGCTGCCATGGGCGACATGTTACATGTAGTTTCTCATCTGAAGAAGCAGTTCAGGGTTGTAAGGAAACAGTACTGTAACAGTAACTGCACCACAATTTCACTGCCAGTTTGAACAGAATGTTCAAAAAAGTTACAGAAAGTATGTTGTAACAATAGTTTTGTAATATTGTATTTAATATTTCCTGAATATACTTTTGCAGCTATCGGGACCCAAAACAGGACTCAAAATGACAACAACATCTAGAACAATGCATGTCAACCAGGGTTTCATAAAACTCTGGGGTTCCTCCAGAAATTTCTAGGGATTCCTTGAACAATGAGCTGACAATAATTTTTTCGGCTATCTGTAAGGGTGACATTCTTTCCGATAGCCAGCAATGTAAGAGGAATTCTTCCCACTGACCACCAAGCTAAAGTACTGCGAGCGGTGGATATATAGTTATATCAGGGGTTCCCTGATGACGTGAATAGTATTTTAAGAGTTCTCCTATGTTAAAAAGGCCTAGACCATTTCCTAGAAATTAACAGAGAGTTTTAGGGTATACTTTATTCTACATTTAAAGCAGACCTATCACCAAATTTAGTGTAGATAACCCTTTTATATAAAGTAAAAAATAGCTTGTTTATTTTCCTAAGCTAAACTCTTTTTTTTTCTTGGTTGCTCCTTCCCTTCTGTCTTTGCTGCCAAAGTGGTGAAGAGCACTTCTTCTGCACATATCTGATCTCAAGCATGCATGGGAGGGGCTTTTTCCCTCAATGTATACGCAGTGAAGTCAGCACTGTTTGGTGCAGGACCGAATTGAAGCCAAGTATGGAGGGATCGGAGGCTCTACGGAAGTAAGGGTATTTGTCATTTTTTATTTTATTTTAAGAAAAGTACAACTTTAAGAAAACAAATTGAAAAAATATATACCATTGTTTTATCAACCTGTAGATCTTCGAAACTTCATGCGAGTGAAGATCAAGAAAAAAAAGTAACAAAAAGAAACAAAAAAACTATAGAAAAAAGAAATGAAATGTAGGTTGTCACCATTAACTGGGTGGAAATGTGGATACCTGCAAAACCTTAATTGAGGATGAGGACAAGATGTCAAGTTCTAGCAGTGTGGCTGACTTTGTGATGGAAAACCAGATAACTACCAATCCATATTTTATTAAAGCCATTCTCAGAGCTGACATGAGCCTGATCTACAAACCTATTGTTGTGATCTTAACCTTCTGCCTTTATAAAAAAAAGATATTGGTGCAATGAGCACATCAAGCAAAGTGAGACGTTACAAGATGGCCCCTCATGTATTCCTGTTACTGATAGATGCTTCATTTTGATATTTGTAAAGACCGTTGAGTATACATTCACCTAGACTTATGAATTGCACATCAATTTGATTTTTAGACAAAAAGCAGCCTAGTGAAAATCAATGCGGCCCTTTGAATGACAGCCTTAATGATGAGTCTCTTTCCTGTAAAAGCCTAATGAAAAGACAGCTTATTGATATATGACCATGACATTTTGATGGCATGTTTCATTTTTTTTCTTACTTTTGAAAGCATTAAAAAGGGAACAGTTATTTGAAATGTATATTAGGTAAAGGGATTATGGGCTTGTTTTCTTTTAAAAAATATTTTCCTTTCAATTAGAAAATATGTGAAGCAACATTTATCCATAATTCATACATTTTCCAATTGAATACAATGTAAAAAATGCATAGATTTGGGGTAAAAGTCTGGTGAACCCTGGGTAAAAAGAATTATAAATAGATCCTAAGTCTTTATCCAGTGGCTTCAAAAAGTTTTTTAGATCCCCTTTACTTTTTTCAATTCTATTGCTTGATGATTCAATTGTTTAAACTCTATTATTTAAATTCTCAGAGTTATATTCTACAATCAGTAGCCCATAATGACAAAGTAAAAACAAAATGTAAAAAGAATTTTGTAAATGCATTTAAAAGAAAAAAACTGAAATCTCACATTTTCATAAGTATTCAGACCTTTTGCAACAACATTTGAAATGTATCTCAGGTGCCTCCCATTTCTCTTTATGGTTGCTGATAGATGTTTCTGTAGTGAATTCATTGGACATGATTTGGGAAGGCAACAACTTTTCTATAGAAGGCTCCATAACTGACAATCAGAGCAAAAACCAAGCCATGAGGTCACAGGAACAGCCTGCAGAGCTCAGACAAGATTGTTACAAAGCTCAGATCTGGGGAGGCAACAAAATCATTTCTGCTGCTCTGAAGATTCCCAGGAGCTCAATGGCCTCTGTAATTCTCAAATGGAAGAAGTTTGGCACAACCAGGACTCTTCCAAGGGCTGGTTGCCTGACCAAATTGAGCAATGGAGGGAGAAGGGCTTTAGTGAGAGAGGTGACCAAGAACCCGATGGTCACTCTGAGCCCTGAAAATCCTGTGCAGAGATGGGACTAAATTCTAGAAGGACCACAATAATTGCAGCCCTCCACCAATCTGGGCTTTTGGGCAGAAGCCTCTCCTCAGTGCAAAACATATATGAAAGCCTGCTTGGAGTTTACAAAAAAGCACCTCAAGGACTCTCAGACTGTGAGCAATGACATTCCCTGGTCTGATGAAATAAGGATCGAACTGCTTTGCCTCAGTTCAAAACATTAGGCCTCGTGAAAACAAGGCACCACTCATCACCTACCCAATACCATCCCAACAGTGAAGCATGGTGCGAGCAGTATCATGCTGTGGTGGTGTTTTTCAGCATCAGGGTCTGGGAGACCGGTCAGGGTTGAGGGTAGCTAAATGGAGCAAAGTACAAAGATATCCTCAATGAAAATCTCCACAGTGCCCAGGACTGACTGGGCCGAAGGGTTACTTCTGTAAATGTCCCAGAGTGGCCCAGCCAGGGCCCTGACTTAAACTAAAAATGGCTGTCCACAGATGCTCCGCATCCAACCTAAAGAAAGGCAGAACGTTCTCCAATCCAGGTGCGCCTTAGCAAGGTAGCCAGTTAAATTGGTTTGAGCATCACTTCCCTGAGAGGCTTCCCAAGAGCTGTATTATTCTAATTGATTCAACAAGTCTTTTGAGCACACATCTTAGACCACTTTGATTATATTCACCTTGACTTTGACAATCTAGAAAGAAGTTGCCGGCTAAAGGTAGTTTAACCCTGCTAGGGGTAAACCCAAGTGTTATTTGGGGTGGATTTTACATGCTAAAAGCAGTAATACCGAGTCACATTCAGGGTTGCTAAAAACATAAAAAAACCCACTTACCTTGTTCCATTGGCGTCCCTCAGCGTCCTGCACGTCCTTGGGACACGTCTTCTTTCTTCAATCTTCAGCCGGGGACTGCGGAGATGTTCTTCGGGGTTTCCCGGTGGAACAGATTTTCCAAATATCTTTGGCTATTAGTTAGCAAATAGTTCCAGTGCTGGACCAGATCCATTGCAGGTTCACTGAATCACCCAGGAGAAAAGGAGTGGTTTATACAAAACTCATGTGAATTTTTCATATGCAATCTGCAGTTTCATCTGTCAAAATTGTGGTACACACATTGAATTGAAACTACTTGACCTGAATTTAAAGCAAGAATTTTTCTAAAAAGCTAAATTCAAACTTTTTTTTGCACAGTGACAGGAACTAAATCTTTTTCTCAATGCCTGATACTTGTGTGTGATATTTGTTGTTAAGGTCAAAGACTCCCAGAGAAAAAATGAATAATGTAATGAAACTAACACATAAAGGAAAGGAATATAAAACATGTCTGAAGAGTTGAAAGAAGATGAGCAAATGAATATTTAAACTTGGCAAATTGGTGAATTACGGATTTTTTTTACATGGATATATTATTAGACATTTTCTTTATGTGTGTATATATATATATATATATTTATTTATATAAATACACATACATTTATGAAATTATTGCCCAAAAAGATCCAATTGGATCCAGATTGGCATCCCCTGCCACATTAAAATTATCAATTACATGACCTCAAACATTCATAATCTTCTTTAAATTCTCGGTTTTCTTTAAATACTTGCTAAGTAGTCTGTGTAATGTGTGGCTCATATCTGAATGGCAGGGCAGGGGAATGTGTAACAATAAGTGCCGCCACATTGTTACACTAATGAAAAATTTTTCAAAGCCTTCTTTTTCTTCTTTGTCTACAATTTTTGTTTAACTAAGTCCTTAGTGTAAAGAAAAAACAAATATATATATATATATATATATATATATATATATATATAGATATATATATATATAGAGAGAGAGAGAGAGAGAGAAAGAGAGAGATAGAGAGAGAGATTATATGAGAATTGGCTTTTTCATTTTTTTTAAGGTCTAAAAAAGTTTTTGAGTGTATTGTACCCACACATTGCACTTGATTTCTATCCTATTAGCCAGATGCTTTTGTTATATTCAAATTCAAATGAACTTGTACTATGAAGTTAAACCATCTATGTTTGGTTTAAATAATTATGTAAACTTGGTTGAAAATAGGCATTATTATAAAGTCGTTAATTATTGGTAGATGTAATGGAGATCTGTAGCAAGCATGGTCAGCTTAACACTACCAAAGATAATTATACTAGTCACAGGTAAAAAAAATAAATACATCAAAAAATTGAATAAAACAAAATTAAAAAGAATGACGCAACTTCTAAAGACCCCTGGCAGTGTTACATTTAAGCAATCACAGCTGTCATTGCTGAGTCTCCAGACATGCACAGAAAAAAAAAGGCAAAGAAAATAATACTATAAAAACTAATTGTAATATTAATATAATTATAAATATGTTAGTACTATAATGCAATGTTATAAAAATATAATACACATGCATATACTGAGCATTAGCATTACTTATATGAATAGCAAAACATTAAAAAAAAAACATTTTAGCATCACTGTGTGGCCCAAGGATTATGCAACCCAGGTTGTTAGGAACAGCAATTGTAAAAAAAATATATATAATATATTATTAAATTTGTATTATAAAATTTACCTAAAATAGTTGATTTTTACATGGTAACACATCCTAGGGTAAAAGCAGGCTGGACCCTATCTGGATTTCTCAGAATTGGGAAAATGTTTCTATTTTTTTTATTTATTTTTAAGTACTGAAAATTAGTACAGAAAATATTACAGCAAAATAAATTAAAATAAAATATTCTCCTCTTTTTCTCTTTGTTCTTTTATTTTCTATCCATTCTCTCTCTCCTTCTTTCCTTCATTCTTTCCTTCACTTCTTCTCACCTCCCCCAACTCCCCATACTAAAATTAAAGCCATATTACAAGCAATGTATTTTATGTATTAGCTTATAACATTCTCCCGACATTTTTGTAACATCTAAGAGAACCCGGGGAACATTTCCCTTTGAAATTCAGTCTCAGCAGATCTGTCAGCTGAGCACCCTTTTAATCTAAATCTTTTCTTACTAATGTTTGGACATAATAAGGACAATTTTTCTGCAGATACATCAAACATAACAGCTGTCACCGATGTCTCTACATTATCGGATGAATTGTGATCCGGGGTGTCAGCATTGTCATAGAAACTCTCCTGTAGCATCGCATTAGAACTTTGTAACACGGGCAGTGATGTGACCTCCTGTCTGTGACATCTGCAGAGCTGTGAAATGTGAACGCTGATATTTATTTAAAGTATGAGGAAAAAAAAATACACTTGCACGTCAGGGTAAGCTATCTTTGGAAGTAAAATAAATTCCACAGGATTATTTTGGGTGCGTCAAGAGATACCAAAGTATTGCCAAAGGTTTGTGAACACCTGAAATGAGCTTGTGGGACATCCCAGTCCAAAACCACTACCATTATTATAGAGTTGTCTCTCTTTTTGGAGTGATAACAGCTTCCAATCCTGTGGGATGGTGTTAGGAGGCGCTCTCTGGGTTTAGGATCCCAGGTGATGTCTCACCACAGGAGGGTGCACGCAGCCTATTCTCTCCGGCGGTTGCGCTCGCAGTAGCACTGGGGTTTCAGGATCAGGGCCCTGTGGGTTGCAGCATCCCTGTAGCTGGAATGTTTCCCTAGGCATCCTCTGCACTGAGGCTGCACAGCTGAATGGAATTGGAGTTGTGTGCAGCTCATTAGCAGAGTGGTTCCTGTGTAATCCCATGTTGTCATTGGATGCTGGGGCTGCTCCCTGTCAGATGAGCCTGTTATAGCGTCTGCTGGGCTTACCTGTGTTGGAGTGACTTTTGAGTATTCTCTGTTACTGACCTGTGCCTGTTCCTGACTATCCTTTGAACTTTGCCTGGACCGACCTCTGCTTGTGACCTCAACTCTGTTTGGGCCTTTCCCCTTTGTACTTCGCTGGACTGGACTGATTTGCTGTGTTTTTGACCTCGGCTTGTTTTTGGATATTCTGAACTCTGCATTTGTGTGCTCTGTACTTTGCATTTGTGGGCGCCAGGTCAGCTGCCGGCCTATCTCCAGACACCATCTTTTGTGCACCAAGTCCTGGGGGCAACCAAGTGCTGGGAGACGCAACCAGTCTCTGGAGGCTGAGCGGGGGCTGGTATAGGTGAAGACTGCGGCGAAAGATTGGGGGATTGGCGTCTGGGAAATAACTGTATTGACCCAGGCCTTACAGAGGGTTTTCCACAAAATATTGGAATGTGTGTTATAAGCCTAAAAAGCATTTATGAGGTCAGGAACTCATTGTAATTCATCCCAAACATGTTCAACTTGGTCAGGGTCAAAACTTTTTGAATTTAAATTACCTTAAGCCAAACTTGTTAAATCAAATGGAGTTGGCCATCTCCAAGCCATTGTCACAAAGGGAAGTGATGGGTCAAAAAGATAAGGAAGGGAAAGGGAGAGTGTAGGATAGGGTAAGATAGAGGAACAGGAACTAGGGAATTAGTTAAGAAAGAGTGTGAGCTTCCCTCCCACCTGCCCTTTTCAAAGGAATGGAGGTAGGGTGGTGATTGGGGCAGGTGGGAGATTGGGGCGGCTGTGGTCCTTGGGGGCATCTTGGGGATGGTTTAACAGGTGGGGGGATTCATCTCAGATGTGGTATCCCCAAGTTTATGGTAATTTGCCCCTTTAAGGGGGAGTAAAGAAGCTGCTATAAAAGTGGAGTTCTCAAGTTGGTATTGAAATTTGCAGCTGGGAACAAATATTTGAAGGGGCATAACTCCATAAGGATATTTGGTGTAGGCAGTGCCTTGGAGGACCTGCAACCAGGAACAGTAATCTTACTGTTTTATGCTGGAGGGTAAGACAATTGTTGGACAGGGTATACATATTGGAGAGATGGTGATGTTGATACAAACTTTGAGAATAACTTGCTTCAGGGTGCATGCAGCTACAGGGGACAACAAGGGCTTGTTTTAAATCTTTTTTACTGCTTGAAATGAATACACAGATATGTAATATATATAGCCTGGCAACTATTCTACTTAAAGGGACTGCCTGGTATTCTTCTGGTTTCACTCATGTCAAGCATTCCCTTTTACATTTTGAATTTAACTTATTCTGACCTCAGGCCAATAGTGCAACACATAAAGTACAGCATTTTCTTTGTGTTTTTAGACAGGGTGGCTCCTTAAAAACAGAAGAGATCAGACAACTTTTTATTAATTGCCATCTCATCCAAACAAATGTGCAAAGCGTCCCAGAGTAGAATACAGTTCCATGGTTTAGCTGGTGTCTTTCCGACAGTCTGATATGCCGCTGTGATGTGCAACAACTGCATATCTGCACTGGCGGGGCAGTCTCCAGGGAAAAGAACTCTTTTACAAAAACAATATAATGTGAATTATACATTGCTGAATCTCCTCTTCCGTGAGGTTTCCGGGCTTGAATGAATGACAACAGTATAGCTAATTAATGTTTCCAAAACCACTCTGAGCCAGCTTTGGGATTTCACTCTGGCTGGAGAATAGTATTTAGAATTCATAAAAAGAAATTCTATAAATATTTGTTTGCCAATTGGCCTGGAGAGCATGGAGAAATGCCTGTTTGTTTTTCCTGATTTCTCTCACCAATGTTCAGATATTGTATTCGGAGATTAACAAGTAAAACTCCACTCTGCATGAAAATTTTTCCTTTTGCTTGTGAAGCACCATCTTGGTAGTTTGCTTGGCAACATTCGAGTGTTTGGTTGAATTCCCGCAATGGCTTTGTGTGCATGGCATTCGCATGTAATCTTGTTAGTGCACCATGCAGTGTACATAGGAACAGAGAAATTGCTAGTGGCATGGGGCAAAAGTCATTTTGCATGTTATTTTTGCCAAGCTGCTAGTAATTTTTCACAGTCAGACTTTAGTTCCACATTAAGGGAATAATAAAACACATTTACTGCAGAAAAAAAGTCAATAAGCCACCAAATATATAGAAAATACATTATTTTCATATAGCTCATTAGGTGCACAAATGATTTTTGTTCACAGCTATGGGGATCAACAAAACAGTAATCACAAAAAAACAGCATATATAAGTGAAACATCAGACTAAATAAATATTTTCTAGTTTGGAGTAGAGGGATACAGATTTACAATTTTTGTCAATTATATTAAGCTGTATGCTTCCCAGATTAAAAAGATGTAAACTCATTTCCTGTTCTGGTGACACACACAAAAGAAAAAACAAGAAAACATAAATTAGCAGCCATTTTCCTTGTCTTTTTTCTTTCCTTTCTTTTTTCCTTTTGTTTTACACACACACACACACACACCTACTTTCCTTTCATTTGCCTTTCTGTCCCCCTCCTATTCCCTTTCCCTTCCCATTCCTTTCCTTTTCCTCCATTGTCCCTTTCCCTTTCCATCCTATTCATTTTTCCTTTCCTTTCATCCGTTTTATTAAACTGCATGTGTCCCAAAATAAAGAGATGAATCCTAATTTCCAGTTCTGGTGAGACAAACTCACAAAAAGAAAGACAAAAAATAAATTAGCAGCTATTACTTTTTCCCTTTTCCTTTCGTTTCCTTTCCATTTCCTTACCCTTTCTTTTTCCATTTCCTTTCCTTTTTCCTTTCTCTCATTTCTTTTTCCTTTTCCTAAGTTTGACTTTCTTTTCCTTTATCTTTCGTCCTTTTTTTTCCTGTCCTTTCCTTTTGTTTTTTCCTTTCCTTAACATTTCCTTTTTTCTCTATTTATTCCTTTAGTTCCTTTCTCTCTTTGTATCTTTCTGTCCCTCGTTTACTCTCCTCTATCTCTCGCCTCCTTGAATCTCTCAGAGGAATTCATTCTCGCATACAAAATCTTGTACATGACAGTTTAATATACAAAATGATGATGTACAATTGAAATTCTGCTACAGAACATGTAGGTGGCACATAATATTACAATCCATGCTTTCTCTTTTGTTCTACAGAGAAAATAACCTAATTTACTTCTAGCTTGTGCCTCAGCCCCGCTTCTTACATGATACTGTAATCATGTCATTAATGGAATCAGCACACAATTGTGCCTTTGCTGGGGAAACATTAGAGTACAATATAAACTCCAGGTCTGAATTTACTGAAGCTGATTATCAGCAGGGGAGGGATCTGTCAGTCTTCTAATAGAGATTGATTGGCAGCAGCTACTTATCACACTTTTCCTGCATTGTTAAGTATTTAATAATAAAACCAATTAGCAAAATTTATAATAGAGTAAGGGTATCATGAAGCAGATATAACAGAGCATTTTATTACGATAGAGGTTTGCCCGCAGAACATAGAATAGCGCTGATGTTGAACATTAAACATACAGTAAAGATCCTGCTGTACATTAGCATTAGCAGTAGAGTGTCAATGAGTGGCCTCAATGTGTTAAATAAGAAAGTAAGAAGATATAATATATATATACTGTATATATATATATATATATATATATATATATATATATATATATATATATATATATATATATATATATATATATATATATGTCAGAAACATTTTGCTGGAGAAATGTTTATTCAACATGAGTGCAGAATGCATATAAAAAGTGAAGACATCATTGCCTCCTCCTTCCTTAGCTCACATTGGGACTCCAACTTGGAAACTACACTGGGCGATGATACATGGCAGCAAGTTTGGCTCCACACCAACTCTGTCTCAGTTAGTTACACAGCTTTGGAGGTAAACTGTAAGATAAGTTACTATCCCGATGGAGTTTGGTTAGATTGCTAAATTTTCTCTGGGGTATTTTCCATACTGCATTCATGGTTACCTACATTTAGGTTCCTTTATGCATATTTGATGTGACTGCCAAGGAGCCTTCTCCCTTTTCCAAAACATCATTACTAAAGATCCTAACATGGCCATATTTAAATTAAAGCCTGATATGTTACCTCACTCCAGTTTTGTTTTCTGCAACAAATCTTAAAGGTTGCCAATTTATTGATAGCAAATGCCTGGAGATTGTCCACCCTTTCCTTTATTGATATTTACAGTTAGGTCCATAAATATTTGGACAGAGACAACTTTTTTCTAATTTTGGTTCTGTACATTACCACAATTGATTTTAAATGAAACAACTCAGATGCAGTTGAACTGTAGACTTTCAGCTTTAATTCAGTAGGTTGAACAAAAAGATTACATAAAAATGAGAACTAAAGCCTTTTTTTACACAATCACTTAATTTCAGGGGCTCAAAAGTAATTGGGCAATTGACTCAAAGGCTATTTCATGGGCTGGTGTGGGCAATTCCTTTGTTATGTCATTATCAAATAAGTAGATAAAAGGCCTGGAGTTGATTTGAGGGGGGGGGGGGGGGGGTGCTTGTATGTGGAAGATTTTGCTGTGAACAGACAACATGCGGTGAAAGGAGCTCTCCATGCAGGTGAAACAAGCCATCCTTAAGTTGCAAAAACAGAAAAAACCCATCTGAGAAATTGCTACAATATTAGGAGTGGCAAAATCTACAGTTTGGTACATCATGAGAAAGAAACAAAGCACTGGTGAACTCAGCAATGCCAAAAGACCGGGACGTCCACGGAAGACAACAGTTGTGGATAGTGTTTTTATTATTATTAAACAAGATTAATATAGCGCCAACATATTACGCAGCGCTGTACATTAGATAGGGGTTTCAAATGACCGACTAATACAGACAGTGATACAGGAGGAGAGGACCCTGCCCTGAAGAGCTTACAATCCAGTAGGTGGGAGAATTTACATAAAATAGGATGGGAGATATATAGTGGTGGGTTTTGAGTTTTGTGTTAGAGTGTTAGTGTTGGTGTTCGAATTCGAGTTGTCCTTATAACCTTATATCCGAGAGGAATATGGCTGCTTAAATTCAGGTAGAGCCAACCCGAAAAACACGGGATTCAACAGCGCAAATTTGTGTGTAAAAAAAGTGTTAAAAAAAATTAATGGAGAGTGATTTATTGAATGTGATTTGTATAACTAACTTTTATTTTTTTACAGGTTATTCCACAATGACAGGATGATTCCCACGGCTGCACAGTCGCGGGAATCCTCCTGTCAGTGAGGGATCCCTGGGCACTAGAAGCGTCATCAGGATTTTCCTTTCCCCAGTCAATCACAGATCACCAGAGGTGAATAAATGGGGAGACTTGTCCCCATTTAGCCTCTAGTGCCGGGGATCTTCTCAATGAATGCGGCCACGGCATAGGGACAAGCCTACCTATTCAAAACCTCCAGTGCTCTCTGCCAATTGCTGATTACTCTTGCAGCTCTTCACAGTCCTAAAAAATAACCAGAATTTTCCCACCAATAATTCGAATTCGGCATTCAATCACCCAAACAATATCCCCCTATTCGATCGAGTAGCTGTTGAATTGAATAGTGAGATATTTGACTAACACTAGTGCAGAATCATTTCCATGGTGAAGAGAATCCCCTCCACAACAGCCAACCAAGTGAACAACACTCTCCAGGAAGTAGGCGTATCGATATCCAAGTCTACAATAAAGAGAAGACTGCATGAACATAAATACAGAGGGTGCACTGCAAGGAGCCACTCATAAGCCTCAAGAATAGAAAGGCTAGATTGGACTTGCTCAAAAACATCTAAAAAAAGCCAGCACAGTTCTGGAAAAACTTTCTTTGGACAGATGAAACCAAGATCGACCTTTACCATAATGATGGCAAGAAAAAAGTATGGAGAAGGTGTGGAACAGCTCATGATCCAAAGCATACCACATCATCTGTAAAACATGGCGGAGGCAGTGTGATGGCTTGGGTGTGCATGGCTGCCAGTGGCACTGGGACACTAGTGTTTATCCATGATGTGACACAGGACAGAAGCAGCCGAATAAATTCTGAGTTGTTCAGAGACATACTGTCTGCTCAAATCCAGCTAAATGCAGTCACATTAATTGGGAGGCGTTTCATAATACAGATGGACAATGACCCAAAACATACAGTCAAAGCAACCCAAGAATTTATTAAAGCAAGGAAGTGGAATATTCGTGAACGGCCAAGTCAGTCACCTGATCTGAACCCAAATATGCATGCATTTCACTTGTTGACTAAGACTAAACTTCTTACAGAAAGGCCCACAAACAAACAGCAACTGAAAGCCGCTGCAGTAAAGGCCTGGCAGAGCATTAAAAATCTTTTTGTTCAACCCACTGAATTAAAGCTGAAAGTCTGCAGTTCTAATGCATCTGAGTTGTTTCATTTAAAATTAATTGTGGTAATGTACAGAATCAAAATTAGAAAAAAGTTGTCTCTGTCCAAATATTTATAGACCTAACTGTATTTGACCCTAACACGTTCAACTCATCTGAATGACTTTATGGAAAGGTGACATTTATTTTGGTCACTTTTGGATCAAGCATTTCCACCACCCTCATTTGATTTCACTCAATCCAACAATTTCATCTCATTTCATCCAACAATCCAATGCCCCTCTACAGTAATGGCTAGCTTGCTCCTGACTGCCACTCTCTTCCCTAGCTACTAAATGACCTCTCTTCCTTCTACTTACCTACTCCTTACTTTGGATCAGCGGTCGGCAACAGGTGGTCCGCAAGAAAATTTTGATGGTCTGCGGCCCTGGCTGGTGCGCCCCCAGCAGGGTCAGGAGAGCGATCCGACTGGGGGGGCCCACTGGCCAGATCCCCAGGCCATGACTCCGGTATATATTGCAGGCCCAGGGCGATGGGCAGCTTGTATCCCTGGACACAACCCACCCACTCTCCCATCGCAGGCTCAGACCAGGTTTGACCTACTTATCCTACTTTGACCAACAAAAAGCACCTTCATTTTGTTTTCTCCTATTGACCCTAATTTAATAAAGCTCTCCAAGGCTTTAGAAAATACACTTTTATCAGTGAAGCTGGGTGTTCCAGCAAATCTGAAACGTATTTTCTAAAAGTCATTTGCTATTTGTTGGCAAAAGTTTTCAATTCTGAACCAAATATATTTCAGGTTTGCTGAATCACCTAGCTTCACTGATGAAAGTATGTTCTCTCGAGCCTTGGAGAGCCTTAAAAATAAGGAACATTTTAAAAAAATATTAATTTCTGAAATTCAAATATTTTGCTTATCATGGCCCTGTTTTCTAAACTGCTGACACCTAGTGATTTGGACTTATGCTAGCCTTTGTCATCACTGTGAGCTTGACTGCCTAGCAGGCTTACTGGTCCAATTCTTGTAAGCAAAGCAGATTGTATTATTTTCAACAATTTATTGAAAAAATGGTAAAAAAAAAAATCTGAAGGTTTTCTCTCTTTATTGATCCTCGCTGGATCCTTTTTGTTCATGTATAGATTGAGAACTATACGTCCTTCATACCTTCACTCTTGGGCTTCCAGGCTTGGAGTGAATGTGATAAATATCTATTTTGTAACTGTAGAAATTAAATTTGGGAGATTTTTATGTTCCATTCAACACTTTTTTTATTATGTATTATGTCTGTAAAACAGAAATTCTTTAATTGTTTTAACACTTCTTGGTTGTGTTGCAGGTTTTTTGTTTAACATTTTCTTTCTATGCAACAGATTTAGAAACTTAAGAAAACTTAATTAAAAAAAAACACAGGAATGAAAAAAAACGTATTGAGGCCGAACATTTTTACAGTTCATCATATTTCAAAACAACTTTCCTGCTAAAAGCTGTCATGTTACCATATGGAGACATGATTAGACAACAGAAATTGCTACTTTTGCTTTCCCAAGATGTCATTTGAGATTTTTTTTTTTTTACACTATAGCAAACAATTTTTAATCTCATTTTGGGGGAATGGTGTTTTGAAAGCATGTTAGGCTCAATTTTCATAACTTGGATTCTGACATTGAGTATTCAATGGCTTCATCTAATTGAGGGGTAGCATTTACAAGCAAAAAGAGCAAAAAATCCAAAAGTAAGCCGTCTCATATCAGAACTAATAGATTTCTGCAAATTGGAACTTTTTGAATGGGAAGGAATGTCCTGAAAACTTTATGTCCTAGATTTTGAAGATACAGCACAAGTTTAATAGAAAGATGAAGTCATTGATTTGCTGCTTCTTTCATTGCCTAGTCACCAGCCGTGGGAGCTGTTGCCTGCAGCTCGGCCCTAAAGCCTAGGTCAGGAAAAATGGCTCACCTCCCTATCTCACCATTACCCTCTCCCCATGCTAATCAGTCTTTTACTGCCCCCTCATATGGAAGTCATTCCATTTCTTAATTGCTACAAGACCCAACTGATGATTAGTCAATAGCAAGTGTCTATCCTAATGGCAATGGTGTGGACACAAGAACAGAAAAATATGATATGACTGCAGCTATAGGCAAGTGAAATAGGTTTTACATATGAATAGTATTTTTTAGGAAATATCTGGTGTTCATTTCTTTACGATCTCGTTGGAAGGTGCACCTACTCTCATCTAGGCACTAGAGGAATGTAACAACTTTTCTATACTTTCTTCTAATTTTTTGTTAGTTTTGAAAGGAGTTTGGAAGGGATAGAACCCTTGCAGTTTTTATTGCTCTCTGTGTCCCCACTGGGTGGATTCACCTTCCACCTTTTTCTGGGTACCCATTATTACAGAGACAGAAAAGGGTGGAAAACATTAAAAAAGTTGCATTGCTCCCAAGACTACCTAGACCACTATCTTAGAAGGGACAAAGGAAAAGTGAAGAAAAAAATCTCCCTAATGGGAAAAAAAACCTAAATAATAATAAATCTAACCAAAAATGTTCTACAAATGCCTAAAAATATACTGAAGGTCAGTGATACAAAGTGACAAAATACCAATCTGTCAAGTGATTATTTCCGACTCAAGACTTGACAGCTCCTTAGGCTTTGTGTAGACGTCCGTGTTATACATTTTCCTCTTTGATTCAGCTGGCACAGAATAATATTATGGTCGATACAGATGGTTCCAATTAAGAATCTGCAAGAAGGTGCAAAGAGTATGCCATATTTTCTGTCTTCTGGTAGCAATCTATCAGCAAGCACATGGCTTTGTGTCAACTTGTCCTGTGGCCTTTATGCTGAATATTTTCGACATGAATATATTTCTCCAGATGAATCTTAGTGTGAAAATTTGAGAGATATATGTACTTATAAAAGAGTTCAGGGGAAATTGTGCCCAGTGAATCGTTTACTGACAGGTTGTCCAAGTCACTTCCAGAATGACAATGGCACTTCTATTGGCTGTTCAATGGTTGCGTGTTTTAGAAAAAGGGAAGAGGACACAGCAATAATAACATCAGCAGTCAGGTGCTGACCAATTGGCATGGCCGTAACTTCAACGCTACATCAGTTTTCCACAAACCCTGAAGCAATGTTGTCAAAAGACCTGGACTAAGGATTTAGTTGAGTACCATATATGTTTATTCACAAACGCAAAAAAAAACTAAAAAAACATTGTGACTAATTTAGAAGAATTGAGGAGAGAGGGAGGGGTGGGTGATAGATTGCACCTGTAAATGGGCTTTTTGGACAATGCCAGTTCCCAGAACAGACATTGGTCTGCCAGGAACTGCAATCAGCTGCTATTAAAGTGCAATAAACAATATACAATTAGGTCAATAAGCACAGCATTTCAAAGTGATCCCAATAAAAATCATCATATAAAGATATTTTACCAACATAAAGGTGCATGTAATAAAACAAAATATTATAATTAATATTAGTGTAAATTTAATAAAACCTTCAAATGTTGTAGTAAATGAAGGACTCAGAAAAACAGTTTACCAGAGAAGGGGCAACTACCAATTATGGTGGTTAGGATGCAAATGAACCCCTCTTTGCAAGCACCCACTTTATATTCCCACTTATCCACTATCAAGTGCAGCATATCAAAATTGGGGTGAAAATGCAAGTTGTATAAACTTTGTTAAATATGAAACCTAACTTGTAAAAACTTGAAACAATAAAATATAGACTGGAAATTGAAATTTTTACACACAGTATATCATTTATTTTTTCATTAATTGGATCCTCTCCTGTTCTATTGAACTCTCAGATATTTCTGCTAATTAAGAGGTTCTTCCAGACAGCACTGTCTACATTATTTACATCTATCTGGCTTGTTTTTTTTTAACTTGTCAAGTTCCTCACCTTCACATTACTGTCAAATGCTAATATAATAATGTATTAATAGGTTTCACTCTCAAAGAAGACTTTGACAGTAAAAAAACAAAAAAAACTTTGTAGCTTGCTGGATCACAAACAGAGACAACTTCCTTTACAACATGATGGATTTTTGAGAATAAAAGGGAAAAGACAAATGTGAGATTTGGGGCTTGTCAAACATAGAGAGAAGTAGAAGGGAAGAAGACGTCATTCTGAAATGTATTTAGACAATAGAGATGAGCAAGAATGCCTCTGGCATCCTTGCAAAAATTTCCTCGAACTTCCGATGGGTCGGCAAAAATTCTGAGTTTTGAGCATCTGCCTAATTTCCCTCCAGGTTGCCATGGTATCTTGAGTCAAAACCTTATGACTTAAGGAAGGTGGAAAAGAGAATAGCATATAGTGTAATTCCCAGGGGTACATCCATGTGCGTACATTAGATTAATGTGAAGTTTCCTTGTGCCAAATTGTACAGTCTGACAATCAGAAGTTAACACTTCCCTCAGACTTAGACACTCAGACCTAACTCTAGGGCATTTGCCTTGCCACAGGAATTTTATAAAAGAGCGATCAATAGTGTCAACATCAGCGTGTGTCAATTGTAGTGGCAGAGTCTGCATAGAGAACAGCATCTTGGAAAAGGACAACATTTTAATAAGATGATATCAACCTAGAAACCAGAGGAGTTCATTTTCTCACATCCCCAGTTCTTTTTGAATTTTAGCTAATAATGGTGGATAGTTTATTTAATACGGGGAGGATCGTACTCAACCAATATGTATACCTAGGTATGTTATATTATCCCTGGCTAATTTAAAAGGGATTCGTTCGCTCCAGGCTCTGGAAGCAGATATGGATAAGGGGAGGATTTCACTTTTGTGGAAATTGATTCTGAGTTCCAAGAAACCACCATATCTGGTAGGTATGGTTTGTATGTTGGCACTATTAAGCTGAGGATTGGCTGGAAAAATCAAAATATCATCCACAAAACGGACGGTGCATATTTTACGGTTGTGGACTGAAATGCCATGTAGGAGTAGGGTATGATCCAAATAACGTACCAAGGGCTTCAATGCCAGAATAAAAAGAAGAGGGGATGGGGGACAGCCCTGTCTATTACCTCTGTGAGGAGTAATAGGTGAGGACAAAAACCCAGGTGTGACTACCTTGGCTGTGGGTGCTTGGTACATGATCGCTAGGAGCCTGGTAAGAGACACTACAATCTGATATGTTCAAGAACTGTGAAAAGCCATGAAAAACTAACAATATCAAAAGCTTTTTCTGCAGTGATCATGATAATGGCCAAATCGAGCACAGGGTGGAGTTTAGCAACCTCCAACCCCATCATTATCTTGCGAATATTAGTTACTGCTGCCCTACTCTTAACAAAACCCACCTGAAAAGGTGAGACAAGAAAGGGAAGGAGTTTAGCCAACCTATCCAAAAGAATCTTGGATAACATTTTTGCATCTATGTTTATCAATGAAATAGGGCAGTATGAGTCAAGAGTACAAGGGTCCTTGTCCTTTTTTAATAGTACCCTTTATATGCTTCTTGGCCTGAAGGAAAATAACAACCCCGCTCCCACATGTTAGCATACAGTGCACACAAGTCCTCCACTATATCGTCCTTGGGCCTTTTGAAAAATTAATCCTTGAAGCCTTACGGGCCAGGGGCCTTACCATTCGTCAGGGCAGATATCTCTGGTGCTGTAATCAGGGCATTGAGACAGTCTAAATCTTCTGTCTGTAGCCGAGGCTTCTTCACCTCTCACAGAAAGGAGTCCCAGGCCTGTTGGTTAGCCACAGAGGGTGAATATAAATCCTGATAATATTGTACCAAGAGATGGTTGATATGTTTGGGGTCCCTTATACTGTCCCCCATGGAAGTACGTAACGAGGGATATTGGGCCAACTTATTGCCGGAAAGAAGAAGATTGGCCAGCATCTTAGCAGACCTACTTTATTTACTATATTTATGGTACTGAAAGTTCTTGTACTTACATTTTAATTGTTCATATTGTAAAAGCCAGGAATCAAATTGGTCGTATACCATGCTTGTTTGGAAGCTTGGGTAGGATTAGCTGTCAATGCCTACTGTGCCAGTCTAAAGTCATGATGAGCTTGAAAGTAGTGGGACAGAGTGACTTTCTTACGCTTGGCAAAGAAGGAGATTAAACTCCCTCGTAGAAAATCCTTACCCGCTTCCAAAAAAAGAATGGGGTCATCTCTATGCGCACTGTTGTTATATCTAGATGATATAACATATAGATGATTAACATTTAGAGTGACAAAGGCATACCAGGCCTAATGTCCTTATGTGACATTAATGTGTCTTTTTTCAACCTAACCTTCTATGTACCTATGTAACTGAACGGGAGGAAGGAACACATCCAGAGCTCAGGATATATATCCCGGGAGAAGGTAAGTTCAGAAAGTCCTTCGGTCAATAAGCTTTAATGTTTGTGGATGTAGTAGACAGAAACCTTGATTGATTGAGGCACATGAGCGCAATGCAGATTGGAGATAAACTGGCCGGGTCAGACGTGTCTGTGTTGAAGCTTGAGCGCCGCTGCGGAGAGGAGGGGCTGTTGCATGTGTGGAAGCTGAAGTGGCTGCCATCTTGGATGCTGGGGCACATGGTTCGTCCTTCTTACCCATGGAAGTTGGAGGACCTGAGGCAGCAGAGCGTTCCACAAACCAGTCCATCCAGGTACCAGTATGCGGTGTCAATAACAGGAGCTATCCGCAGCTTGAAGTGCTATTTTTTTATTTGTGATATCCCAGAGGTGAGCGGGAGATCAAGACCGTTCTACTAGCTCATGAGAACCAAAAGTCCCGAATTATTTTTGACAGCACACTATAGTGCTGGTAGGTGTAGGCTTTAAAGGAGGTGTAGATATCACAGGAGTTTTCCTGTTCAGTAGTGAAACGGTGTCACTCAACGTTAACTTCTGCATTTTAAGAAAGCTTTATTTCAGCATTATATAGTGCAGGAAAAAAAAAACTTTCTTGGCTGACCCTGGAATACCTTCCAGATATATTATATAGAAGAGGGTAGGTATTATGTGGTTCTGCAGTGAGAAAATGTTGTTGACCTAGAAGACGACGTATAATATTTGCAGGATCACCAATCTTATTGCCACCACTAGAGGAGTCACATCTAAGAATAGGTGTGCTGCTTGTTTGTCCTTGGGGTTAGCTATGCTTTATTGGGTTATTGCCATTCTGGGGAGATTCGGTCTGCATTTTTAGCCACTTCACATTTGCTGGTCCTTTTGATAAGTGGAACATTAGTCTATGTATTATTAATGTCCATCCACTTTTATCTAAAATATGTTTTTCATATTTAAAGACACGACGGAAGGTCAGCCGTCAATCACAGCCTTTACAGAACCGTGGCGAGCGCCGAAGCCTCAGCCGCGCTATGAGTAAATGGCTTACCATAAAACATTCAGTGAGTTTAAGGGTAAAACTGGTCCAAGGATTGAGCTTTCGTTCTGTTTGACTTTGGAGATTCTGCAAGGAGTAAGAAGAAACTGCAATGTTTACTTCCACATCACAAATTTGCTGTCTGAGCTTTGTGTGTATCCATGGTGCAAATATGCCCTTCTGGTCTCGCTGTCTTTGTGCATTACATCTCAGCTGATACGTTAGGACTCCTCTCTGTCTTATATAAGTCAGGCAGCATTCAGTATCTGAGGACAACAAGACTATAATCCCTTTCAAGATGTGGTCAGCGTCATCTTAGTTTAAGTCAAACTTCTTCTGAAGATGCTGACTTACCATGATCAGAGGAAAAAAACACAATTTAGTTTTTCCAGACGATGCAATATTTAATGTTTATATAGAAGACAGAAATGATAAAAAATGTAAAGCTAAACTTAGGACATTTATAAAAAAAAATCATAAAAGTAATTTTTGTGCAGATAGCATACTGAATCACTCTCTTAATGATCATTCCTTTTACTGTAGCATGAAACAAACCGAAAACATAATGATCCAGGGAGGTTCTACCAAATGAGCTGTTATTCATTTGTGTCAATGCTGTGAGAGAGGAGGTGACACTGCCAAACTCTTCCCACCCTCTGTCACCTATATACATATTAGAAAGATCTTTAGAAGCCTCTTTTATATTGGACAACCAATAGAAAGTGTCCATCTCCCCCATGCAGTGATTTGGACACCCAGTGAAAGACCCTCTTAAAAGGCTTGGAATCTGAGGAATCCTCAAATTTAATTGTGCATTTTTGGAATTTGGAATCAAAGAAACATTTAAAAATTTTGGAGGTGCCTTCACCAGTGGTAGAACAATATAAATGTGGTCCTTTTTGCCACCCATTCTGGCTGGCTCCACATGAATGGCCATTGATAATGGTCTTCAAAAACTTGCACCTGTTGGCTGCAGCACATCTACAGCAAGCTTTTGCCATCCTTCTTCTCTCTGTAGCTCCTCATATTGTTCAACCCTACTATACGGAAAGGGGCAGTTCTTTAGTAAATTTTGCTTTATTTGTTAGCTCAAACATGCGTTTTCAAGTCAAAATTATTTGTTTTGTTTTTGGACTAAAATTGTTGATTTGTTTAGTGTAATAAAAGGCCAAGCCAATGTTTTCAACAAACATTTAATTGCGTATTTTCTGTATTATTTTTTATGTGACATTGTATTTTTATTAAGACTTCCTGCTTCCTATCGTTCCTGCTTGACAACCATTCCTACTCTGAATTCATCTGATCTTGGTCACCCCCTGGTGGAGGGAGCCTGGGGGCCACAACACAGTGACCTTTTTGCAGCCAAGTAGTCCGGTGCCCATTAGGGTCACCAGCCCATATCTACATGCAGAGTGCCCTGGTGAAAATCATAAAGGTGGTACATTAAGTTTCCACTTGGAGGCAATAGGCTGTACTATATTTATATCATTTGTCCCATTCCTGCTAATGGTTCCATGTCTTTGTTCTGTAATTTAGTAATGTAGTTTAACTATTAAAGAGGGGGGGGGGGGGGCACCTAGAGTTCAGATTTAATCAGAAAAATTATGCCTTGTAAAATGGTAGATAAGATAATTTACATATTTGTATTTTAACTATACATTTAAAATGCCTTCTCTCCCTCTCGCTTTCTCTCTGTATCCTTTAATTTATTTTACATTAAAAAGCGTGCAATAGGAGCAGTGCAGCTATACTGGCTAATTGGAGATGGGTTGGTTCATGGAAACACATCAAATGCCATCTTCGTTCATTACAGTAAAACTTTGGTTCAGTTAAGTTTTAGAAGGAATCCTCATCCAATAGAATTTCAATTCATCAGTTTTCTTAAAAAAAACTCCCTGTTAAACATTGCTCCTTAGTTTGGATGACAAGATCCCAATTATCAGAAGGTCCACATTCACTGAACTTCTGGAGATACTAATAAGCATTCCCTTATGAAATCTATCAAATCTGTAAAGCAACTGAAATCCTTAGAGAAGCTGCACTATGATGGGTGTGTGTCTATTCTTTATATATTTCTATTATCTGGAACTTTTCATTCCTTACAGGGATATTTTAATGAATAAGAATGTCATTTTACCTCCCAAAACAAAATCTCATTAGCTAGTGCCTTGTCTATCATTATTCAATTAGAAAAATCAAACTTCAGATTGTTAATCTGCTGGTGTATCCAACGTGAACAAATCAATTATAGCAAGATACTTGAAAAAAATTATACTAACCAATGCCACATGTATTGATTTTGTCCACTAATCCAGGAGTGCTGGACATCAGTATGAAATTTGAATCTATAAGATTATTGGATTTTCACTAACTCGATTGATCCACCCCCATGATCCACAGCTAAAAGCCTTACCCTCAAATTCAGTAATTTTTGAGAAATTGGAGACATCTGAATATTTCTTAAAAGAGGATTAATTGCTCCTGGCAACCAATTTTGCACTATGAAAGAAATTATGCACAAAAAATACAACATCAACTCTAAATTTCCTAAAATTTGTGATGGTTGGTTGTCATAGAGAACAACTGAGCAATACCCTTCGGAAATCTCTTGATGGACATTGTTTTTCAAATGACCCACTATAAACTGCATGTTAATGAACTGACTTGGCTTAAGCCCTCCTATATAGGAGTGATTCTGTATGCCTATAAAGATTGATGTATTTCCCTGTTTTAGTTAGAATCTCTTTGCTTTAACTGCTAAGCATTTGATTTTCCCTGTTGCAACAATAAACCTTCCTAATTAGGATCTACTGTCTCATTTCTGATGGTCCGTTTGGAGACCCCCTAAAAGAACCGGCTATTACAGAAAAGGGAGAAAAGATGTCCTTTCTGGAATAATCGCTCTTGCAACCTGATCACTGCCCAGCTGTCAAATTTTAACTATTTGTTTATACACAACTCAGACTTGTTTTCCGGGGGCTTGCCAGGAATGAACGGCATGGCCAATCAAGATGACCATGAAGACCCTTTTCAGGAAGAGAAGAAGGAATATGGCAGCACCCCGTTATGGAACTGGGAGAGGTAAGTAATTGTGGGTTTAGTTCCAATTTAGGCATCTAGATCATGGAAATACTTAAAACTGTCCAAAAGTGATGTTTGAATTACCACTAAAGTTCATCGGGTTATTATTAAACAGTATTTATATGGAGCCAACATATAATGCAGAGGGAAAAATGGCAAGTACCCAAAATTGTCTACATCTTCTTCTTCTTATTAATATTATTAGATCGTTTTTATATAGCGCCAACATATTATGCGCATTAAATACGAGTAGCAAATGACAGCTATAAACAATGACACAGGAGGAAGAAAGGACCCTGCCCAGAAGAGCTTAAAATCTAAGTAAAAGGGGAACTGGAACATAATAGAAAAGTTAACCCTAAAATTGTCTCTAATCAGATGTGCATGACAATACCGAATGCATGTTGTACATTCCTCACTTACATACACGCTTTACATTTGTATATGTGCTTGGGGCTGAGGCGTTTCTTTTGAATTGCAGAAGATACAACTCACTACTGACGATGTCAGAATTTATATTTTAGCCAACAGATCACATCTATATCAAAGCCAGGAACCGACCAATCAGCTTGATACCAGCCAATCATAGCTGGGATTTACAGCAGGCCGGAACAGTGTCTTGGCCCACTATTGATCTTTGTAATGTGGTATAGAAGTTGTTAATTAAACAATGCTAATTATGCAGCATCCAAAGGCTTATTTTGTTCAACATATGCATAATTACATTCATTATCAGTACCTTGGATAAAGGTAGGATGGTTTATTTACTGAAGTAAACAGCAAGGGGAAATTATCAGCCTCGAATTTCACATCTGTCTATCAAGCGATATCGCCGTTGTTAACACTGTGACACCACCTAACTCGAGCTACAAAATGTCTCTAAAGAGGCGCTAATGTAACTCAGTGTCATCACAATGTTTTAAAATACCTCCTACTCTGGAGGAGGACTCAACTTGCACTATTAGCAAACTTTTATATATTTTTAAAAAAGTTTAGAATATATTAAGAAATAGTTCAGCCCATGTTAAGTTCCATCTTATTGCCGATCTTCTTCTCACTTCTCGAAGATGTGGTTGCTGGTACCTTCCATGTCCTGCTCAAAATTACATAATAGTAGTGTAGCTTGAACAACCATCTATGTAGTTCAAGCAACATTCAGCGGAACAAAGGCTAATGTTCAGCTTTAGCCAACACCTAATTGAAATTTACCTTGCCAAACTCTTGCAACATTTGGAATAGCATATAGCATAGCAAATTGAATAGCATGCAACTGCTTCCTGAGGTGTATCTCTCACCATCATTACTATTAGCAAAGTGAATGAATAAGTATATACATTAACTAGTGGTCATCACTGAGTAGGAAATAACTAGACAAAAGTGGTGAATCAGTATCTCGCAATTTTTTTAACATGATGGAATCCCTTGAAATAACTTTAAGATCTTCAAAGAACACCTTCTATAACACTGGGGAATGCATTTTATGTTGAGATAGATCTTGCACTTTTTTTTTACTAAATTTTGGGTGGTGAATCCAGTTTTTTTGCTATCACATACAGTTTTTAAGATACAGGGTACCCTCCATTTTCGTCAAAAAATTTACAAATTGTACATACAATGAAAAAATAATGAAATAATAACTTGAATGTACTGTTTATTTAAATTATTTTTGTTCATAAAAAGGATTTATTGTCACTCTATGATTTTTTTTTTACAGTAAAACATTTGAAAATGAATCGGGTAAGTGATTAAGGTTAAAATTTACTCTTATAGCTTTTCCTGGAGTGTTTAGTGTTAGGGCAATCCCGCGGGATGCTCCAACAATAGTCAGCCATCATATGTACATCCCATCTACCCTGATACCGTCCTTCCATGACCTTCAAATCTTGGTTGAATCATTCACCTTGCTCATCACTGACTGCACCAAGGTTTTCCGGCAACATAGAAAGATGGCTATGCAGAAAATGCACCTTGATGCTCATATTGCAACTAAGCATTTTGTATCTCTCCAAGAGTTTCTGGACAATTTCTGTGTAATAATTTGCTCGTGTATCCTTGACAATGGCTTTGAATGATAACCAAGCATTCTTTTCGACTTCTGACATTGTCCAGATAAAATGCTCATCTTTGATGAGCTGCGGAATCTGTGGACCATCAAACACACTGGCTTTATTTTTTCAAATGACAGGCTAGGAAATGCCAAAATGAGGTACTTGAAACGATCTTCTTCAGTTGGCAAAGCTTTAACGAACTGCTTCATCGGACCCAGTTTCATGTGCAGAGGCGGGAATATAATATTCTTTCAATGAACAAGTGGCTCATGTAGAATGTTTGGATCACCTAGTTTTAGGGCAGATCTTGGAGGCCTTTACCTTTCCACCCAATGCCTCTCACGAGCTCTGCTGTCCCACATGCACAGAAAACATGGATACTTGGTGTATCTGCTTGCTGACCAAGAAGGAAGCATACTATTTTAAGGTCAATACAGATGACCCAATTGTGATATTGCAACAGCTCAGTGACTCTCTTTATGTTTCCATATTCTTCACAAAGAGAAACTGAATGGCCAAATGGAACTGACCCAAATAATTGCCATTGTGAAAGAGGACACATTTTAAGCTCCTTTTTTAGCTATCGATGAATAGTCGCCATTCATTTGAGTTATAGATTGGAATTCCCAAATCCTCCATTAAACCAGGTATGATATGGAAATACACAAAGCCACTGTCAGTTCTGAAGTACTGTAGAAATGCAATTTCTAAGGTTCGAAAAAACAATACCCTAGTCCCTTTTTCAAGTAAGTTTTTCTCACCCAGTCTTGATGCTAGGAGTTCTAAAGCCTTCTTCGATAGTCCCAAATCACTCAACTCATGCTGATCAAATCCTTTACAAAGAGAGTCCTCTTCATTTTCAAACTCTTCATTGTTGTTGTCACCTAGTTCATCACCATATTCATGTTCTTCAAGAGAGGATAGTGTAAGGAAAACCGGCACTGGGATTTCATTTGAATGAGCCACTGGGCATATAGCCAATGGTAGACTAGTCTGCTACATTTATTTTTCTTGTTATAGCCTGAAGTTTTCACTATACAAAAGTAACAGTCACTGAAATGATCTCCTGGCTCTCGCCAAACCATAGGTATACCACATGGCATCTTATCATGTGTTCCCTTTGCCAAATATGCTTGCTCTACAAATGTGCTGATGTTTACCCTTTGACTGGGAATGGTGAAACTGCCACAAATATAACAAAATGAATCAGGGTTGTTTAGGCACCTATGACGAGAAACAGCAGAGCCAGCCATGATCTGAAAGAAAGGAAATACGTTTGTAATTAGATAAATAGATTTTGCTTATTCACTACGTAGAGTAGCACACATTTTCTGACCACACTGTCTTGCGTGTAAATGAATAGCCTCTACAAATCCACGCTACAGTAATCGCAAATAATATAAGTGGAAGAGAAAAAAACTGACGTGTTAGAAGAAAACTATCTGCACTTTCAGAATCAGCATACGTATTTTAGTGTACATAAGTTTAAAAATTTAAGTCAACAAAAAATTTGTTCAAATTTGTTCCCTAGTGTACTAAATATACAGCTCACATTAGTTTGGTAGTCTTTGGGAGGAATGCCACCTTTACAGACAGCCAAAAAGATCATTGGCTTCACTGATAAAAGTGTATGCTCTCCAGTCCTGGAAATCAGGCCCATTGAGTCAAAAATTGCTAGTTGCTCAAGAAACCTCCAGCATCCTCTGGAAGAACCCTAGGGTTCTACTGAACCCTAAATAAGAAACACTGGTGGTGAATTTTTCATTGGCTGGTGCTGTTTTTTTTTAGATCTGGCTTGTTTATTAAAAATAGTAAGCCATTGTGCACATTAGGCAATACCATGTACATTGAAGAGCAACATGAAGTAAGCTTGAACAGAAGAAATGAAACAAATGAAGATGAAAATGAAACAAATGTTCAAATCCAAACAGCAAAGTGATAACCAGTAGGGATCAGTGAATCTGTCTAGTTTTGGATCTGAAGCCATGGGCAACCATCCAATCATCCATGCCCATGACTATGCAAAGTAAACTATCACCTCATAAAGTAAACTATATCTTTCAAGATGATAACTCACCTTAGGAAGTAAACAGTCTAATTTTCTTTGAATATATATATATATATATATATATATTGTTTATTTTTCAGTCAAAGGAAAATGTTATGATAATCTCCATCCTTGTTAATTGGTTACTTTCAGGAATATCCAGCTAAACTGCTGAAATAAAATAAAAAAAGGTTTCCATTACAATAGTAATATCTACATTCTAAGTCTCCGCTCCTCCAGACATTTATTTGTTTTCATGCTGTTTATAGAGAAATAAGTGCTGGGATTATATAAATAGGTAATAGAAAATTACAGGCACACATAAGGAAAAATATATGAGAAATAAATTAGAACATTTATTTTAATGAATAAGGTTTTAACAAGTAGTGCTGGGCTCTAATGTACTGAAAACTGAAATTTGTATCTACTGTGGACAAGCTAAACCAGGACCACAAAACAGCAAAAGAACATTAAGGAATTGTCCATTGGATCTAACCCTGGATTGAGCAAATTTATAAATTATGTAAAGGGTTTGTGTGGGTATTGGGCATGATCCAAATTTTCTTCCCTCTCCACTTCCCAAAAAAACTTCCCTTCCAGATTATATCCTAGTATTGTTCCTCTCTTGTTCCTTCTTGATATAGCAAGAACCAAATTTTATTGCTTCCTAATTGTCAGCATTGTCACTTTATAAATTCCTTGCAAGTGCAACAGCTCACTCCATAACTACCTTCCTCATAAGCCCTTTCTCTACACACAATTGCCCTGATTTATCAAGCGAATGCGTGTAAGCTCGTCACGCGCATATAGGCTCCGCTGGACACGAAGCATTACCGTAAGCCGTTGCCGAGAGACAGCATAGACAAGATTACAGCATTTGCAAGAGCAGTGGGGTAGAGAATTTGCTAATTATAATGATTAATTTTCAGCTGCGCGATTGAGGTGGGTCTGTTAAGCCTAGTCAATGGTGCTGTCATAGCAATCAATTAGGGCACACCTGGTCCCTGTTCTGTGTGCACCTACAGTCCATTACCAGTCAATATGAATTTTTAGTGCTTGATCTTTTTTTTGCTAAGTGCTAAAGTTTTAAGTTACATTAAACTTATTCAGAAAATTGGTTCATTTGTAGTTTGATTTGTTGCAGTTGTTGTTTTGATACTTGTTTTTGTTTGGTTGCAACACTGTAAACTATATTACATCAAGCTGTATATATAATAATTAGCACTTTATAATATGTCATCTCACAATAGTATGAAAGTTAAAAAGATTTTTTTTTCCTAAGCAATTTGGATCTGATTCAAAGTTTGGCTTTAGAGAAATCAAATTTGAAAAAAAGTTATGGATGCCAAAGATGTTATATTACAAACATACACTTGCCTGTGTATGTAAAATAGATTTAAAGATATGTAAATACATATGCATTTTCATTTTTACTATTTTAACTGGACTGGTTTGTTGGTTGGGAGGGGGGATTAATCAAGTAAGTTTGCTTGTATGGTATGCAAACATGTGACTTTTTGTAATCTTCATTATTGTTAGCTTTATCTGCTGCTGCACATATTTTTGTTTTTGCCTGTTTGAAAATGATGGTCTCTATTAGTTTGCAATTCTTCAACCTGTTTTCTTACAATTTATATATAATAATTGTTAATAAAGGTTGTCATTATATCCATGAATAATTAGTACAAATGTATGCATGGTTTCCACTACAAACTGCAACTTGACCCCCTTGTTGCCTTTGTCCCATTCTCAAAGTTATATTGTTACATATTGTTATTTGAATGTATTATGTAAGTTTTCCTTTTACAAATAAATTATGGTTTTTATTTATTTTTTGTAATAGTCTGACATTTGCTAAATAAGCTGTGGTTTTCCTTTAACATACTTCATACATGTTGATTTGCTGCCACTATTCTACAGAACTCCTCTGTTCATTTGTAGTAGTGTTATAGGTTTGTTCTCATTGTGCTGTGCTGTCTGATCTTAGCCCTATTGTATACAAACACACTTCCACTTCCTGGCCAAACAGGTTGTCAATTAGCTGTCCAGCTGAGTTGAATACTCATTCTAACACACCTGATGGTGATGGAAGGAGGTCAAGGTTGGCAAGCACAATATCAAACCACATATACTGACATGCTCACAAGCAGGGTCAAGCACTCTTAGAAATTAAGAGATGTTCTGTTGTTGCTCAACTTAATTTTGCTCATAAAATACTGGATTGTATGCATTATTTAGGTAATTAGACAATTCAAATAGTACTAGTTTATCAAACTTCCAGTGACAAATACACTTTGTGCCAAACATATTTTTTTTGCTTTTACAGCCGTTCATGGTGATTATGCAGGTTTGAATGCAATTTTAGACCTTGGCCCACTATATATCCACTTCATCACATCAGCTTGGTAGTGGAAGTACATAAAGGTGGATTTCTCATTTAACCAGAAACAATATCATGTTTAGTAGTCTGTGATGTAGTAGTCTGCAATTACAGAGGCTTGCCAGAGGTTCCCAGCAAAGAGATGTTATCCAGTTACAGAATAGATTCAATTATTAGGATGTGTTAAGCACTTAAGTAATAATATTAAGTAATAATAAATACCATGTTTTGTTGGTAACTAGATGGTGCTGTATTGTTTTTTTTCATGCTTTTCAGGCTGCATAAGCAATGCTTGGCCAAATCTAGATATGTGCATGGATATGTATGAACAGTGAAAAAAACTAGAGGAAGAGAAGGCTGTACGCTTTCCTTAATGTCTTAAACTTGCTTTGAGCCAATCACATTAAAATATAGGGGCCACACAGACACCACTAAGTTTACATGACAAAAAGAAATACAAAAACACTAAACACATGTAAACCCACACTTCCATACAAGGCCAAAATAGTTAAAAAATGGCCCAAGAAATACTGCATTCAAAAAATACTTAAAAAACCAGTATGCAATTTGGACCTATCAAGGGTGGAAAACTGGATTAGAAAATATTTATGCAGGATAAACATTTAAATGTGGTAATAAAGACATATTATTGCAATGAAACAAACTAATTGCAAAATAGACATTGAAACATTCAAGGTTTAAAAACAAAAGCAGCTATTGTGCTAAATGATAAGCAAAATATGAAATGTAGCAACATAGATTAATTAGGATAACACACAAAACAACAGCCCCCCTCCCATGGAGCCAATCACAGAGCACTGGAGGTGAATGGGGAGACTTGTCCTCATCTAACCCCTAGTGCCTGGGGATCCCACACTATCAGTAGTCCCACAGCTGTGCTCATCATATGAATGCAGCTGTGGGAATCATCCTTTCATTATGGGATAACCTGTAAAAAAAATAAAAGTTTAACAGTTACACAAAACACACACATTTAATAAAATACTTTACAATTAAAGCCTCTTCTTATTTTTAACACAAATTTTTAACCCTTAAAAGTAAGGGGTTTTACGTACCTCTGTACTCATTTCCCAGAGTGGGGTGGTGGAGATCTGGGAGTTATTTACTAACACTAAGCACTTAACTTAAAATGGGGCTCTATTTTTGGTCACCTTCTTAACCTCCTGGGCAGTAACCCCGAGTGTGACTCGGGGTAGAAATAAGATGCTGGAAGCGGTAACCCTGAGTCACACTCGGGGTAGATAAACCGATAGGAAACAATAGTAAATCGCTACCTACCTGATCCGCCGGCATCCTGCGTCGTCCTTCTCTGCGATGTCCGTCTACCTTCTTCCTCCGGCCAGCTTTCTCTGCACTCGATGAGTCCCCGGGGAGCTCCCGGTGACGTTGGAGCCTGTGTACGTTGCTGGTGGGGCGGTGCTAGTAATTCAAATCCATTTGTATTGCATTCAATACAAAATAACTGTATTGAATGCAATACATTGGATTTATATGTGTAAAAGCAGTACATTGTCTTTCATGAACATTTATTTTACAGTATAATATAGTAGCATAAGTATATATTTTTAAATTAAAATAATTTATAATAATAATTATTATAATAATAATTATTTTGACATGATTTTGTGTTTCAAACTATATTATACTTTTACTATTATATTATACTGTAAAATAAATTTTCGTGAAAAACAATGCACCGTTTTTAGACATTTAAAACCGGACAGAAATGAACCGCCCAGGAGGATAAAGAACCTGAGCAATGATGAAAGCTAACAGGCCAATGTTAGCACCTACAGATGGCTCCATACTCCTGGCCCTCTATGAGGGTTGTTTTTTTTTAGCAATTTCCCAATAAAAAGTTGTGTAAGACTGCAAGGAGGCACACAGGAGAAGTAGACATGCATTGTTTCCTGGACAGCCCTGCCAAATCATCTTATTCCTAGCAGGCCCTAGTTCTGTAGATAATTCTCACACTGCAATAAAATAAATGTTTTTCTTCACTTTATAAATAGAAATAGGTTAGAGCATTGAAATGCCCTTTACGGGTCAAGTAGTGGAACAATTACTGGAGTCAGGATTTCTAATTAGTACATTTGCAGAACATAATGTGTGTAGCTATAGTGACCTTTATTTATAATGTTGACAGGCAGTGCAAAGATTATCCATTTAAAAAGCCCAGGCCTCAACAAAGGTTCTGATGGTGTAAATGTACAAATCAGAATGTTAGCTGTTCATATTATTAGTTGCTAGGTGTTGGATTCATCCATCTAAACTGTAGAAACAAAGAAAAAATGAGGAGGGAGAGAGGTGAGGAAAAGGAAGGGGAGGAGGTGGGTGTAGTGGTACACAAGGACAAGATAAGTTAAATTCAACTTTTATTGAACTTAACTATTAACTTTATTTTTTTTTTTGAAGGTACATTTAGATTTAAGGATGGGCGGGGGTGAATCTTTAATTTCTCTGGAAGTTCTATTTTAGTTTTAATAGGTTTTTTATTAAAGTAATGGTGTATAAAACTATTTTTCTTCAGGTGGGAAAAACAGGTAACAACAATGAAATTGTCCATAACAATTGGCCTTAAAAATTGAGTTTAAAAGTATTCCAGTTCCATTGGAGCCCCTTTCACGTCAGAAAGGGCAAAGGCCTATGTTAAAGATAAAGTTCAGGCAGCAGGATTATAAGTCATTGCTAACAACCATTGGGCAATCCCATTTCCAAGGCTAGGGCGAGAAGTCCTGAGAAAGCCTCCCTAGATTGAGGTACCTGCCGAACCTCCACCTTGTTCAGTAGTGGGCAGATGTGGCTTTGGAAAGGTGAGGATTATGTTGTCATGAATAAGTCGTCCGATCCCATGATCAGTTTTAACTGATAGTAGATAACAGGATAAAAAAAATACTGGTCTCCACTTCCCAGGTTCCCAGGTTTTGTCCATCTCGGCATAGGGAGCCAAAATTGCAGACAATTGCAGACTACAGAGTTTTAATGTCATGTTGGCAAATAGACTTCTCATTTGTGTTACAAAAATCAAAAACTTAGCAGCCCTTTCAATTTACTGAGACTTCCAAATTTGTTCTCCAGGAGCAACACTACTCTAAAAGCTACATGGTCATCTACTGTAAATGTAATTTCTCTGTCTATTATTTTTTCCATAAATTCAAATACTGATTGTGGTGCAATTTAAGCTAACAACTCGATACAAACTTTAAATATTGAATTGGTCAAACATGCTTCTGTTCAGTTCAAGCCCCAAGTTTGTCAAAACAGAGGCTAATAAACAAAAGTTTACCTTGCTTGGTTGGAATGGTGAGCCACATTTGTGCTTCTTTATAGATACACAGTAGGCTGCTGCTACCGGTATAAATATTTGATGATTTATTTTCTTTTATGACGACCTTTTATGATTATTATACTTATAGGTCTCAAATAGGGATAAGCCAGAATGCCTCTGGAATTCTCGCAAAAATTTCCTTGAACTTCCGATGGTTCTGTGAAATTTCAGCGAACCAATTTTGCGAAACCATCGGAAGATCAAGAAAATTATAACAGAAGGATTCACAGTTTGCGATTCCCGGAGCACTAGAGGTTAATTATCTCTAGTGCCCAGGGATCTTGTCAATGAATGCGGCCGTGTGCGATCCCCGGCACTGGATGTTAATTAACCTCTAATGTCCCGGGGATTGCACACTCTTCTCAATAAATGCAGCTACAGCGGCAATCATTTAGAAGATGCCCGGCAAAGGAGAACCTCCTGACATCGTAATTTAAGTATTTGTTACAAATGATACATTTGTTACAGATACAAATGTATCATTTGTAACAGATACCTTTATTACAATGTCAGTAGGTTCTCCTGTGCTGGGCATCTTTTAAGTGATTGCAGCTGTGGCTGCATTCATAGAGAAGAGTGTGTGATCCTCGGGGCACTAGAAGTAAATTAACCTCTAGTGCCTGGGGATCGCAGGAAATCCTCCCATTCGGTGAGAGCTCAACCTCTCGGTTCAGAAGGCCGTTCTTGCTTACATTTTCGGTAAAGGCCCGATTCGCTGCAAAAACGAAGTATTCTTGTTCGCTCATACCTAATCTCAAAGTTTATCCTGAAAAAAGCAGACTTAGGATCTGCAAAATGCGTCAGTGTTTTTGAGACTTTAATAAAGTTTGCAGGTCTTTTTTAACATGTATATCTAAGTAGATTGATACCTGAAAAGTCCTATTACTGTTTTTATGCAAAGATTTTTTTGTTATTCTGTTATGTGGCATCAGCAAAAAATGAAAAGTGACCAATAGAAAAGATGCTACTATTGTTATATACAATGGTCTGCAAATCCAATGTAAAAAGAAGATTTTCTATTTCTGTTTGTACAAAGGTGAGCATTCTCACAGGCTGCTAGTGTCAATGGTGATCTCACCTCCTAATGAACAGCCAATCAAACTGCTTTTCTCAAACAAGGCTAGTGCTTAATTTCTTTTAGAACTGAATCTAATGCTGGATGTTGGTTCAGTTTTGCAAACAGTCCAATTCCAAGTAGCAACACATAATAATCTATCAATGGGACTTGTTCTAAAGAAGCAGTGTGGTTACTAATTCCCAACTACATGTGTTCAGCCTCCCACAACCCTATAAAACCATATATCCTTTTTTTCAAACAGGTATCTGACTGCCAAGCACTTCAGTTAGCTTGGGAAAAGACAGACTCTACCATAACAGCTGAGGAATACTTGTCATCCGCCTATCAAATCCACCTCCCAAATGCATTATTACTTAAATTATTAGAGCAGTCATTCAATGGTTCAAATGTTGTCAATTGCCTGATATCTTATGCTTTTAGTACATGATAATGGTTGTATGAACAAGCCCTTACAATGGTCCAGGTAGAAGCGTGTTTAGGAATAAGGTTGTGTCAGTGTGAGTATACTGAACATACTGTTCTATATTTTCAACTGTAGAGATTTATAAGGAGGGGCAGCTAAAGGAACAATACAAGAGCTAAAATTAAAATTATAACAGCACAACATGTTTGCTGTATCAGTTCATATTCCTGTTTGAGTTGCATGTGCATGTTAAGCTAATTTGTAATGCATAGATGTCACTGTAGCATTAGGCAAAATGGTTGCTGTATGATTTATAGCCCAGTCTTCTTGTGACCCATCACCATCAGCCTATTTCATAACTCTGTCTGTCCTTAACCTGTCACTGTTGGCATGATTAATATTTATGTCTGCTTGTATCTTGTTATCATATTTAGATGTTAATGCTAATCCTTTAAAGGGACACAACAGCTTCTTCTTTAACAATCCACCATGCAGCTTTCTCTTTGGCTCCGATGACCTTAAAATCTGGACGTTGGATATTCAGCATGCTTGCCCTTGTTACCAACATTTAACACAGTTTTATTTTATTTAAATATCAATTTCAGGTTTTTCCGAACCAATAGACATCATACAAGCATTTAGGCCACCGTCCAACTTGCATCAGCAATATTGCAGTTTAGGTTAGTTTGTAATCTTGTATATCAAGGCCAAAGTGTAGTTTGTTGCAAGAAAAAAATGTAAGCATCTTTAAGTTTCAGATTTCAGGTTGTAACCAGAGTTTTAGTTCCAGATAGTGGTGTAAAATGATGTGATAAGGGAAACCCTAGATGGGAAACTCTGTAGCCCCAGACAAGGGGGAGCCTTAGGATGAGATGTGGACACTGTACTTTGTGAATTATCTCTTTCTTTATGGAAAGCTATTCCATATTTTTTTATTTATGCAATTTTATAACTAAAAGAATGTCATTTGATATTTAGATTTTAGGTCAAATGTGAAACTAAACTTTAAGCCAACACAGATGATTGGAAAAGGGGGTGATCCCATTCCAAAAGCCTCATTTCAAACACTTCTATTTATAACATTCCCTAGTGGAAATTTTTCCGGTCCATGTATATTTAATGGCAGTGATCGCCACCATATTTGAGAATATTTGGTCAATGTAAGATTAACTTCTTTAGAAACTGACCCCTTCAATCACAGATTTGATTATTCACAGAAAACCCAGATTTGGTGAAAGTGATGCATCATCACTACAGTCATAAAGACATAGACCAATTTTCCATTAGAAATCTACTTTTATAATACTTATGATTACAGATTCTTTTATGATAATTCTATGATTAATAATGTTTTATTTTCTGACATTCTTACCACGACAGATGTTAAAATGACATTTTCCTAAATAAAGAAAATAGAAATAACGAAAAACTAAGTGTAATAATATTATTATTTTGTATTTATTTGGAGCCAACATATCATGCAGCACTTTACAAAGTCTATAGTCATGTCATCAACCGTTCCTTAAAGGGGCTCACAATCTAATGTTCCTACCATAGTCATATGTCATCAAGACTATCTAAGGACATGTTTGAGGGGAAGCCAATTACTCTAACTGGATCTGGAACTGCATTCCCAGAGGAAACCCACACAAACATGGGGAGAATTTACAAACTTCCTGCAGATAGTGTCCTGGCCAAGATTCCAACCTGGAACCCAGAGCTGCAAGGATGCCATTTCTGCTGCCCACATGCTGCTAACTAGGTGTAGGTCTGTTGATTTTATTCAGTAATGTGCCAGCTAATGCCCCTTGTTTTTATAAGTCCTGACTCACAGCTGACTCTTGAAAGAGCGCATGTCCATTATTGCACCAATATACAGCATACCTAGTACTCATATTTTAGGATGTTCTATTACATGCCAAGTTCCAGAATTTTAGTCATGAAAAAACATGACCATATTAAGTTCACTTGGGGTTTGGTAAACCAATTTCAGTGACTCTTAACATGGGTTCCATTGGGGGGAGGGGAGTTCCATTGCTAAGCTATGTAGCTGGCAGCATTACAGTTATCTGGTGGTGGATAGGGGCTGCTATTTATGCTCATTAGCAAAAGTGCAAGAGATGATGTGGTCAACATTGGCACCATTTAGAAAGTAGTATGCAGGCTGGAAAACCAGTAACTTGTGAAATGTTTTCAAGTTTGCAAACATCCATATTAGTTCTCAAACTTCTTTCATTCCAATTAGTTCTCAAACTCAAAGTTACAAACCCATAAAACTCACCAGTCTACATTCCAGCATCAAGTGTCCCGCCATCTTTCTTCTATTCTTGTACATCTGGATCTTTGGACGTTTTGATTGGCCATGCTGGGATAAAATATTAAATACGACATCCCATTAGAAGAAAGGGAAGCTGGGAATGCCAGCTCAACTTTTTTTCCAGAAACCCTGTATAATCAGACCAGTAGGTCACATTATTGCCCAAGGGACATCACCTGCTCCTTTCTGCAATAATAACCTATTTAATCGTACAAACTTAAAAGTGAAACTCTAGTTCCACTTGTAAGTGTGCTGCAAACCCAACTTGCAACAGTCCTCAATTTCTTCCCTATAGTTCATAAAAGTTCTAAATGTCTATTTTTAGTAGAATGAACCTATACTGAAGTGATACTTGTTCTCTATATGTATCATTTTACAGAGATTGCCTTCACATGTTTATAGCTTTAGAGTTAAAGAAAGACAATACAATCTCTTTAAATCACAGGAAGATCCTGAAAGCAGTCTCAAGATTTGACGCTTGTGACAGAATCTCAAGAACATATTATTGTAATTTGCTGATGTTCTCCCTGAGCTTGTCATCTCTTCCTAATCTAATGATCATTTAGAGAAGACAGCAACACAGAGACAGATGTACACCTCCCGGCTTGTCAAGAAAGACAACACAAAATCAGTGTACAAATATTAGCATTGTCAGGCTCGCCAATTTCAGCTCTGAAACTAACTGCATTTAACAAACCATCCAGCTTACGAAGAGCCAGAACATTATCCCTGGAGCTCTACATACGGCAGCGAAACGCAACGGGGATAGAATAAACATTTACTTATCTCTGTTTGGCAGTCACTGCCATCCTGGATGCCTAATTTCTTTACTATAATAATTTAAAAGTATATATATTAGTAAAATAAAAGTTTCTGGTCATCTACTATCAATTTCCACTACACAAAATGGATTGCATGCAGATCCTCCTCCAAATGGTTCAAGATTGTAGCAGGAATGGTGTGCCTTTCTGGTGCTACCACTGATGAGCCAGCTCAAAATAGTTAATCTTTTTCTGCAAGTAAAATACAAAAACATGGAATACTGAATATTTGTGTAGTCTGTGTCCTTGTGAACATCTTGTGTCCTCCTTACCAGACATGTGGTTGTTGATAATAAAGAATAAAGAAATAAAGCAGCTGAAATATATATATACAAAATATAATCTCATATCAATAGGTACATGTTTTTGAAAGTATAGTATCACAAGGATGTTTGACTAAAGTGAGCCAGCAATGGCCATGTAGTTGAGATTAGTGTATAATTGTTAACTATGAATATCATAGAATTGAGTGCTGATGCTGACATTTTCTGGATACACATAAAGAAATGCCAGCATCTCCCTGTCTGACTCTGTCTGACTCTCCCAGTTAGATATGAAAATGGGCCCTCTCTGGGGTAAACTGAGTCATGTGATTTTGTTGTACGCATCCAATATTGATAAGTACTAACTTTGTGGTCCTATCAATACTTCCACCTTGTTAAAAGGCTTCTCAAGTAAAAAGTCCTGATAATTATACAGAAACCAAAAACATTGTAGTCAACTATGTCCTTCCAGCCCCATGGGCACAGTTTAGTAAAGACCCTTTTCTGTCCCCCCATGGCTGTACCCCTGGGCACAAAGCCAGCTTCATAAAGACATGGGGTCACCAGTTTGGTGTGAAGGAACTTGAGTGTCCTGTACTAAGCCCTGACCTCAACCCTACTGAACACCATTGGGATGATTTGGAATAATGAGCCAGGTCTTCTCATCCAACATCAGCACCTGGCCTCGCACATGGGCAAAAAATACACCCTCCGAAATTCTTATGGATCTTCACTGGAGAGATGAGGATTTTATAGACACAAATGGGGGGCAACTCCATATTATTGTCCATAATTTTGGAATGGAATGTCCAATAAGCTAATATTGGTGTGATAGTCAGGTGTTTTCTTGCCAAGCCAGGATAAAGAATGTATTCAGGTCTATCTATTCACAAGAAAAAAAGGTAAACTGCTTGTGTAAACAGAAAGGATTGGGAGGAAGAAGAGCAGTTACAATTTGTCTGGATTTGACGTTTAATGATCAAAAACTGAGATTTATTCTTTGTTTCTGATCATCAAAAAAACCAAACCAAAAAAAAAACAGATTGGATTTGATGAGTTGCTTTTATGTCTGTCAGCTACAAAACTTTCAATTCTTGTTTTTTTATATAACCACACAACAAACAACTAATTAAACATTCATTTTGCTTTGTTCCAGTGAAAGTAAAGATGTTACAACATTTGCTTTAATTAGCTTTATTGTCTTCTTTTTTTGTCTATTAAATTTTTAGAAGTACTTAACCCAAAGTCCTCATGATGACCCAAGGTGCTCATTGCCAACTTCGCTCAAAACCATTTCCTTCACACGTCACTTCATTTAAGTTGGAAGCAAATTAAGCAAAGGGAGTAACTTTAATTAAAACTTGCGTGAACAGAACAAGATTCCGAGCTGTGCACATTTCACAGCTTTCATGCTAAATAAGAAAATAGCCTTTGTCAATTAAAACCATATGCATTAACTGCGGGAACAATGTAGCGGCATGAGCCATCCTGCCTGGCTTTAGAAGTTCTTTCAAAGTCTCTTTACAATGGATTATTAGCGGAAGATGTTAAACATTTCCCAAACTCTCTGTTCAAATTTGAGTTGAATACGAAGGAGGAAACAAATGAATGTAGGACAAAGTCCATTATATCCATACCTGGTTTTTGCCATTTATGGTCAGCACTGATATTTTAAAGGGTAACTAGAGTGTTCCAGAAAAAAATTGTACAGAAGTAGACTTTTTATACATAAAATGGGGCAAATGTCAAATGAAAATAAAAACGTAGCCATTGTTACATGCTTTCAATAGATTAATCTAGCCATTCTCTTATGTTTTACCCCTGAGGTTCAGGTTCTAAAAATCCCTGCTAAAACCAGGCTAGAATAACCCCTTTAAAGACAACTAAAAATATCAGGTAAAGACAAGAATTAAAAGTTACCTTCCACTAATAATTTCAGATATATATTTTTACAACCAACCCATTTACACATAAAACAAGAAAAGAAACAAGAGACCCATATACCTGCTATGGGTCTGGAAGGAGAATAGGGTTTTTAGGGTTGATACGAAAAATGAACTTATATAAAGATATTTATTGAAAACTTCATAGTTTAACACAACAGAAAAATCTCTAGTTGTGTGTGTTAGTTTATCAACACAGGCAGGATACGGATAAAAAATGGATTTTGTGGTTTGGTTTAATTTTTTAAAAAATCCTATTTTTCAAGTTTTACAAAAAAAAGCTTCCTCGGGGGATATAGGCAATTAGATTTTAGGATCACTAGGTAGGCATTACCAATAAATATAAATGAGCGCACAAGTATCATAACTATAGTTTCTAAGTCTTAATTATATAATAACCAATTATATATCTTACATCCACACATACATGTACATCCAATCTACTACAATGTACTACAGATGTAATAATTTATATTTACCTAACATATTGATTGTTTTTTTGGTCTTGAATGTTAGCTTTTGCATAATTTTCTGGGGTTATTCCTGGTCATGATTTTCTGCATTATGAAGGGCCCAAATCTGAATACTCTTGAAGTCATTAGAGATAAAATTCTGGTGATTTCTTTTGATCTGACAGCCAAAAGTAAGGTAAGATCAACACATGTCCCAGAAATATTGTGATAAGGAAAAAAGGAAATGTGTATAGCGAAGCAGAGGACAACATGGATAGGAAAATCTTTCATTTAACAGATTTGTTGGGTCCCTTCATTTTTTTTTTACATTGGCGAGTTAAAGTGGTGGAGACAACAGGTGACACAATAAAAAAATACAAAGCCCCACTGCCAGCAGAATGTAATGCAGTTATACAAGTAGGCTATATATTATGCACCAGTAACAGTTCTTGGCCCCCTAAAATATCATTTTTTTAACTATCACAGCAGAAAAATATATCAATTTTATTTGCGTCTTGTTAGACTGAACCCAATAACCCTTTCTCTGGGTGCCCATGACATAAGTGCGACACCTGACAGATAACATAAATTAGACATTGATACAGCACTGACCGCAGGTGAATTAATGATTGAAAAGCCAAGTCTGGCTAACAATGGACGCAGAAAAGAAAATGATTAAAAGTCGACCTGACAGCATCATCCCTCATTTCTGGATCTGCCCTTTGTCTGAGCAATGACGGATTTATTGTGCTAAGGAAACACTCTGAAAAAGGAGATGTATCAATCAGCTGAAGATGAAGCAGCTCGGAAAAAGTCATAGAATTTGTAAGCTCAAGATATTTCCTTCTTGGTGGTTATACAGCATGGAAACAAATCATTACTTTGTTACAATTAATATCACTGAAATTATCACTTGTTTTTAGAAGTTAGTGAAATAAATAACTATAGAGTAATATTAATATTTTTTGGCATTTTATTTGATGCTAATGCTGAATTATTGAATAAGTAAATATTGTCTAAATCCAAGCCTTGGTGAAAGAGGTTCCTCTAATAAAGACCAGGCACTGTTGCTCTCTGTATTATAGTATATTAGTTTATTCTTTACTCTATGTGTGCTCTTGTGTGTGATCTGTGCTTGTAGTTAATGCAATGTGTGCTCTATCTATACTGTATATGGCATTTGAGCACTTTTTATGTTATGTATGCTATGTATATAATATATTGTTTATATTGTGTGAGCTCTGGGTATATCTGCTGCCTCTCTTTGTAGTTCTATACATTGGCTTTAATTTCACATCAATTGTAAGCTCCTGTGCTTTGCCTTCAAATTCCTCCACAGTTTTTGTCCCACTTACTTTTCTGTCTTTATAGGAAAATATTCCCCTAGCTGCTCTTTTTGCTCCTCCAATGACCTACTAATGATTTCCTCACTCATAACCTCCTCACATGTACGGCTCCAAGACTTTTCTAGGGCTGCCCCAACTCTCTGGAATGGTCTTCCTCGTTCTATTGGGCTTGCTACTACTTTCTGTACATTTATAGAGTACTAGAAACCCAACACTTTAACCCACCTACCCGTCTTCTTCTGTCTCTTAAACACAAATTACTTCCAACCATTCCAAATCCCCCTCCTATTGTGAGCTGCTTCCCCCACCTCTTGTTTGCATCTGTCTGTCACTTGCACCCCCTATTTATTGTAAAACACTGTGTAATATGCCAGCGCTATATAAATACAGTTGATTGATAGTAATATTATTATTAATAATAATATATTGTTTGTACTATGTGTGCATTGTGCATGCTGCGTACTTTAAGGACAGAACAGATACTAGTACAGCTCCCTGAAGCCCCCATACTTTAGCTACATGGTATATGGTAGCGTCTCCCGTGTAGCAGTGGTTCCTGGTGCGAGGAAGCAATAAATGCACCGCAACCTCACCGCAAGTGTGAATCTAACTCCAACACTTCCACCTTCTTCACTTACAAATATTACATACAATCCATAGTCAAATAGTAATAATAATGACAAAAATCCCTAAAATCACAATATTAATATTTACTATTTTATTATTATTATTTATTTGAGTAAAACCTTTTATTTAGAAAATAGAATACCTTGCTTGTTGTAAAAAAACAAAAAGAAAATAGACGTGCTGACAGCTCTTCACTGAAAAAAAAAAATCAAACTTTCAAGATTTGAAATCGATCTGTCAGCTGAAATGAAAAGAAATATTCACAAATGCTAAAAGTGCCGAGCAGGCCCATCAGTAATGTCACTGGTGGATCAATACCTCTTTTCTTTGAAGAATAAGGCGGGCACTGCAGGCTGTTATTCCAAAACATTCTGAGATCTGAAATAAATCTTCTTTCCTTTCTAAAGGACAATAAAAATGAAAATTCTGAACGGTTAATACAAAATAGCCCAAAAGTCTTGGCACACTAACACCTAACTTTTATAATCTAATCCGATGTATATCAATGAAGGGTCCTGGTAATAATAATACATTTTACAAAAACATTGCAGACAATTTTGCTCTTCTAGCATTGTGGTCACAGATTGGTGAAAACCCTGTTCCTCTTCCACAATGACTTTGCGCCTTTGTATAAAGCCAGTTCCATGAAGACATGGGGTCACCAGTTTAGTCTGGAGGAGCCCTGACCTCAACCCTACTGAACACCTTTAGGATGAATTGGTATGGTGGGCCAGATCAGTAACTGATCTCACATGTGGGTACAAAATCATACCCTCAACAATCTTGTGAAGCTTTGAAGAATGGAGGATCTTTGAAGTAAAAGAGGGGGACAACTCTATAAAATTTCCTCCAACTGCATCTCTAAACCAGATGTACTCATCAAATACTAGTAGATGACCTCATAAATGCTCTTTGGTGTAATAAAATTTTGGGCGTAGGATGTTCACCAAACTCATTTATGTCAATCAGCAAAAACATGAAAACCACTGCCAGGTGAGGTGGTAGCATTGATTATCTGGTTACATTGGCCCCTGAAATATGGGAGAGATGTATGAGTAAACAATCAGTTGACAAGACCAAAACTGTGATGGGTCAGAACATCTTCAGAATGGTGGTTCTTGTGTAGCGTTCCCAGTACGCAGTTGTTAGTACTTACCAAAAGAGGTCACAGGAATTAAAAATGGAGAGCAGTCTGCAAGGTCAAATGCTTCCAGGGCTTATTGATGCACTGTGTGTGTGAGTGGCAGGCTGGTGGGCACTGGATTTACTATGGGAGGATGGCAGGCTGGTGGGAATAAATGTAGTATAGGAGATAGGTAGGCTGGCTGGCGGAGAGTCGATGAACTTTCAGAAGAAGCAGGCTGGTGGGGACTGGATGCACTAAAGGAGAAAAGTAGGCTGGCGGGTATAAATGTACTAAAGGAGAAAAGTAGGCTGGCGGGTATAAATGTACTATAGGAGAAAAGTAGGCTGGCTGGTGGAGACTGGATGAACTTTAGGAAGAAGCAGGCTGGTGGGGAGTGGATACACTATAGGAGGAATGCAGGCCGGTGGGCGGCTGACCTAAAGGATCCTCTGTGAACAACTTTTTACCAATTTCAGGCCAATGTGCCTTCAGAAGTCTCAGGGAGTCCATGTTTTAATGTTTTGCTGACTTGCTGATTGGTTTAAGTGAGATGATAATGATGATCATGTGCCCAGAAATCCTTATCTATAAATAATATATATGTATGATATATGCATTTCATCCTAAAGGGGCATATAGGGCAATCTAACATTTCCATTAACCATAGGTGAATCTTCCTGCTTCCTCTTGTGTTACAAATGACAGTTATTAGTGCACTATTAGTGATTGGTGAAAGTCCATTTCATTTCTTGATACATTTTCCCTTAGTATATGGCTTGTAGGATATTTTTAATATTTAGCATACAAAAGTATAATTTTGTAACATTGTAATGCATTTAATCTATTTATACATTTTTAAGCAACATGAATCCATGATTTCTTGAAGGTTTGCCTTCATGACAAAACAAAACAAATTAAAATCATGTGTCCAATATCTGATGCTTTTGGATTGATAAATTTGTATATCGTATATTTGTATATTGTTTATCAATTAAATGAACCTATTCCAGCAGATGCCAAGTGCTTTCACTGCTAAAAAATTTTTCCATATGGTTTGTCATGCAACAGAAGCCAGCAGGGCAAATGTCAGCACAATTCCTGAAGATACACAGATTAAGTTAATATATCTGGATTGTGACATATTGTATTACATACGTACTCAAGTGAGCTTGGTCTAAAATACAGCTGGAGGTCAGCAAGCTCAGAAACAGACAATGTGGTAATCATTTATTCATTTCAGGGGCTGGTAATCCAAAGATCCATTTGCCATTTCTCCCCAATTGTATCTATTTGGCTTAGATCTGCCCTTTTCTTTTATTGGAGTTTAATTCTTTAAATAATGGAGGATCAGCACCACATATAGGTGTTGTCTGGAGCAGTCTGCATGCAGCCTTCACACTCTGCCAGATAGATGAGGCTTTTGGGAAGAGTACCAAGGCAGGGTACTGCCCCCTCCTGCCATCCAAAGATTGCATTGACAAGTACAGAGATCCATTGATTATATCACTAGGTCTAAATTAGGCTATTGTTGGAAAGAAGGTAACAGGTATGGCAAAATATAAGCAGAACAAACCAGCTAAAGTAAACACTTTAAAATCAAATCATGCCCAAGAATAAAATGAGATGTAGACTGCAGTTCTTGCTAGCCAGAGCACTATATTGATAGTGGCTGCCTAAATCATTGACATTTCTCAATTTATACGCTAAGACTTAGGTTATGCCATACTAGATATATAGTCATTGATGAGAACTTACCAGCAACAAAGACCACTCACCTTTCCTTCCTGTGTCCTTTCTCACCAAGATGGTGATCCAAAGGTTCTTCAGAGCTTTTGCCTGTGAGGAGGAATTGCCCTTTAGAAATAAGAAACATTAATACATTCACCTTGTTTCCGATGAGAGCCCATCAGCAGTCACTAAAGTCACCTTTATTGGAGAGTTGGTTGGTGTACTAGGTGGCAGCTAATAACATATGTTTGGCTGGTGGCCCTGAGTATACATACTTCACCATTCCGACATCAATCAGATGAGACCTATAAAGAATGATAGTTTCTGGATATTTTATTGCTGTCTAGTCACCCCTGTAAACCTGCAATCACAGAGCTGAGGGAAGCATTTCAGAACTAACGTAGAATGCAGCTCTTGTTGAATCTCAAGTTGGACAGTACGTTTGTAAGGAACCTTCACATTTCAAGACAGTCACCAATCTCTTTGGGTCATTTAACGTTCCATGGAATAGGCTCCACATGCATTACATCCGAGTAGGTCAACATACAGGAAACAGGTAATTTCCTCCCATTGACTTTAATGGTGTTCGACTTTGACATTCGACCACCCGAATAATTTTGCTACATTCGAGCGAATAGCTGCTGAATCGAATAGTGAGCTATTCGACCAACACTACTCCTGACATTGTAATATAAGTATCTCTTACAAATGATACACTTGTTACAGATACAAATGTATCATTTGTAAGAGATACTTATCTTACAATGTCAGGAGGTTCTTCCACAATAAAAAAATACTGATGTAGTGTGTGTCAGGAGCTTTAGATTGAGGGTGAGTAAAAGAAAGGATCAACATGCTCAATGTTGCCAGTCTTGCTCTGGTTAAGTCAAACCCTTGGTGACAAATTTTAGCCACAATAAGAGGAACACATAGATGAGGCTGCTTTGGGTTTAAATGTATATTACATACAGATTTTGATGTATAAAATGAAATTGTCTGTGAAAAGTTCTTTTTTTTCCTGACATAATTCAGCCCTAGCTTTTTTCTGCCTCTTGAATCTTTATGAATGATTCCCTGTCATTGTATTGACAGACGCTTGGATGTTTGAGCATTTTTCTGACATAAAAGAGCTTTATTTGGAATTTCATAGTTAAGCCTCCTCTTTGCAGTGTGAATTAACAGAGATCCTTCAGTCCTGACAAAAAGTTTTGATTGTCTGTCAAATTGTAGAGAAGATGATGTTAAAAAAGAGACAATTTCCTGAATCTGTCTGTGGTTAATGATGCAAGGGCACTGTGATTCTAAACTGTCCAATACAAACTCAGTGTTACACTTTGTTAAAAGGCAATTTCAAAATAAAATGCTGCAATTAGGTGTTTTAAAACTGAGTGGAGTTAAGTTAGTTAAGTGAAGACTTTTTAGGTATATAGAAGTTTTAGGTATAACTACTTTCTACAGAAGACAAGAAACTAGATTGTGAGTAAATTGGGGTGCTGGAGTAGTTGAGAAGGAAGTAGAATTCTTTATCAGGTTTTATTTTATGTCTTTTTTCCTACCGGGAAAAGTCCTCTGAATTCCATACCTGGTCCCCAGACAAATGTTTAGGTTGGAACACCAATAAAAGGATTAAAACCAAATCAAGGATAATGTATTTTTTAAAAAAAAAAAATATAGGTTACCACTCACCTTCTTCCATCATAACTAAACTTGTAAAGGGGTTCCAGGGACCCATAATGCGTTGGCCTTCTAGTAATCCATGATCCTTATTAGGGCTCCATTTCATCAGCCATATAGTAGATTTGTTCTATGCAACTACCTTTACAAATTTGAACAGAAATGCATCCACTGGACTTATTACATTTAAGCCCCATACAGATGTCAGATTACTGTATGGGTACAATCTTTTGTGATCATTTCCAATGATGGGAGAACAAAAAAAAGGAATTGTACACTTTAGCATTGTAAGGGATTTGAGGTTAAACAAGGTGGGCATTTGGCAACATTTAGCTCAATTTTACCAGAGAGATGAATTAAAGAGCTAGATAAAACTAGGAGTAATGGCGGTACTGCAGTTTTTAATGTCTTCCTTTGGGATCCAGGTCCAGAGTGTATTGGAAGAAATGCGTGGGCCAAATGCTTCATTCCTTTTCTAGGCCAGGATTTGGAGATGGCTGAAATGCACCTGTCAGATACAAAGGGAGAATGCATTTTGGACTATAATGGAATTGGAACCAGTTAAAGACCTGTGGGAGACTAAGGAAAAGTGAGTACTCAAGTCTGCTAACCAGAAATTTGGATGTTTAGACTCTGGGAGCACAGCGGAAAGCATCCCTTCTAGTAGATAGTTTGAGTGCCTGTTTGGGACTATATTAATGCTACCTGAAAATTGCATGTTGGGTAGATTGATGAACCACACAAGGGGACATCTGTACACGTGCTGGATTTGTGTCTTAACTAGAGACAATCATCTAGTGCAGTGTTTCTCAACCAGGCCTCCTCCAGAGGTTGCTAGGGGGTCCTTGAGCCTTGAGGGTTTCTTGTGCCTCTCAGGTCAGTTTAACTGACACCAATGAGCTTTTTGGTTATTTGTGAGTCATTCCTCCTACTGACGACTACGCTAATAAACTGTGAGCTCTGATAATAAGTAATTATAGGATGGGTTCCCTGATGCTCTGAAAGCTATTTCAAGGGTTATCTCATGGTAAAAACGTCAAGAAACACTGATCTAGTATGTGTATGTAGCTTTAGATTGAGGGTGATTAAAAGAAAGGAGAATCAGCTCCATTGGCTAGTGCTCAATACTTACCTACCACTTGGGATGTTTGTGCTTTTGAAGTGCAGGATTGTCATCTCCTCAAAGGTTTATGATTTACTCTATACGTGATGGGGTCCCAGATTGCATGAATATTCTTCTGGATTAAGGTACACAAGGGGGAATTGTTAATACATTCACATTGGTGACGCTAAGATATTCACCTTGATTTATAGACAGTTGTTAACATTTTGAGCCTGATTTATGTAAGCTTTCCAAGATTGAAGAGGATAGACTATCATGTGGGAAGAGGGGTGATCCAGCAAACCTGGAATTGGTTTATTAAAACCATTTGCTATTATTTAACAAATGTTTTAATTCCTGGACCTAATTCTTTCAAGGTTTACTGGATCTCCAAGTTTACCAATAATAGTCTATCTCCTCCAGTATTGTAGTTTTAATAAATCAGGACCATTGTGTATAGACACATATGGGTCTGTTTATTGAAGAATTGGGAATTTCTGAAGACCTAACATCCCCCTTCTATATCATATTAGATTAGTGGAAATTCACCAAAAATTCACCCATTAACCCATAAATGATGCAATGAGAATAACCCGCAAAGTTTGCGATCAGTCAGTTCCTAGAAGTTTGGCTGGTTTAAACATGGGAAACTCTGACATAAATAGAGAGAAGGCATAAAGTGGTTGTAGATGAGAGGATGCCAATCCAAAGCACTCTCTAAAACAATCAAGTGCATATTGACCTTTTGAAATAGAGAGTCAATAATACTCAGTGAGTTCATCTGAACAAGGGCACTTGGACTTTGGAGGAGCACTGAGGAATAAGAAAACTCTTTCAATAAATGTAGCAGTAAATGCAATTAAAACAATCAAAGGATTGCTTTACCATATTAAATATTTTTTAAAAAACCCATTGGCTATTGATGTCAAAGTGAACTCCACTGCCAGAGTTACCTGGGCACTGGTAGTAACCGGGCTGGATTTATACTTTTTGTTCCCCTAGTCCAGCTAGCTTGTGCCTAGAAAATGAAGGGGGCAATGACGGGAGGGGAGAAAGAGGTAGAAAAAGAAAGAGGGAGGAGAGAGGGGGAGAGAGGGAGAGGTGAAAGGTAAAGGAGATAGAGAGAAGGAGGGTGAAGCGGGAGAAAGGGAAAGAGAGGGAGGGGTGGTAAAAGATGATAAAAAGATGGAGAAAGGAATGGAGAGAGAAGAGTAATACCTTCAACACAAATGTCACCCTGCATAGACCTCTGCACTGTATGGAACCTCACTATAATCACTTTACCTTTCTGCACCCCCCTGTTACTGTGGAGATTATCAACCAGCAGTAGCAGTTTCCGATTCCACATAGAGATGTTGTAATGCCTAGGTGCGTGGCCTTGTGGGAAATCTGGCCCTGGCTAGAAACATATTCAGTATTTTAACTTGCCATATGAAATACAGCAAAAAAGTGGTAACATAATCTGCAGAAATAATTAAATGTAAGTAAACTGAAAACATTATTTTCAAATCCCCAAATGAATAAATAATAATAATAAATCTGTTATTCTTTAGTGAAGTGACCTCCTTGGCATACACACACAGAAATATTATTTCTGTATATGACATTGACAACAGTGACACCTTGTTATTTCTTGGTTTTCCCAGTGTGGTAAAGATGGGGTTAGGCATCTGGTTTAACGCCCTTATAAAGAATATTTCTGCAGGGAACACAAAATGTTCAACCTTTCATACCCAGCTTTGTTCTCTAATGAAATAGTTCTGGCTTATAACTCAATTTGTTTAGGAGGGTGAGAAGAGCAGGACCCATAATTGGCCTTAATTTTCCTGGGCAAATTAAAGATAAACATTTTTTGTGTATTTAATTTAACCTAATCTAACCTCCTATCTTTTGAATATAATAAGCTGATGCAAAATTCATGCTTAAATAATTTTAGTTTAGAGTATTTAAGTGTTCCAAAAGTGCAACTCAAAGTATACTGAAAGCCAAAACTATGAGAATGATTTCTTTTTGTCTGTGTCCAATTGTGGAGATTTACCTTTACTTACTGTCCTGGAGGTTAGTGGAAATCCGTCAATTTACACAATTATTACCGGAACAGGCAACATAGCGACATAGTCAGGTTGAAAAAAGAAACATGTCCACCGAGTTCATCAACTAGGCAAAGAAACATAATAGAAACCAGCATATTCTAGATAAAACTATATATGCATTGTTGATCCAGAGGAAGGCAAAAAAACTATAAACATAGTTCAATTTGCTCAAACAGGAGAAAAAAATTCCTTCTTGATCCCATGGGGTAACGGGTTGTTCCCTGGATCAATAGTCTCTGTTGTCTTTACTTTACTCTTTACTTTAATCCCTAGTTATTTTTTGTGCTTCTAGAAATCATGCACCTTTTTTCCTAAAGCAATCTATAGTAGTTGCTGAAACTACTTCCTGAGGGAGCCAATTCCACATTTTCACAGTCCTTACAGTGAAGAGTCCCTTCCTTATCTGCAGATTAAATTTCTTTTTACTCAGACACAAAGAACGCCCTCTTGTCCTTCGTAATGATCTTGAAGTGAATAATTGAGAAGAGAGTTCTCTATATCAGTGGTCGCCAACTTTTTCGGACTGACGGACCACTAAATTTACCGTCTCCAGACCGTGCATGTCCCTTTAGTGACGTCATGATGCCAGAACCTGCCCACTTCACCATCATGTCTGGGCCTAATCCAGAGACCAAACCCACCCACTGCCCTGAGCCTGCGATCAATTTGGGATACATGGTCCGAGGGTCTGGCTGGGGCTCCCAGCTGGGTCCTACTCCTGACCCTGCTGGGGTGATAGTCAGCATGGTTTCAAGAAAGACAGAAATTGTCAAACAAGTAGTTGCTGAAACTACTTCCTGATTTTCCTGTCCACATTTTCACAGACCTTTCAGTGAACAATCCCTTTCTCATCTGGAGCCTAAACTTCATTTTCCTCCAGACACAAAGAGTGCCCTCTTGTTCTTTGTAATGATCTCAAAGTGTATAATGGGGAAGAGAGTTCTCTATATGGACCGTTTATATATTTATACA
>NC_092864.1:27551048-27593420 GCF_032062135.1 Pyxicephalus adspersus
GTGTCACAGAGGTGGTGAGTATAGGAGCCAGTGCTGTTTTTTTAAGAAATGGGAATCTTGGAATTTGGGAATTCCTGTGGACACTCCCATGTGGGGATCTAAAGGGACATTTAAGGAGTATAGAGGGTCAGATGGAACCTTTGACATTGATGGTTTTGCACCAACCCCCAGCTTAAACAGGATACTAAAAGGTTAATCTGCACCTATTCAGATTGGTTTATGTTTGTTTATTTGCGTATGATTGTAGCTGGAACATTAGATAACAATGAGAGTCTATCAGGGCACCATCAGGGTCAACCACTGACATGAATGGCTCTTTGTTGTCCTCTCTAAAGAGCTGCAGATTTATCTGGCACTCTATACATCAAGTAAAGCCCCACAAATGGAAATGCAATGAAGGGCCGTTCTTAAGAGAATATTCTGCACAAGCTGAATGGAAGCCATTAGGACAGGGCCCCACTTACGCCTTCCCTATGCTTATTCATAATTAAATAACTCGTAAGTAAACTTTTATATTCTTGGTACTCTGCCGGCAGATTTCGGAGAGCCTCAGGAAGGGCTTTGGAAAAACACGTGTACGTCTAATACATCGTATTAATTTTAATCAGCAGTTTTGCGGAAGGCGAACAGCTTGTTTGGAGAGCAAATAGAAAAATATTTTGTGATTTCCAGTTCCAAATAAACAAACAACATAAGGGTGATATGACAAAGATTCCAGAGCCCCGGACGCTTTTCCACTGCTTTCCGAAGTGTGACATTAAAGCGAATGAAGGATGATGATTGCTATCAACGCTTTGCATGCGGCAGGCAGACAGGAAAATCTCGGCACAATTCATGGGAGCTTACAGTCAGTTTACAGGTGACAACAGGTGTGATAAGAAAATTAAATTAGGAAAATGGTAAATATAAAAATTAATTATTACTAATGTCTGCATGGATCATGGGGGTAAGAGAGGAACAAGGTTTTAATCACCTTAAAGAGCATATAACAATATTCTTCTTTTATTTACAGAAAATCCAGCGATTTATTAACGTCCTGTGTGCTCTCCCTTTGCTGTTGGGTCTATTAGTTATCTCAGGACTCACTGGGAACTACAGGCCCCTCCATGTTATGAAGAAAATGAGGAATAAAAGAAGGAATAAACAAGGCTGTAATCTCAGAGGACTACAGAACCCAACTTTTTGGGTTTTGGAAAAGAGTGGGTTTCTGTACTCCTGTCTTGTTCTTCTAAAACTGCACAATAAATATTTTTTTTTTAGAAATGATTTAGTTTTATGTAGAAAAAGGTTTAAAACATTTTTAAATGTGGTTATACTGCACCCATGTCCAGACTATGGGCATTCAATTATTTACATATTGTTATGATTATTTAGAAACAGTTAAAAGCAAGGTATGAAAAACCCTCTAGTTGCCTGCATTGACGAGTAATTCCTCAAAGATCACAACAAAGACTCTAAGACTGTGTACACACGTTCAATTATTATCGCTGGAAACAATTTTCTATGAATATTTCCAGGGACAAAAAACTGATAAACAAACAAGCACTGTGCACACAACGCCATTCTGTTTTATGGAGAAGGGAGAGGACAAGCGAGCAGCACCCTGCTGTGCTCTACTTCCTTCACTTGTATTACGGTCATTCATGGATCAATCAGAATAGATCCATGAACGACAACCTCTGTACACTTGTCAGTGAGGAGCCCACTATTCGCATGACTAGGGTAGCTCGTACCTTGCCTTCCATTTTACCCCTTACCATACTTACCACATTTAACCCTTTACTTTGTCAACCCCATCCCCCACCAAAACCTCCCATACCTCAAATCAAAACTCTACACCTGAATGCGTTTTAAAATGGCTGCTAAGCAGCCGTTTATTTAAATTAACATAACTTTTAAAATATGCATAAATTAACATAAATAATCATCTCAACAAATTAACAAAATACCACAAACAAAATAAATAACATTGAATAACATTTAAATAACATTTAAATGACAACCTTAACATTAACCTTTAACTAATCAACCTCTAACTCTCATTTAACCCTTTCTTCCCAAAACCATTTTCACCCGACAACTCCTAGATTGCAGGTCCGGAAGGTAAAGTCCGCCACACCACCACATTTCCATAATAACCAAAACCCAAACCAATCCTGGCCCCCTAGCAGCACAACACCACTTCAGGGGCCTCCACCGCTCCACTTGAAAAGGGGGGGGGGTTACGCCACCACCTTGGGTGCCCCCCCCAACCGTACATAACCTAGAACTCCTACCTTCCACCAGACCTCAACCACCACAGCGTACGGGTGGGACCCCTCACACCCGCACGCCCCTCCACACCCGGATCGCTCTCTGAATCCCATCCTGTAGACCAAGACACCACAGATCAGTACCAATATCCGTCAAATGTACCCCATCCAACCTTAAGAAATGCCCCGTGTCCTCCTCCAATTCTCTATGCCGGACCACCACACCCCCATTCCTAGCCACGAATCTGCCCACCTCCTTATTCATCTTAATCCTAGCTTTATTAATGCCCACAACGGACCGAGCCCCCCTCCAAACTGACCTCGCCACTATGTCTGACCAAACAAAAACTGTCCCCGGAAATTCCACCTTCAACCGCAAAAAATCTAACCTCACATCCCTAACCAAACCTTTCATTGCTCTCTTACCCAGATCATTCCCTCCGGCGTGCATCACCACGACGTCCGGAGCTCTGCCCAGCGCCGCACACCTTCTAATCTCTGGGACCATGCGGCTCCACAGCATCCCCCGCACACCGATCCACCGAATCATGGCCTCCGCCCTTGAAAAACCCAGCTGACGACCCTCCGTCCTGATGTCTGCACGTTTGGCACCTCACCATACGTAGGAATGCCCGACAATCCACACCAAACATCTTTGATAACCTGCAAAACAAAACAGATAACAACAACTAATCCCCTAAACCCCAGTACACACTCCCCAACCAAAAGAAACTCCCCCACATCCCCTTGCCGTATCATCCCCTCACAACAAATGAGGCCTAATGTATAAACGAAACCTATTGGATTCCCACCTCCCAATTTTCTTAATGACATCCTCCCCCAAACCCCACCTGGCCGCTTCCATAGCAGCCCCAATCCTGAAGGAATGAGATGAAAAAGCAGTCCCATCCAAACCCAGCAACTTTAAGCAACTCCTAAATACCGCAACAAATTGGAACCGCGACAGAAAAGTCCCATCCTGATGCCGTAATAAAGGACCCTCTTCAAGACCCCTGACCCGCAACAAGTCTACAACCGCCGCCACTGGACAGACTGTAGATCCCCCCTCCAACCGAAAAACCCTCACCAATAACCCTTTCCCCTCCTGATCCGTCTTAGACCGCCTAATCCAAATACTCTCCGATTCCTCGGAGCACACCACATCGTCCACCATGATTCCCCCAGGCCGCCGCTTCGTCGGGCTAACCAATTCACCGATCCGCAGTGCTCCAAAAAACGCCAAACAAAACGCCCCTTTAAACAACACCTGCCAATTTTCCCACCAACCTATGAAGCAACCCAAATGATACCGGCCGCCTCCTATCTTGCACCCTAACACCCCTCCTGTATCCCTTCAAAGCTTGCCTCACAATGAAATCCTTAGTCAAGTCCCGCCACCCCTGCCATCCCCGCCAGCAACCGGTTAATCCCCACCACTGATACCCCCTTCACAAATTCCTGAACCAACCAATATAACAAAACAGGTAACGCGTCCTCCACCCTGTTCCCCGCCTCCAAGCTCCCACACAGAGCTTCCCATTTTCTCCATACTGCCGAATAAGCCCCCCAAGTGTGCTCACTCATCGACCGCTGCAGCAAACCTCTTAAGATCCCATTGCAATCCCCCATAAATGACCAGGACATGGGAAACCATCTAGCTCCGTCTCTGGCGCCAATTCGCGAAACTTGTCCCATTGAAAATGAGACAAAGCATCAGCAATAACATTACAAACCCCCGGAATGTGTCTCGCAAAAACAAAAATATTATGCTGCATGCATCTTAACACCAAATGTCTCATCAATCCCCCCGCATGCCCCGATGACACCGAGAACTTATTCACCGCCTGCACCACCCCCAAATTATCACAATGAAACCTAACTTTTTTGTTGGCCAACTCCTTGCCCCACAACTCAATTGCCACAACTATTGGGAACAACTCTAACACCACAAGATCCTTTACCAAGCCCCCTTTTATCCATGTTTCCGGCCACGCCCCTGCACACCATTGCCCCCCAAAGTACGCACCAAAACCAAAGGCCCCAGCCGCGTCAGTTAACAAATCCAAGTCAACCGCCTCAACCGGCCCCTGCAACCATAAAGCCCTGCCATTGAATGAGCCCAAAAATTCCCTCCAAACCCCCAGATCAGCCCTTATTTCTTTGGACAACCGAACAAAATGGGCCGGCACCGTGATACCCTCCATAGCCGCCGCCAAGCGCCTGCAGAAAATCCTCCCCATCCTAATTACCCAGCACGCAAAATTGAGTTTTCCCAGCAAAGATTGCACTTCCTGCAATCGCATCTTGCGCCGCCCACTAGCCCACAGCACCTCCCCCTGCAAACCAACCAACTTACTAAGCGGCAACCGACTCTCCATGGCCTCTGTGTCCAATTCAATCCCCAGGAACGTTAACACTGTCCCCGGCCCTTCAGTCTTTTACTCAGCCAACGGAACCCCAAACTTCTCTGCAACGTGCTGCAGGGTGGCTAGTAACACCCGGCACACCGAACTCCCCGCTGGACCAATCATCAAAAAATCATCCAAATAATGAATGATCGAATCCACCCCCGCCACCGACCTCACCACCCATTCCAAAAAAGTGCTAAATTTCTCAAACAACGCGCAAGAAATAGAACAACCCATCGGTAAACAACGATCAACAAAGTATGCCCCCTCCCATTTACATCCCAACAGACGCAAGCACTGCGAAAAGCCGCCTCAATATCGGCCTTGGCCAACAACGCCCCCCGCCCATTCTTCCTAACCCAAGAAATCGCCGCATCAATGGAAGTGTAGACCACCGAGCACGCCTCCGGCTGGATCCCATCATTAACCGATCCCCCCGGCGGAAAGGATAAATGATGTATCAGCCTAAACTTACCTGGTTCTTTTTTGGGAACTAAACCCAACAGTGACACAATCAAACCCTCCAGCGGCGGTTCTCTAAAGGGGCCACTCATCCTGCCCAGACTTACCTGCTTAGCCAATTTCTGCGCCACCACGCCCTCCTGCTGCAAAGCAGACCGCAAATTCCGCGATTCCTTAGGAACCCCCCATATCGCACTCGGAATCCAAAAGCCTTCCTCAAATCCTGCCTCCAGCACCTTGGCCGCCTCCCTGTCAGGATACCTACCTAAAAAGGGGCGCATCCTTTCTACCCTCACCGGCGTCACCCCCTTTTCCACCAGCCTCACCTCCTCTCCCCGCCCCCGCCTTAAAACATCGCGAGAGCCCATGGTTGCCACCGCAACCGGAACATTCATGCTTAAATCGGCAGCTGCCCCCGAACTTACAACCTCCCTCATTGAAGAGCCAACATAGCCCCTTCTTTTTAATGGCTGGCGCCCCAGCTGTTTGCTGAGCACCGGCCCCCCCTGGAAAAAACTGCGTCCCCCCTATCCTGGGACCAGACATGAGCTTCATCCAAAGCCCGATGTCCTTGTGATCCCAGCGCAGAGACGGCCTGACCGCCTTCCGCTGACGGAACTGCTCGTCATACCTTAACCACGCCATCCCGCCAAACATCCTGTGAGCTTCCCTAATAGTATCTAAGTAACAAAACAATGACGCACACAACTCCGGCTGCTTCTCCCCCAACACACTCGCCAAAATGCTGAACGCCTGCATCCAATTAAAGAACGTGCGCGGTATCATCCGATACCTACGCAACTCACTCTCCTCCTTGCGCCCATCCCCCCCCCCCCCCTGCTCAAATTAAACCTCTCCAAGGGAAACAACGAAAATATGTTAACATATTCTCACTTTAGAATACTCTCCCTGACGTCCTCCTTCAAATGCGCTCCTAACACACTCGCCAAAATGCTGAACGCCTGCATCCAATTAAAAAAAAGGAGCGAGGAATTAAGCAACCTACGCAACTCACTCTCCTCCTCGCGCCCCCCCCCCCCACGCTCCTATCCACATTAAAACGCTCTAAAGGAAGCAAAGTAAAGATGTCCACATACTCACCTTTGATGATCCGGTCCTTGACGTCATCCTTCAAGTGAGCCCCCAAAGGGCCCTCGAAACACACATAAACTTCCCCTTTTGCCGCATCCCCAACACCCCCTTGTTCACCCCCTGCGCCCCCCTGACCCCCTCCACTCGCAACCGCGTTGTCCCCACTTGCACCTGCCCCGCCCACAGCCCTTTGCCCCCCATCCCCCCTCCCCGCTGCACGCCGCCTGCTGCGCCTCAACCCCTTTTTCAAGCCTCCGTACCATTTCTTGTAAACCCTTCAACACTGCGCGCACCCCCCCCCCTAACGCCCCATCACCTTTATCCCCTTTCTGTATGTCCCCCTGCCAGCGTTCTTGACTCCCCCCAACTTGAAGCAGCCCCCCCACCGGCCCCACTGCCCCTGCACCAGCCATTGATCCACGCCACCCACCCCCAACACCTTCCCTGGCATCCCCTCGTCCACACATAGATCCCCACATGCCCCCCCCTTCCCCCCTCCCACACAACCACACACAGGCACAGTACAATCCCCCCTTCCCAGCCCCCACCCCCCAACAGGCCCCCCCGCAATCCTACCTGGCCGATCCTGCTCCCCGGATCCTGCCACGACTGCCGCTGGGCCCCGCACGGCATCAAGCAGCTCCTCCGAGCGCGGAGCTTCCTGTTCAAATTCCCGCCGCTTCCTGGTCCTCCGAATGACGCGAAGCGACCTTCCGTGTCATTTCCGGGCGACGCCTCTTCCTCCTGGCCATGCTGGGGCCCGCCATCTTGCCCACGCGGCCCGCCCTCGTGGATTCGGACGGACGCCGAGCCCTCAGCCCCACCGGACCACCGCTCACATCCCGGACAGTCCAGGCTGCGCCCCCGGAGGGACCAGCCACATTCCTTATCCACCGGGACCCCACGCAACTCCGGGCCCCGGCTTCAGGTAAGGCCTGGACATAGGCCTCTCTCGCCCTAGGTGAACGGGGGCTGCGCTCCCTGCCAGCCGCAGCCCCCTTTTCCTCCACCACTTTCTTAAGGGGTCCAAGCTGAAGGACCCCAGGCACCGCTGAGGTCCCCCCGAACCACCTCACTCCGTAAAGGGGGGCTGCGCCCCCTGTCAGCCACAACCCCCCCCCCGCAACCGACCGTCTTTTTCTCTCTGCAGGCTGCAGGGGGACATTCACAGGTGAGTCCTCCCCTCTCAAGGCCTCACCTGAATCTGAGTGGGGGCTAAGCTCCCTGGCAGCCGCAGCCCCTACTCCAGAACTCCGCCGGCGACGGGGATTCCTCCCTATACCAGAGGCAGACCTGGAAAAACGGAGCCCGGCTGCCCTGCTAGGAGGGTCCCTAGAGGGGCTCCCAGATTGGCGCTGAGTCCTGTGGAAAGGTTCTGGGCTCAGGCGCACTGGAGCCCTAACCCTCCGAGGCCACAGCCCTTCGCACCTAACTAACTGCTGCTCCCCACTAATGTCTTCTTCAATTTCTTCTTTCCAAAAAAACTGTGCTGTCCCTCCGTTACACTCTTTTTTAATCTATTTTACTCCACCCCTTAAACTCTTGACCTTACCCTCTCTCAATCCCCTTATCTATTTATTGTAATTTAATCCTCCCCCCCCCCCCCCCCCCTTCTTCCAGGCAGCACGTGCACGTGTGTACATAGCCTAACTTCGGTAGGATTGAGTCCCTATGTGATAATATTGGAGGGCTACAGGCTGCAAAGCTTCTGCTCCAATAGGAAATAACAGCAAAAAATAAAACAGAATTGTATGCCCTATGTTTTTGTTACTTTTGAAGATAAATTTCTTCACAATGCCTATACTCATGGAGAAGAGTAAATGGGGTGGGGGTGATTTGTTTTTTTTTTTTATATTTATAATAATAACAAGGGGGTAATTGAAATAACAAAAATTAAAAAAAAAATCACGAAGAAGGAAATAATCACCTTTGCCCATGCCAACAAGTATGGCTATGCTCTGTAGTAAAGTAAGGGTCAATGAAAGGAAGCATTAAGAGCAGAAGGGAGCCAGGATATTGCCATCTCTAGAAGTCTTGGTTTCTCTAGTGGAAGAAGTAAGTGGTAAGTGGAGATACGCTGGTATCTGTAGAATCCGTTAGTTAAATGAGTGACAGAGTTACAGTCAGGTTAATCAATGCATGTTGGTGCTCCAAACATTAGGCTGGTCATATAGGTGGGGGTATGGGAATGATTAGATCTCTGCTTGTAACAATTGTTTTGAGCACAATTTACAGGAAAATTCATATATTTAAACTTCTTAGAAAGAATGTTTTAAGAGGGACAATCTTAAGCTTCACCGGTCTGCACCGCTCTGCATGCAATGCGCCTGTTTTATAAGGTCATGGCAAAAGTCTGTAATTTCTGATGACAGTCTCTGTTATAAGAAGTAAATCATGATTGAGGAGTGCATGGCAACATCTTATTAGAAGCAACATTGGTCAGTATTACGATGATTCATTAGGAAGGCGTTTGGCTTTTGTTTTCCATTAATTATAACAGCTCACATGTTTCCAGCCCTGAGCAGCTTTGTGCATTAATCATGATTAATTGGGGTATTTAAATACTCGTGGATTTTGTACAGGTCATTACGTTACTGAGCCGGAGCTGATGGACGACGCTGGGCCCGGTTGGTGAGCAATGCCAGCCATGAAATTAACAGCAACAAAGCTCAGATTTATGGTGGTTAAAGTGACTGGCAAAGGCTGGAACCACAAAGAGTGCAAACAATGCGTCCTACCCAGGATGTGCTAAAAATACTTTTTTTTCTGTTTTTTCTGTGTGTTTTTGTTGACCTAACATCACAAAAATATTTTAATGTTAAGTGCAGCATGCTAGTATATGCCAGTGCAACACCTCTAGTTATTTTTACCTCCCACACAGATTGCAATATGCCTTGATCTGCATTTCACGCCAGAAGAACTGAGCCATCTTTCATCAGCCATCATCCAGGGTCATTATCTACTTCTTGGATTGAGATGCCAGTGTCCTATCACATTGTGCTACCTGTTGGATTGGATTTACCTAAGGTAGTGGGCATGTTCATTGATGTCAGCTGTGTCTGCTTATGCTACCCGTCAGATTGTAATACTCTGTGCTATGTTCCAGTGACATCATCAGCAGCATATTTGGACAGCAGTCTGCTGGTCATGGCATGCAACCTGATAACTCTCTGAGTTACATCCTTTAAATCCAATCAAGCCCCTAGCTCCCAGTATTTTGAAGATATGGGATTACATTGTAAGACCCGGGTCCAGCACCAGTGCTCTCCAGACGCCAATCCTCCAATCTAATGCTGCACTCATTGCCAAAACAAGCCTCTGCTCAACCTTGGAAGGCTAGTTGCACCATCCCAGCACATGGTTGCCCACAGGACTTCTGTGCACATGGGATGGTGTCTGGGAAAGGACTGGCAAAGGACCAGGAGCCCAGAGATATTATAGTATAAAAGATTTCAGCAAAGCCAAGGGCAAATACAAAGTAGAGTAGGGGTCACAGGCAAGAGGTCAATCTAGGCAGCACACAGACGCAGGGACAGGAACAGTCAATAGTAAATCTAATGCATAAACATACTGGCAGCAGGTTAGCCCAACTTAATGCTACCAAAGGGAACTGGTGACAGTGAGCAGAAAGGCAATAAAGTCCTAGCAGCCAATGACAGGGCAGGATTGAGATCAGAGACTAATTTGCTCATTGACTGCAGAATACCTACAAATCCCCTTCAGTTGCACACAGTCCCAGAGTAAGGGATGCCAAGAGACTATTCACAAATAAAGGAAAACCGGGGATGCCAGAGACTGCAAAGCAGAGGACTGGCAGCTCTTTGCCTGATGTCCCTTGCTAGTATAAGCAACACCGTTGGGGGGAATAAACAGGGCACGCTGACCTGCGGTAGCTTTTGGTGCTGATAAACATTAAGCTCCCCAGTATACTCTAAAAAATTCTGCTCTGTACAATAGAGGGTTCAGGAAATGTAAGGGATGTAATTATGAAATTACATGATATGAAAGCAGACAGTTGTCATGTTGCGTTGCTGATGATGTCAATGCACACAACCATTCTCAAGGATATCACAAATCTGACTGGTAGCACGGACACATCCTTTGACTTGCTATGTTGCAGTCTGATCACTGAAAGACAGGGGACTAGGGAAATGCTTTCTCCTTTCTGCAACAGACTAATGACTACTTCTCAGCCTAGACAAAGTCACTACTAGACTAAAGCTCAAGGGTTGCTTTTTATAAGGCAAAGCTTTTTGAAAAAAAGATTTTTCTGCTGTGTATTGTTACAGGAATAATTTATGCAAACTTGGAAAGTCACTACATACTGCATAGGAAGGTTGTTTTGCTGTTTTCACAGTTGCACTGAAATGCCACGTCACCTGAAAATCTGTCCGCATGCATGCTGTTTTATACACTTTTGCTCAATGTAGTCCAGACACCAAATAAGAAACAAATCAATCAAGTTGCCCCCATGAAGGCAGTGAATGGTAAATCAAATTTTTGCCTGTTTTTGGGCAGTGCCTATGGCTTAGTAAATGGGAATTTAAAACTGACCTTGGTATTGTTAGTCAGAAGACTTTACAGTTCTCTATAATTCCTATTGGCTAACTTTTTTGTGACAGCAAACACTAGCTGTCCTTTTAGGAAAATTCTATATAATTATTTTTTGTATTCTTTTTGAAAAGTACATTGCCGCAAATGTTTTTTGTGTCTGTGTTGCCTTTCTTCCCACAAACATGAAAACTGTCTTTTGAGCATGATTATTATGCAATATTAAGAATGCAGCTTTCCTTTGACATACGCTTCTCTCGGCTAGGCAGCAATTTGCCAAGCAAATATTGAATTGTGTAGGTGGGAAATTGCGGTCTTGTCCTCAGGTAGCCTCGCTATAGTCCATGGGTTGTTTTGGAAGTATTAAAAAATTTGGATATTTGTATTGTCAGAAGTTTTAAATTCTCTATCGTAGTATGTCTGTGTCATTGTACTTTTACACCAAGTAAGATGGGAAAACTTGTAAACCTTCTGCCCAAACATTAGTTTAGCTATGGTCTGGTGTAACCTGACAACTGGATTCATTCAAACCAGTTATTTTAATAGTGTATATATTCGAATATAAAATAATCTGACTATAAATCGAAGTACCAACTTAAAGTAGCCATGTCCCTTCTGCAATAATTATTGTTACTTGCCGAATCGCTCTGTTGATCAAGTTCCTCTCCAAGAAGAGAAGAGTCAAGGTGACTAAAGAGTGTAGGGAGGAAGTAGATGGAAAGTGTAATGCATGAGAACAGTGAATAAGATGTATAGTGGGGTAAAGCTCTGCTTTAAATCTGAAAAAAACAGGAAAACTACATCGAATTTAAAGCTAGGGCACTCATTAGGCCTGATTTATTAAAGCTTTTCACGACTAGAGAAGATAGACTATCATGCGAGAAACTGGGTGATCCATCAAACTTGGAATGGATTTCCTAAAATTCTTTTGCTAATATTGGCAAACATTTTCCATCCCAGAGCAGATCCATTTGAGGCTTGCTGGATCACCCAGGTCCTCCCATGGTAGTCCATCTTCTCTAGTCTTGGCGGGCTTTAATAAATCAGGCTTGATATGATTAAAAGAAATCTTTTGCTGCTAAAATTCAACACAGTAATCAACAGAAATGCTAAAAACCATATCTCAGCACACCACAATGCGTGGTAGTAAGTCGCCCCATGAGCTGCTACACTGCTGAGCTTGGAACTTATGTTGGGGTGCTGTTTAGAGAACGTGGCACTGCAATAATGTCACTGGCACCTTAGAGAGAGAATTGGTTTGGAGTCAAATATAAAATGAGGTGGCAGGAGGACCATGCGGGCCAGTAATCTAGAGAAGTGGACTTTACAAAGCAAAGTGGCAACAGGAACTTGTAACCACAATGGGCCCTGATTGATCTAGTAAACATTCCTTTTTTACTAGATGCCAAATGGATCGCTTTTAAGATTGATCTGTTTCCCTTACAATGCATGCAACCCTTAACAGGACCTTTTGCTTCCAAAGAAATGCAACACAAGCCATTTTAATGCAGCCTGTGGAATTTCATCTGCTCTATAAAATCAATAGGAAAATTCTGACCTAAGCTTTATGTATATTTTTAACACCTGTGAACACAAGAGTAACACCCTGGTTCAGACCCAGTGCTCACCAGATCCAATCTGCCAATCTAATACTGCACTCTTCACCTACACCAAACCCCCGCTCAGTCTTAGGAGGCTAGATACACCGTCCCAGCACATGGTTGTCCTCAGGACTTCTATGCGCAAAGACTGGCATCTGGTGAAGGACTGACAAAAGACCAGGAGCCCACAGATAATGTAGTACAATGATTCCAGCAGAGACAAGCCAAGAATACTGAGCCAGAGGTCATTCATGGGTAATCAGTCCACCAGACGGGGTATTTAAAGATAAAGACAAAGTAGAGTTGAGGGTTAAAGGTAGAAATGAGCGAGTTTTTAAAACTTGATATCATGGTGAATTTGGCTGTTCTCGTTTATTGAAATTGTAAGCAAGAACAGCCAGTATGAATTTGCCGATCAAGATGAAATTTTAATAAAAAAAAAAAAAAAAATTAAAATAAAATTTGGGGGCTATGCTGATCAATGAATGCAGCTGCATTTATTATTCAGCTCAGTGTGCGATCCCCAGCACTAGAGGTTAAATGGAAACAAGTCTCCCCATTCAAAACCTCTAGTGCTCTCTAATTGGCTGAGGAAAGGAAAATCCTGATGATGCTTCTACGCTTTGAATGGGGCTACTTGTCCCCATTTAACCTCTAGTGCCGGGAATCACACACAGGATTCCCAGGGCTGCATGAATGAATGCAGCCCTGGAAATTCACTGCGATGTTGGCCACTAGAGGTTAATTAACCTCTAGCGCCCAGGGATCACACACAGGTGGATTCCCAGGGCTGCATGAATAAATGCAGCCCTGGAAATCCTCCTGTACTGATTTTCTGGAACTTCCGATGGGTCCGATGGGTCCGATCAGTTTGCCAAAATTTTGCGGACCTGTCGGAAGTATGAGGAAATTTACGCAAGAATGCCAGAGGCATTCTCGCTTATCCCTAGTTACAGGCACAAGGTCAGTTCAGGCAGAATACAATTGTAGAAACAGGCAAACAAATAACACACCAGCAGCAGATCAGTCTAGTTTAACGCTACAACAGTGTTTTTGCTACAACAAGTGTTATCAGCCAATGGCAGGGCAAGATGAAGGCAAGGATTCATTTTAATTGCTCCTAAAATCCTGTTCAGCTGAGTACGGCCTTAGACTATGTGCTGGAGATGTTGAGAAGATATACCTCAGACTGCACAGCTAAAGGGAAGCAGGAGATGCTGCTTTTTTCTTGTCTTTGTTGCTGTAAATGACACCGCTGGACAGGGAGAACACAGTGTGAAACTGCAGAGGTACAGAGCACAGGGATCACTGATCTGATATGCGTCTGCTATTAACAAGGCTTTAAGATCAAAAGACGTTTTAAGGTAAGATCTTCACCCCCTATTATGCCATTGGCCCAATAATATCCTAATACAAAGATTTCACATGCAGGGCAATCTAATATGAACTTCTAACCCTATGGTGAAACCAAGTGGATGAGTCAGTTCTAAAGGAGGCCACAGCTATGTAAGTTTATATCATGGAAACTGCAATCTTTGTAAAATTAGTGGCTCTGAAATTTTCAGTTTAAAAGATATTTTGCTTATAACTTTTTTTTTCAGGTGTTTTGGCTGACAGCTGAGATCGACTTTTTTACTTTTGACTTTCAAAGCCTATTCATAAATATAAGTAGTTTTCCATTAGAACATCTCCTTAATGCTTAGTTTCTGGCATTTATTTCATCTCGCTTTTATCACATTTCTTAATGCTATTTTCTCTTGGAAATCCCTCAAAGTTTAATTAATCTATTTTAGTAAATTAAACATTAAGAAACAAATAGATTTCAGGAGGTCTGCTCCTGCAGTGCTCATTGGAAATGAAATTCAGCATTTGGAAAAGACATTTAGAATATTTCTAAATGCAAATAAAGTCTCCAGAACAATTACAGCTCAACAATATCTGTCAGTCAAACTTGTCAAATGAAATCTTTAATTTGGCTTTGACATGAGTCAGCTCACCAAGCTTCACATTTCAAAATTTTAACACCCAATAGGAATTTTTAAATATACATAATGTGACTGCAAGACGGTTATTTAATAGATGATGGTGATTAGCGGGAAATGGAGATTGTTTTGTAGATGTCAATTTGAAGATAATTCCAGCTGATGGAAAGCAGCATGAAGCCAAGAATGGTTTTATTACTGACAAGAAATAAGTAAGTCACCATTAATGATCAGATCTTGTAGGAGACTGAGAGGTTTTTTCTTAAAGCCAAACTCCAGGCCATTCAATCTCCCCAGATGTTGTCCTTCTACCCATTGGAGCACAAGCCCTTTACCTGTTTAAAAAGAAAAGTGTAAACACATCTTTTCCCATATTCCTTGGTCTCGTTTCATAATATTAGGGATCATTTTCATCTTTCCCTAGTGGGTATAGGAATCTGCATTGCAATTCCTTGTCTGTGGTATTGTCCTTTAAGCAGAGGATGACTTGATGACACAACTTCAGGAGATTCAGGAGATTTGGGAATTTGATACATTGGGCTTACACAAGTGCCCCGGCTCTTAGGACCAAATTTAAACAAACAAACCAAAAAAAATAATAATTTAACCTAAATCATTGGAAAAAGAAAATAATAATAAAGGTTTACTAAATACAGGAGGAATTTTATTCTTACCAAGGATGGTTCAAAAATTAAGGAAATAAACTTTTTGCCCCCTTTGGATTTAACGCCAAAAAGTCCCTTTCTTTATTTTCTGAACCATCCTTGGTCAGAATAAAATTTTTCCAGTATCTGAAAAATGCAAACATACTATTAGGGAGTTCCTTTTACTTTTTCAGAACTTCAGTTCAAATAAGCATTTATTCAAGTGAGATGCTCTGTACACTGCAATGGGGGGTGCTTGTCATTTACAAACTGTGGCTCCTGTCAATGTAACATGTCAATGTGATTCTATCCATTAACTTTAATCTCTGAACATATCAGTCCAAAGAATTTTTTTTCCTGTTTGTTATCCAAAAACTTTGGTGGCTGGCGAATATCATTGTGGAGGTTGCTCCATTTCAGATACTGTTTTCACTTTGGACATGTTTCCATAGGTTCCTCTGACACACAGCAATTTACATAACAATGCTATAACCAGCCCTTAACTAATCATCTGTGATAATTGTGCATTTTTATGGAAATCTCGGTCTAAAATATGCAGTAAGAGTGTTTTTTTTAATGTAAGCATTTTTAATTCTTCTTCTTTTTGAATTAAAAAAACAGAATAAAAAAAAGAGGAAAAGAAGACTGACACTCATTATAATGACTTACAAAGTAATGGGCAACTATTAGAGGTCACATGCCAGTAGGATGAAAAGCTTCTTTGGACCGCAACCCTTGTATTTTGATTTCTATCCCATTCTACAACTCATTAGGTGAGGCAATAGCGTTTTGCCCCGGGGGATGATTCCCACAATGACATTTTTGTCTGGTGGAAAGAAAGAGATGCCAGGCTGATGGGGTGAGCTCCTTTGTTCTCCCATGTATCTATTAATCGAGGTACATTTACCTGGGAGAATAGCTAAAGGCAGGAATAAAGAACGCTGTTTGAATGTGCTAACAATATTAATTGCACAGAGAATATGGGAGAGCGGAAAGATATAAAAAATGATTGTGCTGAAGGAAAGGACAGGATTTATTCTTGATGATAAAGTCTTGTCTAAATAAAAATAAACTCCGTAGGGGATCTAACAATTCAGAAGGCATAAAGAGCATTTTATCACGTGCAGAAATGTTATGCTGGAAGACACATTCCCTTCAGCTAAAGGCTGTAATAAGATAATATATGGAGCAAGTGCTGCATATCAGACTTCGGGGTCAAATTATAATACAATGCATCTTGTGGGAGATCTTCCATGTCCATGTGTTATCAATGGCAGTGATTGGTTCTTCACCAGAAAATTTGAGGAATGTTAGATTCACTGCTTTTAAAATGGACCACTGTAGCTTTTGGTGTCATCTGATTGGTCCATACTACTTCAATTAAAACTGTAAGATGCTCACCTGCTCAACATTTACCTGTCAAGTGTAGAGGAATGTGTTATCACTTGGCCCGCAGACCATCTGTTCAGCAATCTGCAGCATCGCAAGCATCCCCTGCAGCATCCCCTGCACAACTCTGCACAGCTGAAGGAGATTTTGCTGTTGCCATTGAGCAGATTGGTTCCTGAAGTCAGTCCGGTCATGCAATTGGCTGTTAGCCTAGTTCCATGCTATGGTTGCTGGAGCTTCACCGTGTTCCTGCTATTCTGTCATTGTGTTCTTCTCTTCTGGATTTTGACCTTGACATTGCCTTGCTTGTCTCCTGCCCTGACCTCAGTCTGTTTTACTCCTCCACCTCGACTGACTTGTGTTCCTGACCGATAGCCTTTGCTACAATGAAGTAGTCTGATCCCTGTCACCCCTGGAGGAGAGAGCCTGGAGGCCGCGACCTGGTGACCTCCTTGCAGCAAAGTAGTCTGGTGGCCACTAGGGTAAAGTCATGTCACCTGCCAGAGGTCAACCTATTACACATGACAGTTCATATCTAACCAAAATTTACAGTTACTTGGGAAACATTGGTAATATAATAATGTTGGCATTTCAGTCAAGGTCCTTCTATCATACCTTAGGACCTGCCCAATCACATTAGGTCATGAAGATATTAAAACTGACTTGTGTAAATGTAATGGTAAGTTGTTTGCATCTGCAGATACCCTTTTGAGATGCTGATCCTGCACCTCTTATACTCTTCCCCGATTCAGGACAGGAAGACTGTAAACCCATTCCTGAGAATTAAACTGACCTCACCATATGTAGCACAGCGGGATCCAGGAAAATCCAGATGGTTGCTGCTTTTAATAGGCATAAATATATTGCCATTCTGCAAGATTCATCATAACAAAAAGCAAGCTGGAAAAAGGAAGGATTCCCATGATCTCAATAAAGAAGTTCATACTAGGTGCAGCTCAGCTGAGTTACAAAAAAAATAAAGAAGTGTTATCCAACATGTTGTCTATATTCAATATGGTGGATGAGTAGAAGGTGGTCAGGAAAGCTCCAACAGTCTACAGTCAGCCATTCCTTTTTTACCCCCACGTGTTTAGACAGAGCACTGAAGGTGAAAAGCACAATGGGGTAAAGCAGTGGTCATTGGACATTCCCAAGATTCTAAAGTAGTTGGCCAGACAGGGTGCTCTATGTTTTCTTTCCTTTGAACCATTATTCACTGTTGAGCCAGGATCAGGTATTGAGAAAAAAAATTAGAAATGTATTTTCAAGAAAATTTCCATAAAACAACATTTAGTTTCTCTGTGAATTGAATGGATTATCTTTAAATTTCTTTTATAAGCAACCTGCCAACTTTTTGTCTTAATCAGAAAGCCACTGAACTTAGAATTGTGACCAAAATTAGTGGGTTATCTGGAAGGATGAGGTCTGGAAGGATGGGGTGCTGTTATATGTCCCAGTTAAAATGGTAGTTTTAAGGTAAAACATAGTCAAGAAAAGGACATTGAAAATGAAATAACAATATTTGGTGCCTTGGACCAGGACAAATACTTTGTTATTAGTAGTGGTTTATACCCCTTGCAAATAATTATGAATAATGTGGCAGCAAGAGTTTGAGGTTTTCATATACTAATCATACCACCATTAAATAGAGCTAAAATTCTAAATTTGTATTAATTACAAACATAAATGAACATTAACAATTCAGAGATATAAAAAACTAAAAAGATAACATAATCAAGGCAGGTAAATACATAATTTTTACATCAAATAAATTCATTGTACATTGTATAGTTTCATTTAGTAACATTTGTTCACAGAGTCTTCTCTGCTTCATCAGACCCAGAAGCTATGATTAAATAAGTGAAATATATGGATTCATTCTAACTGTATAAGTGTTTAGTAAATACAAAAATCCTTATAGAAACGCTTCTCCTATAATAAGTAATATATAATATATTAGCCATAAACAGAGAGCAAAGGATTTTTAAAAATTTAAATTTCACTTATTGCATGCCTAAAGTCTATGCCATCTTTAAAGAAATAACATGGCCAGAGTTTTACCCATTATGGCACCAAAACATGTTTTGTTTTTTAATAAATATATCAATACTACAATTATTAGCAGTTCAAAGACAATTTATTCTAGTTTCTTTGAAAATTCCATTTCACCCAAATAACTAACATTTTTAACAATAAAAAAGTCTGAAAAAGAATCATATTTGAGGGGACAAGGTACTAAGAATCAAAAAGTGAAGCCTTATAGAGCACACTTTCCCAGTTATTATTACTGCTTTATTAGATTGAGAGACCAGATATATGTTATTGAAATATTGATGAAACAGATTGATCAGGTCAGGTGATGTCAGAAGTTTGTAAAAAAACTTGTTTCCATACTATAATAAAACATAGATATGAATGTACTTATTATTAAACATATGAAGCAAATAGAACATTCCTTAATGTGGTATAATAGTGCCAGAACTTAAATACTTATGTTGTCACCTAGTACTTCAAAAGGAGATTGCAACCTTTGCTGAACAATTACCATCTGGGGATGAATTGTACCCATTCCCAAATCTGACATTTTGTGATTGACCAAGGATAGGAGGCCGGAACAACTGTTGCAGCAATGACAGCACATCAGGATTTGCACTATTAGGGAGGAATAATGATTAGAAAATTGGATAATTGTTGTTTTTACATCCACTTAATAAAAAAAAATGCTGGAGTTCTGCTTTAATGGAGTTGGATAAATCTTTACAATATGGGGAAAATCCCTTTAAGTCAAACACATATGTGACATGTTCTTTTTTTTTATTTCATAATACGGCTCAGAAAATCAATCCAGTCGGAGCTCAGAGTTCCGGAGTGTGAAAATGGTCATTTTAAATCAGGCTTATTGCTTTTATGACAGTTCTATTGTCTTCCGCTTGCTGTATATCTCGCTATTAAGGAGAGATCGGCGGGAGGAAGAGAAATATTTGTTACATCTCGTCCAAGTCGAGTTCAGAAATCTATTTTGGACAAATTTCATCATAATTGAAGTCAATATGTGTTTTGGGAAGCATTTACGCCCCAAAGAAACGGCGTTTGGATTTGTGTGATCTTGCTAGCGGCACGCCGGAGGAATTCTGAGGACAGGGATACATTTGAGTTTTGGGTTTGATGTTTTTTTACTTTTTTTCTTTTAAAGTGGACTTTATTTTATATTCACATTTGCTATGATAATGTTTAAAGCTTACTTGGTAGACAACCCTTTTATATAAAGTAAAAACCTTCTTTTTTTAAGAGTTATACCCTTAAAAAAAAAAAAAAGGGGTGAAGCACCTCCCTGTTCTGTCTTGAGCGCAGCGGCAATCAATACTGAATGGGAGCGCAGTACCTTCCGGGATACCTAGGTCTCGGGAGGGTGAAGGGGAAGGAGATGACAATCTCACACATGTGCAGTGTGATTGGCTCTCTTTTTTTCCTCTTTGCAGCAGGCTACATCACCTAATCTCGCACCTGTGCAGTGTAAGAAAAGTTGACGTAGCAAGAAAAGAAGACCGAAAATGGCGGCACTTTTAGCTTCCTCAGTGCAGGACGAAGAAAAATTCCAGAACGGCACTGGACCAGATTGAGGAAAGGACCAGTGAAATCGAGGGATCTTTGGGTTTAAGGGTAAGTGTGATATGTTTTTATTTTTTGGTTTAGTTCTGCTTTGAATGTTTATCCAAGCAAAATGTTTTTTGGGTTTGGAGTGGGAGAAGTTAAATCAGTGTTTCTCAACCAGGGTTGTGTGGAACCTTGGTTTCCTCAGAATTTGCTATAGGTTCTTTAAACAATGACCAATTAGGATCCCTCAGGTTAATTACAGTTGACACCAATGGTCTTTTGGCTATATGTAAGGTGACATTCTTCAAATCGGCCAACAATGCAAAAGGTATTCTTCCCACTGACCAGCACTCTCATTTACTGGGAGTGGTGGATATAGTAATCATAGAAGCGGTTCCCTGAATACCTGAAAGTTATTTTAAGGGTTCCCACATGTTAAAAGGTAAAGAAAAACTGGGTTAGACAGTCAATAGAGGGAAACAGAGGAAGCTGCCGAGTCACTTTTTAGAGGACAGATCAATGATGACTTAGCTGCTGATTCGCTGCTGACAGAAGGAGCCGTGAGCTGAGCTGTTAGTCACACCCAGGAGGGAAAGTCAAGGAGAGCTGAGCTGCAGAGATCATTAACGACTTCAATAATGTCAGCTTTTTTGCTGTAAAATTTAAAGATTCACTTTTACTTGCTTAAGCTGTACAGATCAGCAAGAATTTGTTTTTGCAGCCACACGGGGGGATTGCAGGAATAAAAGAATCCCCAAAGTCCCCCAATACAGCCCTTAGGCAAAAGGCACTTCAAAAGCAGCTATAAAGGACCAGTTCTCCAGCACGTACCATGCCCTTCCCCCTCCTGAACATGTCTGATGAAAGCACTGTAGCTGTTGTGAGCATCCAATATTCAGGTTCCAGCTTTAAGTTTGCGAGTGACATTTCCAATATGAGCGAGATATCGATGAAACAATAAATGTTTAGACTTTATTATTACAGGTAAATGTCATCCAGATCATGGCTTGCCCATGTAGCCAGCCGTGACGGAGATGAAGGAATGCAGTGAAAATTTGAGTTTAATCCTGAAGGTGGTGAGGAGACAAGGAGTTAATTAAAATCCATGGATACAATGGGAAAGGCTGATTTTAAGCTTCACTAAACCTCTTGTTATATTTTTTTTTTCAGGTAGGTATGAGTGAATCACTTTGCAGAAGTCACTGTAAACCTGGATAGTTCCATCTGAGCATTGAAACCATGATTGATGAAGCCAATCCAATGAACCTGGTAAAGTGGTCAAAAGGAGCTATTACACACCCCCTACCCCCCCCCCCCCCCCGCTGGAAAGACAGGAAGAGAGTGAAGTGAGTCCTACCAACAGTTCCCCATTCTGGGTGAGCTCAATTACATAATACTTGGGATCTTGAACTCCCCATCAACCCCCACAGCTGGAGACTTTTCTACCCCCATATGAAATAATGCCTCTCCTCACCCTGATCTCTCTTCCTATTGGCATGTTTTTGTCACTAAATTTACAGAACATCAGACTGGCAGGAAACTTCTGCTCCCCGCAAGTCCTCGTCTGGTGATTTGCCTTTGCTTTATTTGTTTTCTCAGCCAAAACAAAAAACTTTACTATCAGCACTGAGGAACTATCAGCACATTCTTAACATAAAATAACCTTTTTAATTTAATGAGAATTTTTTAAATAGTTTTTTCAATAGTTTTTTTTTCTGTGGAAGATCCCTCCACTTCCTTTTTTTACTGCCACAGTGGTAAAGCCAGAATAGGAAACCCGGAAGAAGATGACGGCCCTTACTGTTCCATCTGCGCCAAAAAGAAAGAATTCAGGACGACATGTGACCTACTGGAATCGGACTGTGGAGGGATTGGGGGCTCTTCGAAAGAACCTTTTTTATGCCTGGAGTTCAGCTTTAAAGCAGGACAATGGTTCATCTTTGAAAATTAGTAATCAGACAGGTTTTTTTTGCAGAAATAGATAGGTAATTTCCCTTACATACTTACCTGCCTGATTCCTCTGTTCTATCGAGAAAACACTGCTGGGAATGTGGCCGGTATCCTGGCACCGCCCGGGGTCTGACAGGGGTATTGAGTTAATTCTGGTTACATCAAGATGATTGAAGAGATGGACAGATAGAGGAGAAAATGAGGAACATGGTGGTGCCCACAATGGGGAACAGGGACAATTAAGTGTATTTAAAAATTGTGATTAGGTAGGTAAGGGTATTTTATAGCAAAAGGGACATCACCTGTCCCTTCCTCATTAAAGAACCTGCCTGGTCACAATTTTTGTACCTTTTAGCTTTAGTTTTCATTTAATGTATGGTAAATCAGTACACTTCTACAGGAAAAAAACAAAATGAGGATCATGAGTATCTGTCTGATTTTCTTGCATTTACTTGGTAAAAAGTCTCCCAATTTTTTGTCATAATAGAGCAGATCTGTACCTCTTATGAGCACCATGTATCACATTATAAGGGTTAAAAATGTCTGGCCCCGATCTCTTACTGGCAATTAGTGCCCTTATAGATAAGAAAGTGACCTTTCGCGTCTCTCTGTCTCTGCTGGGAAAGGCCCATATTGCTGGAATAGACACCTTTTGTGGTTTACTTTAGTTACATTGCTTTAAACTTATAGCATCAATTAAAGCTTATCCGAGCATAAGAAGAGCAGATGGGGGCAGAATGCATCGCCAAGGAAGATGCCAGGGACTGAGCGCTAAGTGGTCACATGACTGGTATTTTATTATTATTATATTTTATTATTAGTATACTGCAGCAAGGTGCCGCACGTAATGCTGGTAGTGGGTGCTTGTGGTCATTCATGGCTGGACAACCTGCAGGTTATATCCTGGTTTTCTTAAACAAGAAAGAAGGGCTCTTTTATATCTAAAATAAAAAGTATGACAGGAGTGAATGTCAATGCAGATATAACAACATATCTCAAAGGGACAGTCCATCCAAGACTATGTTGTGGTAATAGGGAGTAATAGGGAGGGTTGGATGTTCCAACCTACTCTTTTATATTTCAAATCCTCATCTTTTCCAAGGAAATGGAAGGGAGGAATTAAGAAAGGAAGAACATGAGAGAAGGAAAGGGAAGATAAGGAAAGGAAGAAAGGGGGGAAAAGAAGGAAGGAATGGAAGAAGAGAATGAAAGGTGGGGAAAATGGATGATAGAAATGAAAGAAGGTAGCAAAGCAAAGGAAGCAAAGACAGAAAAAAGAAAGGGAAGGGAAGAAAGGGAGGAAAGGAAGGGAAGGAAGAGAAAATGCAGTTTTACTTCTTCTGCATTATCCATTCAGGTGAATAGTGGAGTAATAGTGAAGGAAATCAAAGTAGGAAGGGTAGGAAGGCCAAAAGAAAGAAAAGGAATAGAAGAAAGGAAAAGAAGTAATGGAAAAAAGAAAGGGAAGTAAGGGGAGAAAGGAAGGAATGGAAGGGAAGGGAAGGAAAGGGAAGGAAGGTAGGGAGGGAGGAAGAAAGAAAAGGGAAGAAAAGGAAAGAAAAAGAAATGTAGTTTGCTACTCCTGCATCATCGAATCAGGTGGATAGTGAAGAATAGATGACCATGGAAACATGACTTTACACTTCATTTATCCTCTAGCCACCCATCAGACTGATGAGTACTATTAAGGTGGTTTCAGAGCATGAACATTGCTTGCAGCTGTAACATGTTTTTCTGGTAATTCTGCTTTGGATTTCCAAAGTTAAACTCCAGCCAGATACAAAAGTCAGCTGTAATTTTATGCCAATGAGAAATGGGAAGCCCAGCACCTATAATGGGCCATGGTTTATTGCTTTGTGGCTTTTGCTCATTTACCTCTCTGCACATGTTCATGGGAGAGACAGCAGGGTAAAGGTATTATTAGTATTCAGCTGCTGCTTTTTTCTTCAATCCCAGGCTTAGCTCCTGTCTGTAGGGATCTCTGGTACCTGGCTATGCTGTCCTGAAGGGATGCCTGGCTCATAAGTCTGGCTCAAGAGAATACCACAGTTCCCTGTATGTTTTGACCGTGTATTTAGCTTGTTGCCTGGAGTTTGTCAGAGATTACGGATATGTTTTATGTTCCGTTATGAAAATTACAATACTTTTAATTCTTCAGCCAATACCAAAATACATTTTCTTAGAATAAAATAAAAAAAAAGATTTTCCTCTTATTTCTAGCAAGTTATTGAAGACTGCCAAAATAAACATTGGTATTGACTTCATAATAGGAGAAGTCTGAGAGAGGCAACCTCCCCCGGACAGAGTCAATAAGATGATTCTGTTATGTATTGAACCGACAATCCAATATCATTCAAAACAGGAAGGAATGCAAATGATGAGAACATGTACACAGAACCATCAGAAATTCCCTTTATTTATTAGGGAAAATGTTATAGTGGTTTTCTAACTAACAGTGATAAAGGCAAGAGGGAGCGATACAAACAGAAGGAGCAAAGCATTATAATCAGATTACACCCAGAATGATAGTTTTCAAAAAGAAAAGTCAGTACGTTGTGTATGGACTGTTTTTTCTTTGATTTTGTTGGAGAAAGTTGAGTGGAATGATTTCGGTTCAAATAATTTAGCCATGAAGTTATCAGGTTTGTTTATAAACGTCTGCCAAAAAATACAAAAAATCATAAAATCATAAAAAGTGCTCACATTGTTATTTATTTTTTAAAGGAAAATCATTTGCAATTTTTATTTTCTTTATTTTGAGTTTTTCGGGTGTGCATTTCGGGTAGTTTTATTTATTTTAGTTCTTTTCTTATTTTTTCATTATTTGATTATTTTAATTTATTAACAATTTACATTTACGAAAATTCTTCTTTATTCATCCTGTGCAAATTAAGCAACATTCACAGTACGTCTGTCTTTTTAAAAATCATTGGACATTATGTAAATGGCACTAAACTGTTCTCAAACTGGATTTAAACTAATGTGTGCCTTTGATGTGGTGACTGTCAGAGCCATCCTCCATTGAACTTTCAAAAGATTACGGAGAATATACTAATGGATCGTCTATCCACAGTACAGAGAAGTTTTGTAATTTTTGGTTCTAATGAATAAAAGTCTGCAAAATAAAAAACCCACTGCACCCCTGAGATGTAAGCTAGTTCACCCCTTCTTTCTCCTTCTGTTGCTCAACTAGAATTTCTCTTCCCTTTCTGCAATCAAACAAACTTATCGGGGAGACAACAAAGGGAGGAAGGGTATGGACTCCACTCTTAAAGATATTAGTGCGATATTAGTGAGTAATAGTAGGACAAAAAGACAAAGGAAAAGTAGGGTTGTACGAATTGGCAATGTAATTTGCATTCTTATTCCAAAGTTTTACATATATTGGCTAAAAGAACTTTATTACATATAAATAGGTATTACAGACAATTGTGGTCGTCCCCTGATTAGATTACAAAGGTGCATATGACCACCGGGGTGCGCAAATGTTATGTCATTCCCACCTGGTCTATAAAAATGCCCAAAGATGCCAAACCCGCAATGGGACTGGATAAAAATGCTGGAACTCATGATGGAGCAAGGAGAGCAGAGTTTAGGTAAAAAGTTGTGGTCAGGCTGGTAAATTTATTTTCTAATGCAGAAGGGAATCTGTCTGCTCACAATAATTTACTTTTTAACTTTAGTTTCACTGAAATTATAGGATCATCTACCATTGGGGTTTGAAACCTTTAAAGAATGGTTTGCCAGCTTTAAAGAAGATTAACCATTTTCAAAAAGTGTTGGCTAAACATCAGCCAAGTTTTCATGAACCAAACCAAAGCACCTCCGCCCCTCAGGTATGGTTCCCTAAAAATGTATTTTTACATTCACAACATTTTTATAGGTCATTTTTTGTTGTTGAGGTGAGCTGTGGATATAGTATTTATAGCAGAGGGTTCCCTGAAACCTGAAAGTTATTTCATGGGTTACCCCATGGTAAAATGGTCAAGAATAACCAGGCTAAAATCTAGTGGCAGAAAGTGACTGGCTTAATAGAAATCTCTGGTCTGAAGCATATTTAATACAAAAAGCTAGTTTGGTTATGCTATTAATATTTATTTTTATATTGTTGTTCTTGGTTTGGGTTCTCTTTAAAAGCCAGCAGATTCCTATTACGGTTACACTCGTCAATAAGTGATTAAAAGGCCAAAGCCTCAGAGTTTATATATGATGAGCTCATGTTATCTGTATGTGAAGTGAAATTTTAGAGGAGGAAGTGTGGAGGCTCTCAGCCAGAATCTAAATTTTCACGCAAAGCAGAGAAAATGAAACGCTACTTCAATCCTACAGGGCCTTATCTGCCATCAAATTCCTGCTCATATGTTCCTGTAATAGAGTGATACCAAACAGTGCTGGGATGTGGGAATTGCTAGGATTTGGCTGCACATATCTGCATGCTGCGTTGGGAATAACAGTCATCCTAATGAGCGTGCCTCGGAGTGCTCACCGCATATTGGTCCAAGCCGTGCCTGTTCAGTCTTGTGTTGCTGATTAATTCCGAGCCCAGCCCATGTCTAACACAAATAACAGCCTGTGTTTTATATAAAGATTACAGTGGCATTTGCATAATCCAGCAATCTGGAGAAATACACAAAACAACATGTCAATTAATTGTTCAAAAATCTTACATCATCAAATACACAGATACGCCTGGTATAATTAAAAAAAGCTTGACTTCTAAATAGATTTTCAGGCATATTTTATTTTTCTGTAAAATATCTAATGCAAAGATTTCCTGTCGATCCGCGTTATCTGCTAGGGACAGAAAGTAAATTTACCAAGGTAAATGGCTGATTCAGAATGGTAGCATTTAAGTGAACCCGACCTGGTCTGAAATATATCTATGCTGACCAAAATGCTAAAGTGCAGGGCCTGTAAATACCTGTGTTGGTTTTTCCAATTGATCCCTTCTATACCAAGAAGTGGTAGCATACATTAAGAATTTGACACATGGGGTGAAAGCTCATTGACAATTGTCCTCCTTAGGTTGGTAATCAGTGAAGTGGTCAATATAGTGTCCTTCTACCAATTTTAGAAGCCCTTACATTATTGGTGATCCCTACATTTTTGACCAATAAATTGCCCCTAATTTTGTGGTCAGTAAAATGTCTCCTTATATTGGTGTTCAAAGTGTCCTATAATGGTGGTCAATTAAATGACTTTATTGGTGATATTTGAAATGCTTCATTTTTTGGTAGTCAGTGATCATGACTAGTCCCTTTCCCCTCAGCGGATACCCCACTATGGTAAGCAGCAAGGCAAAAGTCATCAGTCCTAAGGGTAAGGATCGGCTGGCATAGGTATTGCTGGGAGCATTTATCCACCTGCCACTGACAGGCGTCACTTTCCTAACCAAGGGTTGGATAGCTTAGCTACATGCAAAATGTTCAAAGGCCAGACACTGAGAGAAGAAGGGTGGCTGTGCAAGCAGACACCAGACCATGCAAGCTGCTGGGGGGACCTTTTTGGCTAAGGAGTTTTTAGGCACACTTTGCACACTCCTATGTCTGCCCCTGTCATTGATGTGTCCTTTTACATTGGTGGTCAGACGAAGATGCAAAGGGAGGTGGAGGACTAAAAAAGCCATGGAGGTATTAAGACTATGGGCAATGGTTTTTCTTGACCTCCATGACTTCAGCAGGCCAGATGGAGTAGGAAAGAAGTTTAATTGACCCTACTAGTGATCCTGGCAAATGTAAGCTCCTTTACTTGGCTTGTGAATTGATACAAAGGAACATGGTGGACATGAGGGGCATGGAGGTATGAAGAAGAAGACTGGTGTATTTAAAGCTTTGAAATTTTTATTCTTAGGCCCAACTTTATATTCATGCTTATTTCTCCTGACTTCAATACTCAGCTTCAATCCAAATCCTCAATACATTGTCTTCACCACAAGATATTCTCAGGCTTCTAGGCAAAGTAACACAGAGCTTAACCTAAGGAGATCATGGACCTTGTAAATGGATTGTGCAGGAGAAGCAGCACACAACTGAACCCATTCCTCCGTCACTTTCTTTCTATTCCTATCAGCATGGCTCCTTAGCAAATTAATAGATTGTGCTGCTTCCCATTATCCTACTTTGACATTTATTGTACGATGGCTCTGATATTAATCCAGATGTAATTATTTACACTGCTCATATTCAAAAAACAAAAACATATTATTGACATATTATTCAGTAAATCTACACCAGTTTGTACCTTTTATATCTGCCAGGTTTAACTTCGAAATGTGAATTTGCCAGCAATATCCTTTCATCCTGTTTTTCCATTTTATTCTGGAATTTTTGCAGATGAATCCTTCACAGTCCTGACAGATCTCACAATAACGTTTGTCTTTTCTGAATCTACCAAATAATTCCAACAAGCAAGGCCAAGGACACAATCCTCCGTACCAGAGCAAATCTATCCTCTAACTGTTTCCTCCTAACCTAATATTTGTTTCGGGGTAATAAAAGTCAGAAAGATTTAGAAAGAGCTCCGGCAAGAGATATACACAGAACTGTGAGATAGAAACTTGTGTTCCAGCAAAAGGTCATAAAGACCACAAAATGGCGTTCTTCGAAGCGGCAGACACACAGGAAGTCATTGGGGTGAAGATGAGATATTCTTGTGAAGGGCAATAAAAAGCCAAAGATAATCAAAATCTATTCTAAAGGGACAAACATAGGAATGGGGACATTTAAAGGTAAAAAGGTGTTAAAAAAATACAAAAACGAAAGATGAACAAAGAACAGCACCAAACTTCAACAGCACAAAGCATTCAAAAACTATTTTACAAATGCTGTAACAGGAACCTTTTTATTTGATTTTTTTTTGGACAGAACAAGATCAGTTAACAATTCTTCTAGAAAGGCCCAAGGTCGGCATGGATTAATGGTTTTAACCAACACCATTAAATTTATACCTTTGCCTCCAATACTGTAGGTACGTTAGCTTATTCTGCCCCCATTGTCTGCCCATGCTAACAGCAAATTGTTGCCTTGAACTGGTGATTTGATCCTTAATGGGGCTATCGTGGACTGTTTGATCCTTCGGCTCCTCCACCACCACCGCCTAATTTTAGCCTGCCCTGAAATGCCTATGTATGCTGGGGTGTGGGGCACAATTTTTTGCTGTGCAGGTTTAGTGTTGGACTTGTTGGGCTGCAGCCCCATTTTACCCTACGTATAAAGGTAAAAGCTCCATATAATGTCACTGGCTTCCCTGTAAAGAAATGGCTAAAATATTAAGCCCCACATGGTACAACAGGGTTCTGTATGTGTCACTGGCTATAATAATACCAAGTTGAAAACTGAAACATTTCAGGGACTGTAGTTTTCTTGACAATGACCTCCAACAGGACAATTTGATTAGCAGAGGAGTACAATTTTGCCCTTAGTGGCCATGACACCCTAGTCTGTGTCTATCTGGCTTGTGGGAAATCCAGCTCTGAACATCATGCAGAACACATGCTTCACCTTCTGAAAAAGGGAAAAGGGTATCCATAGCCTTTGGCCTCAGAAAACTGGCACTACAAAGCCTACACTTACCACCTGAAAATGAATTTTAGAAACCAATTAAAACCATATGCAAGTATTGGAATGTACAGGGTAAAAAGAGATGGCTGAACCAGAGGTGTTTGTAGTGCGTTTTGAGGCAGTTTGCAGGTTAGGTAAAATATTCCTCTTGGTTTTTAGATCCTAGGCAAAAATGGACAAATAGGCTACTTAAAGGTAAATATCTAGAATCTAGTCTCTTTTAAGCATTTACATGCTGAGTAATTGGTGACCCCTGGTCAGACGGTAGGGGGAGTCTGACTAATGTCGTAAGGACATTGCCGTAATGACAATATTGTTGCTGGACGGTCCTTTCAGCAGAGTTTAATGGAGACACGAGTTTGGAGCCCTCATTTGATGCTAAGTGGTGGGGCACAGCTGAAGACAGAGTTGGAGCTTAGTCAAATCTTTCTTGCATTGGTAGCATTTGGCAATATGTTCCGATATTATGCACAGAAGTGTCCTTGTATAGACAAAGGTCAACTGATTTCACAAATCTGGATTAGAACGATTAAAAACAACAGTTAAGCTTTGCATATCTGCTGACATGTTAAACATATGTCTGTAAAATGGAATGGGCTCCTAGTGAATTTCACATGTAGAGTAAACAGCACATGATTCACTTTGATGTATTGCATTCATGTGAAATGCTGGCTAAGCTTTGAAGCTTTAATACCTGTCAATGCATTGATAAGTATTAAAGAGTATCTAAGCCTATAAAGAGGACAACTCATTTCTACTTAGCGATCATACTTTTCATTTGGTAAATCACCCCAATCATGGTACTTATTAGTGTGCATTGCATTTGTCAACAATGCCTGTCAATGCATGTTGTCATGTGTTCTTATGTAATTTCATTGATCCCAGTGGGCCACGTTTTTTAATGCATGTCAAGTTAGTTAATCATCATGTAAAGGGTGCTTGCTAACTACGTGGTGCATTAATTTGCATGTATTGATGCATCAGTGGCATTGTAGTGCTTATCAATGGTCATGGCAGTGCATGAAAAATGGCATTGTTGATAATGCACATAGAAATGCATCAGTGTTTGTCTGCATAATAACCCATAGATATAAATTTTCCCTAGCTTGTTGCTTTCACCTGGCTGCACATGGTGCAGGTATGGTTAAAAATTGGCAGAAATCCTCCAACATTCTTAGTCATGTACAAGAACCCCCTCATGTTTTGTTCAGATGTTAGAGATTGGTGAAGATTTATTCATCTTGCTCCCCAAAAACTCCCGCCCCCCATGCTTATCCCTGTGCTATTTCACCAGCTCTATTAAAAATCCTCTTTGTAGAGGTATTCATCTTGGCTTGATGAGATGCAGGCTATTGAGGGTGCCATGCCCTCGCCGAACACAATCTCTCTCTGTGCTGCAATCATTTTATTATAGCAGATCCACAACCTCTTCCTCTCAGCTTTGCAAACTTCTGTGTATTTGCCTTCAATTGTCAATGGGACAGAAGAAAGCAATTGTGTTAGAAACGTGTACTTTTAAAGTGAGTTTTTCAAAAGGGCGCTTTTCAAAAGGGCATTGATTTTAATAAAACACATTTTTATAGTTTGCAAATTAACATTAATTAATGAATTACTATTTATGAGACCTAAGGTTCTCAAAGCTGTGACTGTGACTATACCAGAACTTTTTTTTTGTATGTTCTTGGAATGACTGGTCAAGACCAGGTTTCCCCAACCTTTTTACCCCTGAGGAACTCTTAAAATAGTGTCCAGGTCATGAACCATTGCAAAAACCAATTGATTGTGAAAATCCCAATTGTTGGCCAGTAGATAGAATACTCCCCTTATAGTGGGGGCTAGAATACCACCTTTATAGACAATTCAAAACACCTTTAGAGTCATGCAGCTCACTCTACAAAGTGCTGTTGGCCCCAAAACCAAGTGAGCATTATTAAATCTGAGATCAAATAGCCAGGGTTCAAGGTTCCCCTACCAACCCCGTGAGGAACCCTGCAGTTCCATGGCTGAGAATGGCTGGTCCAGGCACAAGAATTTTCTGCACTACTCAACCAATATGTATATATTTGGTGTTTTTGATGCAGGTAGGTATAAAACTTCACCCTAGCACAAGCATATAATAAACATACATATACTGTAGACACACACTTATGCAATAATAAATATTAAACATTCATAAACACACACTAACATACATTAAGTGTACATGCGCATACACAGACTCTTGTACACCATTCCCAACTCTAATATGCTCTTTGTTTCAACAGATGTCTATACTATGAGAGTCCTGTGCTCTTGTAAGGTCTCCTTGCAGTGTCATTTCCCTACAGCAGCTTTTTCTGGTGTTGCCCATCCTGGTTTGGGTCAAAAAAAATGGTTTAAATTGGGTCCCATAGCATTTGACACCAGTGGTGGTGAGGATGGGTGCAAGGACAAAGGAAAAGAGTGAATACCCCAAGCAGTGGCATTCACCTACATCTGTTTCTGCTATTGCCCACTCTGCCCCATTTCCCGGCTAGGAATGTTTTCTTTTTATCTTTACTCTAATTGCACACTTTGTCTAGTCCTGGCATCCAAATAGAGCCAGGTGCCGAGGTATTGTAATCCCAGTAAGGACTTACATTATTGGTGCCTTTGTAAAGTGAAACAAGAAGATAGTGGGCCTTGAAGAAGAGAAAAATAACATGCCATTGGAGGGGATGTTATAGATATAGGGAGCTTGGACCTCACATTGGTGGGGAACATTCCTAGAGGTACGTTTGTATATGATGTGCATTATAGCCAAACAATGGCTGTCACTACTGCTGTATATATAGCACAAAAAGTGAAGGGAATTTTTATTATTTTCTCTACTGTACATCTTTTTTTTTCCTTCCTTTTCATTGTACTTCCCATTTTTTTTTTAGCTAGGTGCATCACCCTGCATATTTTCCAGCCTCCTGGCTAACAGCCCCTTGATTGCAGTTGGGTTTCTCCCTTCATGTGTGCCCTACCTACTGATTTTCAGGTTAAAGTAGCTCTGAGCCTACACAAAATTTAAAGGAATGCATACCCGGCATTGGTTTAGATGTGCCTGCTCCTCCCTGCTGGCCACTGCATGGTGCAGACTGTGGCTGTGCAATCTACTGATAATTTCCTTAATTGTACTCCATGTAATCAAGCAACTGATAAGCTTCTGCATTAAAGAAACTAAGAATACAATGCAAATGTTGAGAACTCTGAAAAGAATTCAAAGCAAGGTATTGATATGAAATACTTAGGAACAAATGCTGCATTTCATGTCTTTCCCTTTCAATGCTCCTAATGGGCTCACTAAATAAGAATCTCTGGTATGACTGTGAATCACATTGCGTCCTATTTACCACAATAACACTATTCTATGTATTGCTCAGAACTTAGTTCAAAAAGCATATCAAGGTTTTTCTATCACGTTATGAAGTCATGCACAATAGCGTATACCTCTCAAAGGCCAAATATTACAACAGATTAAAAAAGTGATTTATAACAATGAGAAAAAAGTAGGAGCTGCTGTACAAAATCACCGAATAGAAGTTTATTTGTATTTTCTAAACACTGCAAACAATCATTACTAATATGATTCTCCAGCAAAGATCCGGTCAGCTGGAGGTGAATGTTATTCTTCATCTGTAGCCAATAATATCACAATGCATATAACGGCAAACACACAGCCCCTGGATCTATAGCTTCATATCCACTTATGGCTGAACCTGCCTCTAAGTAGATCTGGCTTTACCTCTTTGCTGGATCACTCAGGTTCCCCCATGATAGTCTATCATCTCCAATCTTTAATAATTTTTAATAAACCGGACCCAAGCAATCTTGAACACCTCTGAAAATAGCAAGTGTCCTCCAGAAAGTTTTTTGGTGAAGCAGGAAGCTTTATTAAGAGTTTCATCCACCCACTCCATGTGCAGAAATTGTAATATTGTACCATTTTTAAAAAGTTAGAAACATTACAACGTTTTAGATTCTTGAATGAAGGCAATGCTTGACTCAACGGCAAAAAATTGTGCTTTTAAAGAACAAATGCATGTTGGACTTCAGAGGAGGATTGAATTTCTATTCTGCTCACCTGTCACAGAGCAGGCAATTCCTTATCTTTGTGCTGCAAAATACTTCCTGAAATTGATAAGAACAGAATTGTATTTATTATTCATTCATCTTATTAATAATCTTTCTAGCTGTGATGTCATGCATAAAAACTGAGGAAAGTGAAGGAGTATGGTTGTCAGTTTACCTTTCAGAGAGACACTCGTGCATGGTTGCAATGTATGGATGCCTCATTGATGTCCCAGTACCAGTCCAAACCATTGAGCCATGCAAGACTCAAAGTCTTTTGTTTAGTTTTTTTTACACCTTGTTCTCTTTACATTGCATGGTGATCCTACAAATAGTACTAAGTTTCCAAAAAAGGAAAAAAGCAATGGCATGAATAGTAGAGACAGCCGAGTAGAGAAAAGTCGGTCCAGAATCTTTTCCTAAAACTGTATTTCTTTGTCCAAAAAAATTAGAATTTACCATCAAGATGTTTAGTGGCACTTTAGTGGCCATTTCTTCAGAATGGGTGTAGGTTCTAGGGTACCAAGCATTTCAGGTGTGTGCCAAGTGTCTCTTTTTGACTCATCTCTGTAGAAAATTTTGCCTCTGCAAAAAGCCCGCTTCCTGACCCTTCATGTGGTCATTGGAAGCTCCTGACCTTGTTAGAAGCGTTACATGTGCAGGTTGAATTGTTAGTATATAATATTTATACGTAATATTTTACTTAACCCAATTAGAAATATTTACATTTATGACTATATATTTTTTAGTTATTTCTTGCTTAAAGTCTCATGGCATCCAGAAAATTCCACCAGAAGACAGCGAGTGTGCCCCCTCCCCATTTAATATAAAAATTACCGGTCAAGATTACCGGTCATCACCCTGCTATCAGCCTTTGAGTGGACAAAGAAAAAAGCAGATGGTTGATGAAGTTACCACTCTCCTCCTTTTCTCTCCTCCAGCAAATATGTTCAACTTGGTTGAGTGGCTTAGAATGTCCCTGTCACACATTGAAGACAGAAACACTGGGGAGCCCCATGTACTGTAGGGCGAAGGTGTGAGCCCTTAGAAGGACCAAAGCATATCATCTAAGTAACAGCCTGGTCTTCCCTAGAGCCTCTAGAGGTGATTGTGTTGTTCTAAAGACTGTTACCAGGTTGCAGTACTTAGGCATACCAGGGTGGGCAGAAAAGATCAGGCTACTAAATCAGTGAGCAAATGAGTAGTCAATATTAGCCAGGTTAGAGGCAGACAGCAAACAGACGAGGTTAGAGTCAGGGGTCTAGTACCAGAAAGTGAGAGACACAGGGTTCACCAAAGACACAGGGGGACACAAGAGACACAGGAAGACACTGGAACAGAAAGATAGGACATGCACAAGGTAAGAGGCAGAGGAACATCAGGCTGGACAACAAGAGGTTAGAACAAGAGCTAGACTAGAAAACACTTCAGCAGAGCTAGGGGTTTGGTAGTAGTCTGGAGACACGTTGCTCAAACACTAACCGTACTGTCTGAGCCAGCTAAATAACCAGGGACTAACAAGAGGCTATCTACTGACTGACCAGCATGAAGGGCAATGCTGATAAAACTTGGAAGAACAGGCACACCTGGGGTCAAAACTTCCCACACATGCTGTAGAGAGAGGAGCCAGTACTTTAGCAAGGAGGAGGTAAGTGAAGCAGCCTGCCCTTTCCCAATGTAAATATAGCTGTGCAACGACACATTCAGCTATTTAGGCTAACTCTATGGTCGTCCAATAATGAGCAGTGAAACTCACATTCACCAAATCTTGTAGATCCATGTGCTTTCAATGCCAATGACTGATAAATTATAAAGAGTTGGAAGAATCCTGCATTCACTTAATAAATATTGCAAAAGTAGGGAGATCCCTGCACTGCAAGTCCCACAGGTACAGCTTTCTCTCCAGCAAACAGAACAGTAGTCACATCGCCAAATTTTTAATTAAGCTATTAATCTAGTGAAACCTTCAAATATAAACATAAATCCATATTGTCTAACCAGTAGGGAAATAAACATACTACAAACCAGCAAATTCCTGATAAAACCCGATAGACATTGTTGAGCCATGGGGAGGCAAAACAACCCTTATAAAACCTGGTTCAATTTGCTCTAATGGAAAAAAATCTTTCCTTATCACCTAGGGCACATATATCATTTGGAATGTTTCAACGTAACAAAGGGTACATTTTTGAGTTCAGACCTCCATAAATATCAATTTATATATTATATAAAGCAAAAATGAATTATAAATTAATACATTTTCAAACTCTTTTCCTTCGGTGGAGAATGGGAGCTTCTAGCTGCTCTTTCTGGGCATGTCCAAGATCAAGAATGCTAGGAAGAGCGTTTTCCCTGTAATAGGAAAAAAATGCCTCTCACGCATGCTCAGTGGACGTGGGGCTCTGTAAGTGAGTATGATTTTTTTTCACTTTAAAGGAAGAATAACTTACATTTCCACTAAACTTACACTTTCAAGGCTCTATTATCCATTGCCACTGTGTGTGATAATTTCATATTGATTGTGCTTGCACAAAAATTTTTTACAGAGCAGAAATGCCCAATTCCAGCCACAGCACTCAAATTCAACTCCTTTATGAACAGACCCCCTATAAAATGTGTCAGTTATGGGTCATCCCCCCAGCAGGTGACGGGATTACCTGTGGCATGGAATGTAAGTGGCCCCCTGGTCTTTACCAGCACACCCCAAAAGGAGTAATGGGCAGGTGACCCTAGTGGCTAACGGAGTACTTTGCAGAAAGGGGGTCACCAGGTTGTGGCCCCAGGCTCTCCCCACCAGGGCGTGTCAAGGATCAGATAAGTAAAGCATAGGAATGGCTATCAGGCCAGAACAGGTATTTGAAGAGGCCAAGGTCAAGGGAGGTAGCAGACAAATCAGAGTCAAACTGAGGTCAGATCCATGAAACAGAACAGGGGACTTGCTTGCAGAAAGGCAGGAAATGCAATAAGGATCCAGCAACCTAAGCCTGGAACTAGAGAGGTTTAAAAAACCTAGCAGCCAATGGTAGATCTGTATTGAACAATCTGCTCATTGGCTGCAGCACACTCCCCAGAATCCCCTTCTGCTGTGCACAGCCCGGGTTTCTGTGCAGGAGATGCCGGGTACAGCGGAAAGTTCATGGCTAAAAGGAGGAAGGTGATGCTGTAGCTTGCTGAGCAAATGATTTTTGGTGAAATGGTAAAATTGGCGCTATTTTCTTTTTCATTTCTTTATTATTTGTACAGAATACACAAATGGATTAAATGTTCTTTATTTTATATCTTTCCGCCCTTCAGCTTTAAGTAGTTCACCTTAAACAGCCCCAAGTTATCCCAAGCCAGCTGGCTTCCCATGGAATTATTCTATCTCTGTGAAGTCGTTCAACACAAAAAGGAGATTATAATACTATTATAATATATAGTAAATCCTAAATCCCCAAAATTTAGCAAATCCCAATGTCTGCTACAAGTGTCTCTATTAACTCTTCAATTTCACTTTAGCAATGCTTTGATTATCACTGGGGTACGTATTTTTTGTTGAGTTAGATCTTACACTTGTTTTTTACTAACTTTTAGGTGGTGAATCCAGAAATGACCCCAGGTTTTTGCTATCACATCCAGTTTTTACAATACAGGGCACCCTCCATTTTTGTCAAAAAACATACAAATTTTACATACAATGAAAAAATAATGAAATTATAACTTGAATGTACTTAGTTTATTTAAATTTCTTTTGTTGTTACAAAGCATTTATTGTTACTCTATGAAATTTTTTTTTACAGTTAAACATTTGAAAATTAATCGGGATTGACGCTTATAACTTTTCCTTGATTGTTCAGTTTTAGGACAATCCCTCAGGATGCTCCAACAATAGTCATTCTAGGAAATGCCAAAAAAAGGTACTTGAAACAGTTTCCTTCAGTTGGCAAAGCTTTAACAAACTGCTTCATCAGACCCAGTTTCATGTGCAGAGGCGGTAATATAATATTCTTTTTATCAACAAGTGGCTTATGTAGAATTTTCAGATCACCTGGTTGTAGGGCAGATCTTGGAGGCCAATTCCTTTCCACCCAATGCCTCTTGTGAGCTCTACTGTCCCACATGCACAGATACCAGGGATACTTGGTATATCCACTCGCTGACCAAGAAGGAGGCATACCATTTTAAGGTCAACACAGTTGCAACAAGTCAATGACTCTCTTTATGTCTGCATATTCTTCACAAAGAGAAATTGAATGGCCAATTGGGACTGACCCAAATATATCGATGAATAGCTGATATTTAGATGAGTTAAAGATCGGAATTCCCAATTCCTCCATTAAACCAGGTATGTTATGGCAATACACAAAGCCACTCTCAGTTCTCAAGTACTGCAGAAATGCAATTTCTCTAGTTTGAAAGTACGATATACCTTTTCAAGTAAGTTTTTCTCACGCAGTCTTGATGCTAGGAGTTCTGAAGCCTTCTTCGATAGTCCCAAATCACGTGCCAAATCACTCAACTCATGCTGATCAAATCCCTTATGAACAGAGTCCTCTTCAATTTCAAACTCTTCATCATTGTTGTCACCTAGTTCATCACCATAATCATGTTGTTCAAGAGAGGGTAGTGTAAGGAAAACCGGCACTGGGATTTCATCTGAATGAGCCATTGGGCGTATAGCCGATGGTAGACTAGGATACCGTATGTTACATTAATTTTTCTTGTTATATCCTGAGGTTTTCACTATACAAAAATAACAGTCACTGAAATGATCCCCTGGCTCTCGCCAAACCATAGGTATACCAAATGGCATCTTATAACGTGTTCCCATTGTTCACACCTGTAAACCCTCGACACACTGTTTGCAAACCTTATGAGGGGCCCAAGACTTATCTTGATCACCAAGTTTAACTTTGAAATATGTCAAAAAGGCTTGCTCTACAAATGTGCTGATGTTTGCCCTTTGACTGGGAATGGTAAAACTTCCACAGATATAACAAAATGAATCAGGGTTGTTTAGGCATTTACCACGAGAAACAGCACAGCCAGACATGATCTGAAAGAAAGGAAATACGTGTGTAAGTAGAAAAATACATTTTGCTTATTTACTACGTAGAGCAGCACACAACCTCTGACCACATTGTCCTGCGTGTAAATCAATAGCCTATACAAATCCACGCTATAGTAATCACATTAACCCCCCTAGTGGTATTCCTTAGTGTGACTGGGGGTTGTTTTAAACTTAAAAAAAAACACACCATCTTCCTTCTGGTCCCCGCAGGTCCAGGGGACACGTCCTTCCTCTTCGATCTTGAGCCGGCAAGTGCAGAGACGATCCCTGGGGTTTTTGTGTTTTTTTATTTAAAGTTTATTATTAAATTTATTAAATATTGGACATATTTTGGTGAAGTATACCTAAGAATTATAGCCTACAATGTATAATAAATTTCCATGCAAGAAAAAATGTAAGCGCTAGGGGAGTTAATATAAGCGGTGTGAATAAGCTTAAAATTTGAAGTCACCAAAAAATGTGTTTAAAATTGTTCCCCAACGTTATGTATCCCATGTTGCATTGCTGTGAATATTGACTTGTTGGGGAAAACACCAAATTTCTATAATACTTATTTTCCTTGTCTGGAAATCCTATTACAAATATGAATGCCTTTACAAGCCGACTTGTCTTTTTTTGTTTGGTGAGGATAAAACACACAGTGGGAGGTTGTTCTGAAAACAGCCTTTAACTGCTGCGCACTATCTACGCTGACAAGCCTGCAAAGACACCTTCAGCGTTTATTGTGTACTAAAAGGCAATTTAAAATGAGGATGAATAATCTGCTGAACATATTAAACATCTTACATTTTATGACCTTAGAAAGTGAGAATCCTTAGCCTTCCCTGCGTGGTTTGGAAAGCTTAGTATCTTAATTTGCTTGTTTGTTCGGAGAATTAGAGTGTTACTCAACGGGGATGCGCTGGGATTCTCGGGAAATGTAACCAGACATTCCGCAATGCATAAAATAACTGTATAATTGTGGTGTAAGTGAAGATCATTAAAAATGTGTAGAAACTGTACACCTTCACAGGCCATGACCTAGAAAAGGAAAGAAATCCAAAGAAACATTGCTGAACTTTTCGATTTTTTTTCTTTCAGAACTTCTGTGTTTTAATGTTTCTTTGAAAATAAACAAAGATACAACAATACAATGACAACATTTTTGTCATGCCAAGGATCCACAAACAAATCAGATGGCTATATAATGACCTTTGAATTGTTGGTAACCAGCTTAACTTAAAGAGTAAAAAAATAGTGTGCCAAAATACAAGCAATTGTGAAAAAGCAAAAATAAAGTAGTGATTAAGTAGTAATTAAGCAGATAAAGTAGTAATTCAGTAATCGTTGGGTATTCTGGTAACATAGGCCTAGTTTGGGGGGAAAATCATGTGATAAAATTGTCACACTCACCTCCTTCTCGCTGCACCGCCCGTGCTTTTCTCCTGAGCATCATTTGGGCAGTTCTGATCCTGGGCACGCCTGCTGTTCCGGATCTAATAGGTATTGCCCCTCCAACGGGCCAATCAGGAAATAACCGCTTAATTACTCCTGTCTATTTAGCTAGTTCAGACATAACACTCAGCATTCATGCAACGTTCCTCCACTAGTGCCAAGTTCCCTAGGTCTGCTGAGCATTTCCTCTACATCTGTTGATTAGTTGAGTGTTTTCCTAGTCCAGTTCTTGTGTTTACCCCTTGTGGCTCTGTTGTTTCCATGCCTGTTCCCCTGAGTCTGCGGTGACCCCCAAGTCTTCCATGTCACCTGTGCCTTCTGTTGCTTCTTGTGTCTCCAGTGTTCCATATGATCCCTGTGTAACTGGTGTCTATCTCCTAGATTTCTGGCTCTTGACCCTTAGCTTTGTTCCTAGCCTGTCTTGCTGCCTGCCTCCTTCCGGGCCTTCCTTGACTATTCTCTTTCCTACTAATTGGGTATCACACTCTCTTTTCCCCATTCTGGCAGCAGCCTGCAGTGCAACATTCTCACCACTGGAGATTCTGGAGAAGACCAGGCTGCTGCTTAGACTTTGCATCTTAGCCCTTCTCAGGGCTTACACTATTATTGTGCAAGCCATAGTGCCCCTAAGAGGTTCCATCTCCCCAAGCGTGTCAAAAAAAGAGCAAAAGGTAGTCTGCTATGGAATGGTAGGAGAGGGGAAAATGAAAAACAGAGGATACACTTTCAATGGTGAACTTGTGTGATTCAGCAAACCTGGAATGGATTTATTAGAAGTCTGTAGAAGTTTGTATTTTTTTTTGCTTGAAGAGACAGTTTGTGAGTTAAGAGAGAAGATTTCCCCTGTCTTCTGGTGTAGCGTTAATATTCAGATCATGCTCCCATTAGTGGACAAAAAGAGCAGGATAGGAGGTTGCCTTCAGAGAGAAGGATATTGGTAATTAGGGCATATGAGGATCGTTGTTGCTGAAGAAGTGATTCCTCAAGAGCTGTTAGTGTCCTACAAAGGTCAGATCTATTTGGAAAAGAGGCCAAGAAAAAGGATATCAGAATTTCTGTTGAGTAGAATTGTATGTTTAGTTAAAATCAGTAGAATTAATCAATATTTAGAAAAGTTCTTCTCAACCAGGATTGAGTGGATCTCCGGGGTTCCTCCAGAGTTTGCTAGGGGGTTCTTGAGCTAGAGCTGACCAACCTCACATCTGCCTACTTCTGGAGCCAAACCACCAGCTGCATGACACAATACAATGACAATAATAAAATTTGTATTTGTTTGCAAGGATGGCATTCTGAGCACCAGCGGGCATTTGTCTTGTTGACCCTGGAAATTATTTAAGCAGGGCTATGATTAGGTCAGAGACATGTCTGAAAGGAGAGGGGTATGACCAGATGAGGGGTAGCACCAAGGAGTCTTATTTAGGGCCCTTTCACACCATTAGAGTGAAACCGTGTGGTTGACTGTTGCAGGAGCAGCAAACTGCACCAAGGATACCCAGACTTGCACATAGCTGAAGCTGCCATGCAAATCTTCAAACAGCAACCGTGCAGCCAAAAGCAACTTCGCTTGAATGGGAGAGTTTGTCGTGGTTGAGCTTTGACAAGTTAAACAATAGCTAGTTGTCGAACATCGATAGAAAACCAATCATCCTACTAAATCATCTACATAAACATCTACAGAAACATTTCACTCATTTGTGTTATGTTGTAATGGATATTTATCAGTTATCGAAAACTTTTCACAGATTTCAGAAGTGAATCACAAGCTTTATTGTTTATTATATAAGAAAAGCAAGTCGTAACCCACTTCAACTTCACAAAAACCGATTATTTATAACAAGTCGTCATCTTTGGCAGAGATCAGATGTAACTGGATTTGCATTATCTCTTTATATATAATCCTCTTAGCAACTCAAACACTTGTCATTTTTTTCCCCAACTGTTAATCATTTTCTAGAATCCTAAGGGGAAAATATACATGTCCATGGTTTGATGCTTGCTTTTTAATGATAATCTGTGATTATCTTCTGGCAGACCATACACCGTGTCATCTTGTCAAACCCACAATGCACAAAACATGACAATGTATTGACAATGAGCTGAGGAGGTTAGAGGGGGTGTAATGGTAGTTATGTATCAGATATTAGTAAATGTCCAACTGGAAAATAAAGATCATTATGTTTTGCCCCCAGAGGACCTACAGGTATTACCATAATCATTAATTAAAATAATTGGTTGCTAATGAAAACATTTATATCACTCTATCATATCATACTAACTCTATACATGTATATAGCTCTCACATATAGCACGGTGCTGTACAGAGAACA
>NC_092864.1:27593563-27605667 GCF_032062135.1 Pyxicephalus adspersus
CACCATAATAAGTATAGAGGACACTAAGCCAGTCCCATCAGTCTCTGTACAAAGGAGCTGACATTCTAATGTCCTCCCCAGCGTCACACACTATTTTACATTTATATAGCTCTGACATACTACAGCGCTGTACAGAGAACACTGAGTCTGTCCCCAATATGCCTTTGCTGACTTTGCCTAATTCTGAATGTTCATTATGTCATTGTGGTAGGGCTGGATAGGCTGAAACAAAAATCTTTTGGCAGGCAGGAAAACTCCAAATATGTATATATCATGACTGGGCTGCCAATATTCCTGGGTATACTCTCTTTCGTAAAGATAGAGTCAAACGAAAGGGTGATGGTATCTGTCTGTATGTGAGAAGTGATGTGAAAGTGAATGTGAAAGAAGAAATTGTGAATGGAACAAGCAATGAGGTTGAGGCAATATAGGTGGAGTTGAATGTCCATAGCACACAATTAATTATTGGAGTCTGCTTCAGGCCATCCAGTTCTAAGTATGAAATAGAGAATCAACTACTAGCAGATAGAAAAAGCAGCAAAAAGTGGAAGTGTTTTATTCATGGGAGATTTCAGCTACCCTAACATTGATAACAACATGCATGCTTCCTACTGTCTAGCGGGAATACATTTGGGGAAGTCAGAAAGGGAAAAGGATCTGGGGGTTCTGGTAGATCATAGACTTAATAACAGCATGCAATGCCAAGCTGCAATATCTAAAGCTAGTAAAGTACTTTCTTGGAGACATAATCCTGCCCCTGTACAAAGCATTGGTCAGACCTCATCTGGAATATGCAGTCTAGTTTTGGGCACCAGTTCACAAAAAGGAAATTGTGGAATTGGAGAGAGTGCAGAGAAGGGCAACTAAACTAATAAAAGGAATGGAGAAGCTCAGCTATGAGGAGAGATTAGCTGAACTGAATCTATTCTCCCTTGAGAAGAGACGTAAAAGAGGGGATATGATCACCCTGTATAAATATATAAATGGTCCATATAGAGAACTCTCTTCCCCATTATTCACTTTGAGATCATTACAAAGAACAAGAGGGCACTCCTTGCGTCTGGAGGAAAAGAAGTTTAAGCTCCAGATAAGGAAGGGATTCTTCACGGTAAGATCTGTGAAAATGTGGAATCAGCTCCCTCAGGAAGTAGTTTCAGCAACTACTATAGATTGCTTTAACCTCTCTAGAGGTAACTCTGAGTGTGACTCAGGGTAGAAAAAAGTTGCTAAAAGTGGTGACCCTGAGTCACACTCGGGGTATGTAAACCTATGGAAAGGTTAGTCAATAGAGCGCTTACCTTATCCACCGGCGTCTCACACCGTCCAGTGCTGCGATCTCCGTCTTCTTTCTTCTTCCTGCTTCTGCACAGACGTTACGTGTGTACGTTGCCGGCGGGGCAGGGTGTGAAATTCAAAATCCATTTGTATTTCCATTCAATTCAAAATAACTGTATTGAATTTAAAAAAATATATATTTTTTAAATATATAGATTATTTAATTTATTTAATTTATTGTTTTTTCATGATTTTCCTATTCAAACTTTATTATACTCATACTATTATATTATACAGTAAAATACATTTTCATGAAAAACAACGTACCGCTTTTAGACATATAAAACCGGAAAGAAATGAACCACTAGGGAGGTTAATAACATGCTGGATGTTTTTCTAGAAGCACAGAATATAACTGGGTATTAAAGCTTTATAGTAAAGATAACAGTGACTGTTGATCCAGGGAACATCCGATTGCCTCATGGGATCAGGAAGGATTTTTTTCCCCTGTTGGAGCAAATTATACTTGGGTTTTTTTTTCCTTCCTCTGGGCCAACTATGTCCATAGGGTTTTATATCTGTGATATGTTTATTTTCTAGTGGTTGAACTTGATGGACTTATGTCTTTTTTGAACCTAACCTACTATGTAACTATCTATACTCTAGTGCATACCAAGATTTGACCTTATACTTGGGTCACACCACTAGTTGATGCTGTGTCTTCATGTAAAGTGTATAACAAACTCTTGCTATTAGAGACATTATAAGAGTCTAGTATTCTCCCCAGAATTTTTCTATGATGGGTGAGAAGAAGCTGTAAGTGGGTGGCAGTCTTTATATTTTGACCCAACTTTTCAGTACCCACCCAAAAACAACCATGTAGTTACTGAAAAGTGCCAGGTGGTGAACCCGGCTAAAAGGGGTTGGAGAGAACAATGTAGTCTGTTACACACTTTACACTAGGACACAACACCATCTACTGGTAGCCAACACTAATGCACAAAAAAATTATTTAAGAACAAGTGATCAATCATAACAAAAAAACATGCTAACCTGTAAAAAGGGGTAAAATGGATATCGAGACCATATCCAGAGATGGATTTGATTTGATTTTTTTCCTCTTTTTCTATCACACACCATGGATGCACATTCGTTTTACTGTCATATTTGTTGATTCCTGTTTTGAATGTTAGCACTGATTGACTCAAATAAAACCCTAAATGAGTCTATGTAGTTTTCTCTCTTTTTAAAAAATTGGTAGCTTGGTTTACAGTTAAATTTATTTGAGTAAATGTGATATGTGTTGAATCAAATGGTTGCCAGTTTTAGGCAGCTTAGAGTCTCATATAAGAAAAAGAGACAAAGAACAAATACATTGTACCAATTATTAATAATACTGATTCATGAATTGTTTGCAATATATATATATTTTTAATTTTAAACTCTGAGAAAAAAAATAGAGCTTCTGCCACAAAGCACAGTGCTATCTGGCAGACGAGTGGAACAGATTTTTCCCCAATGCAGATAAGTAACTCCTGCCCCTTCCTTAATCTGTGACTGGACAGAAAAAAGGAGAATCAGTGGACTGATGAGCTCTTAGTCACTGTGTTCTCTACTCTTATCAACATGCTTCTTGCACTGGAGCAGTGAACTGATTTCCTTAAAATCAGCAGTGGACTGGTTTTAAGGCACAAAGTCTAAGAAGTATTGCTATTTTTTCTCCTGTAATATATTTTCATCTGTGATCAAAAACTTGTTCTTACCCAAAAAAAAATTCAGATTTGTAGCTTAAACCGACGAAGATAAATTTGCTTTCTGTAGGTTCTGTATATAATACTGACTAATTACACAGATTCCCTGACACGCGTCCTGCCAGTGGTACAGCGCAGAGAACTCATGTTTATATCGCAGGGATCAAGGAGACAAAGATAAGAGAGATGCAGAATTAATTTTAAATAAAATATTTTCAGATGAGAATCTTTGATCTCCACAACTAACATAATGAGAAGCCAAGGTAATTATCCAACCTTATAAATATTTAAAGGAAGAGATGGCTTAAGCGGAGAAAACAGAAGAAAAAAAAGGAGAACTGGAGAAATCCTTATCACAAAGATTATCACTCGGGGCATTTTAATAAACCAATATTTATTCTGTAAATTGGAGCCTAAAAATGTATTTAAAGGAAACAACAACTTCTGACAACCTACACATTGATAAAGTTGGGTTATTGAAAGTTTAGAAAGGAAACATGAGCACAAGCATGTGGAGGAGATGGGGCTAAACATTGAAGTGGGTGAGGCACAATGATAGGACTTTAAAAGGTTGCTGTAGTTTATTTTCTATAAGCATAAACAGTATTTGATTGGTATTATTGTTTTTTTTGTCTTACAGTATAATAGAACTGCAGAACTTTATTTTGAATCTGCCTTTAATTTTTCCTTAAATCTGCCCTCCAACTTTTAAAAAAATCTGCCTCCACATCCTTCTCCTCATTAAATCTGCCCTCCAGCCTTCCCTTTGTTATATTTGCCCCTCCAACTGCTATTCAATAAATCTGTACTCCAGTCTTCTATTAAATAAATCTGTCCTCCAGCCTACCATTTATTAAAGTTGCCATCCAACCTTGGCTTTATAAAATCTGCCCTCCAGCCTACCCTTCAAAAAAAAAACTGACCTCCAGCCTTCTATTAAAAAAATCTGCCCTCCGGCCTCTGCTTTAATGAATCTGCCCTCCAGGCTCTGCTTTAATAAATCTGTCCTCCAGTCTTCCTTTCATTATATTTGCCCCTCAAGCTGCTATTCACTAAATCTGCCCTCCAGCCTTCCCTTCAATAAATCTGCATTCCAGTCTTCTATTAAATAAATCTGTCCTCCAGCCTCAGCTGTATAAAATCTAGCCTCCAGTCTTCCCTTCATTACATTTGCCCCTCTAACCTTCTATTTAATCAATCCGTCCTTTGGCTTTACCTTTAAAAAATCTACCCTCCAGCCTTCGTTTCAGTTTCGCATAGTCTTACCGGCTCCTCTCCTGAACTGAATTTACTTTCTCTGATTTTACTGCACACTGAGAGCGTCTCACAACGTAACTTAGAATCTGCAAAAAGTCAGATAGATCCCGCCTCCATTCCTGGCTGGTGGATATCACCTAGCCCCTCCCCCCCCGTCCTGACTATCTTTGACTCTGCCCCTCCCATTATTTGGATTTCAGTTCTTTCAATATTGTTATTTTTTCTACATCACATATCAAGGGTGCAAAAACAAAAAAAAATAAGGAATCTAACATTACCAGGTGGAAATCAATTACTGAAATTGAAACACATGGATATAGAAGATGCACATAAGGGAATGTTTGAGGGAATATCTGATTCCCTCTTTTATAAATAAAGCCCTATATGCTATTTAAAATTAAACATTTTTTTCATGACACATTTTTATGAATAAAAAATAAGATATTAGAAATAGTAAAGTTAACAAAATATACTGAAATATCAAAAACATTTTATCATTTCCTTTTGGTCGAATATTTTTAAAATCCAAATAAAATATAATTATGGAGTAAGTAATTATTATTTTATCCATGGTGGCCCCCAGTAAACAGGTGCATAGTGGGCATTGCTCCGGTCGGTCAGGGGTGAATAACGCATTACAATGTATAAAGATGTAATTCTGCTCGGCATCCCCTGATATCTGCATTCCCATCATTATCCGGAGTTCTGCCTTCTCTATACATCGCTTCTGTAATTATTACAAGTTACTGGCGATGCATTGGCCTGAGCTGACTTTATATCATACTGTAATTAATCTTGCTCTGTAATGAGGTCTCCATGCAGAATGTGAGAGTTGTGAAGAACACGATTGTGTTAATCAGCATCCGGTTACATATCATACATGTATTATACACAACCTATGTCACACTCTGAGGGTACTGTGGGTTGGATGGTTTACCACAGGTCTCAGGTGAAAACCTAATTACCTTGGCTGAGAATGTCATCAGAGCTGATGTATGGAGAAAAGGGAAGGGGAGCAAAATGAAAAGGAGAAATGAATAGAAGACGAAAGAAAAGGAGGAGAAAAGTGGAGAGGATGGAAAAGTAGACTAAGGAATTGGAGAGGTGGAAAGAGGGATGGAAGAAATGTGAGATGAGGAAAGAGGAGAGCAAAAGAGAGGAGGAAACAAGGAAGGAATAAAGAGGAGAAGGTGACAATTAAATAGTAGAGGAGAATAGTAGGAAAATACCTCTCTAGCCGCTCTCTCGGCTCCTCCAATGACCTGCTAATGACTTCCTCACTCATAACCTCCTCACATGCACAACTGCAAGAGTTTTCTAGAGCTGTCCCGACTCTCTGGAATGGTCTTCCTCATCCTATTCGACTTGCTCCTACTTTCTGCTCATTTTAAAAAGCACTCAAAACCCATTTCTTCAAACTTGCCTACCTGTACACTCCCATCTCTTAAACCCTCACTACTTCCCATCACTCCCTATCTCCCCTCTTAATGTATGAGACTTCCCTCCACCGCCTAGATTGTAAGTTCTTCGGGGCAGGGTCCTCTCCTCTGTAACTGTCTGTATTGGTCTGTCAATCTGTAATTATTGTACATCGCTGCATAATATGTTGGTGCTATATAAATCCTGTTTATTAATACTAATAATAATAAGTAGAAAGTAAAGTTAAAGAGCATTCAAGTCTACAAGGATATTCTTCTCAGTTATATTGCAGTCTCTTGCAGAGAGAAGTGGAGAGGAGGAAATAAGAGAGGAATAAAGAGGAGAGGAGGCAAATGAAAGGAGAAAAAGGAGATGAGGAAACACGGGAAGAGAAAAAGAAGAAAGTAAAAGAAAATGCAGAACTATTGATGATACATAAACTCCTTTTGTTAATGTTTATAGCAGATTATAGCTTTCAGTAGTTCAGGTCATTCTGCTCCTTCATCCCAGTAGTGACCCAGAAGCCTGCCAGCTTTCTAATCTGTAATATAAATCCAGAAGAAGAGTGCTGATTGAGCTACTCAGTAGTGGTGGTCAGATGTTTCTAAATGACGTTGATTCCAGGTCATATCTTAACTGTTTTGACTTCACTCTGGAATTTAGAATATTATCTCCCTAATATCCCATGTGCAGGCACTTGTGTGCTGCAATGGCATGCCAGTCTCTGTCTTTTCTAGGGGCTGCAGCAATGATGTCAGTGCAGCCAAACTGGACAGGCTGAGCCTTAACAACTGCAGTGTTGCTTTTCTGATCCTTGAGAAAAATCCTATTTACAGTGCCTGCAGCTATAGAGGTCAGTGGGGAGCTGGGGTTTGGGGTGTCAACATCAGCAATGACATCAGTGCAGCTCAACTGAAAAGGCTAAGCCCTAACTTGGAAAAAATGCAATGCTGCTCTTGTGATCAGTGAGAATAAACTGATTCACAGTGCCTGCAGCTACAGAGGTCTGTGGGGATCTGGGTTGTTTTAAAGCTCATTGATATAAAAATATTTAAATCTTCCCAGGAATATAGGTTCACTTTAAGCAGTCCAGGAAGAAATGGAGCACATAATCCATTTAAATGTTAGAACATTGACCTTTTTCAAGGCTTTCTATAAGACAGACACAGCTGATATTGTTGGATGATCTGAAGGTCTCTGGTGTAACACCTAACAACAACAATATGTTTTCTGCAAAATCAAGGGGCAAAAATCTTTATCTGACATTTTAACTTTTATATAAAAATAAAGATTGGAGGTGAGCACAGAATAAGTTTTACACTTTGCTCTATTAGTCACACATCCTCCTGTTTTTTCATCACATGAAATCATGTTGATTTGTAGGATAATACCAAGTTTTATGAAAGCAGATAATATATGGATCTATCGCTTGTGAGAAAACGAGATTCTCATTTTTCAAATTGAACTTGGTAAACAGAGAAATGATTGCTATTAATAAAACATGTCTGCAGCAACATATTGTGTTTGTGATTCCGACTTCCTTTTTTAGGGCAGACATGTACTCTAAAGTCAGGGATGGTTCCGCTGGCAAAGGGACCCAAACCATGATATATTGTTCATTTAATGAAGATCCTTTCATCATAGTATCATATACAGCAGCCTAATTCAACCACTTTACCCCTTGAAATATTTTAAGGTCCTGAAGATCCCCTAATATATTTATCAGGTTTTGGATAACCCCTGCTAAAAACAATTTATTGCGGTCAGTAGGGTAAAAAGCTTGGCAAGTGGGAAGAATAAATACAGTGGTGAATAGAATACAAAACTACAAAAAATCTAAAAACATCATTCTGCTGCTTTTTCCAAATGGGGTGGGCTACCAAACTATGCAGATATCTTCATACAGAAGACACAATGTTTATATAACGCCAACATAGTATGCAGCACTGTACAATATATAGGGGTTGCAGATGACAAACAGATAAAGATAAAGTGACACAGGAGGAGGAGAGGACCCTGCCCAGAAAAGCTTAAAATCTAACAGATGATCATAGGTATGATGGTGTACCTGGGACAAGTACCTACAATAGATCAGGTACCCATAGGGTACAGACAATGCAAAATGGGTGTTGGACTGTTAAATTGGGCAATAGGGGAGGTTGTGGCATGATAATCCTCCAGCACCAGTTCAGTACAAAGGTCTCATTTCTAGCAATGTCTGCTAACATCCATTTGTACTAACAGAGGCCTATTGTATTATTCACCCCAGTAATACCCTAGATGCTTATAAAATGGACTGTAGTGAGTCTTAGAAATCTAAAAGTCTACAACAGTATTCTTCATAGCATGGAAGTCTCTTGTAACAATCAAATCAATAACTTGTCAGTTTTTAGTGAAATGCATCTTGGTTGCATTAAAGTCTACAAGAAAAACAGTAACATTGCAGTCTCCTGCAGTAATATTTATCTCAGGTACTGTTTTTTGCTGTCTCTTGCCTCTTGTAACATACAACCCACTTATACAGCTGTCTCTTGCATCTCATGAACATAATGGCCTTATGCCTTGAGTTAAGGACTTGAGCCAGGGTTGTTCGTCTAGTAGTCTGCAAGCCAATTATTCTCAGCTTCCCAGGAGGATATCTGAAGGATATTGTATTAATGTTAAATTGTGTAGTTAAACCTCGTATTTCACCTTATGTTATCGATATACACTGTATTATACAAACCACAATGTTTTAAGGTGTCATTCAATTAAGAACAACTCTGATGCACATTTGGGTGCATCTTGTAATGTTTATCACAGTTACCTTCTACTCCTCCTTGCTAAAGTGGAGGCACCCCCCCCCCCCCCCCCCGCATGTGAACATTTCTGACCCCAGGTGAACCTGCTCTTGCAGGTTATTTATGAATCGCCCCTCCCTTGGCCAATCAGGCTATTTAGCTGGCTCAGACACAGCACTCAGTGTTCACGCAACGTATCTCCGGACTACTGCTGAGCCCCCTAGCTTTGCTGAGCTTTTCCTTTTCTCAGCTGCGGCCTATTTAGGTGTTTCCCAGCCCGGCTCCTGTGCTGTCCAGTCTGCTCTTCCCCTGTTTGTTCCCTTGTGATGTTTCCAGTGTCCCCAGTGTTATCCGGAGTCTCCTGCATTCCTCTGTATCTTTATTGACCCACTTGTCACCGGTGTCTATTTATGACTTTCTGGTACTAGTCCCCTTGCTTTGATTTTGACCTCACTTGTTTACTGCCTGCCCCAACCCTGTCCTTGATAACAGTCTGGGTAACAGTCTGCAACCCAACATCCTCACCTCTAGAGGCTCTGAAGAAGCCCAATACTTAGACACGTTGGCCTAAGACACCTAAGAAATCCATAGCACCCCCTACTGGTTCCGTCTCTCTAAGTGTGACAATTTTGAAGATGTTCAGCATGGGGCTAAAGCAGAGTGGTTCTAAACTATTCACCCCTCCTCTCCTGTTCTTGGGCAATCAACATCTGCCTTGTCACATAATATTTATTTTTCATGTTTGTCATACCTTTGCGGATATAAATCATGTTTTTTTTTTTTAAAAGCAACTTGGACAAGCTATGAAACTTCTTCAACATTACAAGAATAAGTTCTTTTGAATATACCCTGCTACTACTAGCTTTAAATAACATTGTAAAACATGGACATTTTGCTTTAGAACAAGTTTCTCGAATTCCCTGCACAGCAGGTTTAAAGAGAAAGGACCAATTACAGTTTGGTGTCGGTCATATTGCTGTCAGTCTAACACAGGACACATAATTATTGTAGTGAAAATGACATAAATGACACTTTAATACCCAGTTCCTCTTTCTTTACCCCATCAGCAGACAAGTCCTGGACCAATACCTTACCAATTACCTGCAATGGAGCTTCAGGACTTGCACGAATGCCCAACTATACAAAATTACAAGTTTTTGGATAAGTAAGATTGCATTTTAGCTGCTTGCTTGGAATTCACCTTTTATTAAAACATTTGATTACATTTTTTTCACAAAACAAATAAATAAGTAACCATCTCTGTAGCAGGCTGCTTCATATCAGTAATGACATGGATTGAAGTGGAGAATTTATCCAGCATTTCTCAGGCATTTTCATGGTTGGAATTCATTTCATGCAAATGGAAATTTCATTCACAGACATAGAGATGTATTTTTTTTTTCAAAACTCCCAGATGATAAAGTCTTGTGGTCAATTGAAAGTGGAAATTGCCTGGAGAGGGGATTGGGCACATATATGAGGAATCATTCCGTGTGACCATAGAATTCAATTTGATCTGTGACTCCGAAAGGGAACCCGATGAGGTAAGTAGAGATATTATTGTTTTTTGTTTTAGCTGGGATGGCTTGGCACACACACGGATGGATGAACAGGTGCAGGCATTTTACTAAATCGTAAACGATTCACTTCCTGCTTCCATCAGCTCTTAACTATGTTCTTTGAAGCTTGCTGCCAAACAGGAAAAGATCTATCTGCGCTTTGATGTGGGGATGGAGGAAAATGTAATGCCTCTGATTTTCTATTGAATTTCCTTCTTTGATAATATTGTTGGATAGGTAAGTATAGAAGTTTGCCAATTGTGGAAAATTGCAGTAAAAAAAAAACAGAAGAAGTGAATTCTGAAAGTAGTTTTCTGGCGAGGAACTGCAATAATGCTTCTGTTACCGAAAATAGGAGAGAGATTGAAGACAAATTTTAAGACATCTTCAGTGAGTGATAAAATGAAATGTAGTATCACAGCAGTGAAAAAGAGATAAGCATGTGCATACTAAGAATAGTATTAAAGTGAACCTGTTGATTTTGTTTTACATGAACTAAATAAGAGCAAAAAGCAGCCTTGGTCCCAGTCAACTGAGTCACAAGAGCCAAAAATTTGAACGATTGGATAACCCAACCTTTCTTTAGAAGGGTAGGCTCACGTCAGCCATCAATCAGGGTTTGTTGCAGATGTTGAAGGGAGGTGACAACTGTGTATTATTTTTATTTTTGCATTGCTATGTAGTCCTAATGGTAATGCCCAGTTTCCCATGCCCATTGTTAGCACTGCAGTCCGTGCCGGTGCCGCTGCTCCCAATCGCAGGCACGGGCGCCGGGTCCTATCTCTCAGGTAACCCACTACCTATGTTCCATGTCAGTATTTCTTTCACCTGGAGTGGCACCTGGCAGCTACCCCGCAGCCCAAACCTATCCTCACCCTCAGAGGCTCTAGTGAAGACCTGGTAGCTGCTTAGTCACGCCCCTCTGGAGTGTACCCGGTCAGTGGCACAGTGGGTCCACACCCGCTTGCATAACACCCATTAATTGACAATAGCATGCCTATTAACCATACAAATAGCCAAAGTTGAAAACAAGATTCACCCCAATAAACTTCAATAGGGTTCATCGCAAAAGGGTTCATCTCAAAGTTTGCAAGCTTTCAAATCTATATGAAAGGTATGTAATTGTTTGAAACGTATCTCTAGGGTTCAGTATGTGTTGAGCTCAATGCCTAGAATGATCGACTGGAGTTCTTCCACACCAAATAGTCAAACCATGTCTTCTGGTTGGCTTTTCACACAAGAGCGCAATTATGGTGCAGTTGAAAAGAACCAACCTCCATCTTTGTGCCCCCTTCTGTCTCACCCACCTTGCACGCCCTTGCTTCCAGAGACAACTCTGTTCAGGGATCCCATTCTCTGCTCACTTCCTGGTCTAGGTCACGTGACTCTCTGTTAGCTTCCCCTTTACCGCAGAGGAGAAGAGTGTTCCACATATGTGCACTATCTGCTAGTGATAATGTGAACACCATTTGAACTGCCTTATCTCCAGCACTCCCTCTGCTGGTGGGTTAGGATGCCTTTTGATCTCATAGTCTTCATCTTTTACATGAACTTCCCTATATAAGGAAGTGACTGGCAACAGGAAGTTGCCTGAACAAGAAGTATCCCAGAGTTAAGGCTCTGCTTCCTGGTCCCTGTCTGCATTCCCTGATCCTGATTTTCACTCTCTGGTATACTGACCCCGGCTCTTTCTGACCACTGATTGCTGCCTGCCCTGACCTTTGGCTCCATCTGACAACTCTTCTCCCTCACACTTGTGTATTACCTTATGGTCCTAACCAATTAGCAATTGCCAGGTCTAGACTCTGCGTCCTGTAGGAGTAGGGCTGGTGACACAGAGGATCCACCATTCCACCCTCAGACACTGTGACAATTGGATGCCAATTCCAAAAGGTTGGAAATGATACCGATGCTGAATATTGGCTACTTTAAACTTTCAACCAATCCCTCAATATCTCTTTAGATAATATTGTGTATAGTATATACACGGATAGCTTGCTGATACATATCTGACATGCCAAAGAAAAAACTGCAAAGAGAAAGCATTCATCCACATTTGTCTG